>NC_137872.1:11477429-11487429 GCF_963924005.1 Protomyctophum bolini
GGTCAGGGGAGCATATACTGTACATATTCATGCACACACGGACGCACGCACACATGCACGGGTCGCACGCACACACGCATGGGTCGCATGCGCACGCACTCACGTGCTCACACACACACACACACTCACGTTCACGGTCAGAAATGACAGTGAATCCCTCGATAATACTGTACCTTATGAAAGATGCATACATGTGTCTACTTTATATTTCCTGACAGAATGGGTTCATCTATACCGACAGCACGGACAGTGCTATATCCTCTTTCCCTATCTATCCTCTTTCCCTCCAAGTCAGTCCATTTAACCAGGGCTTCTCAATGTTTTGGGTTGGGGACCCCTACCCCGCCCCGCCCCCCACCCCATCACCAATACAAATTGAACAAACAATAACTAATAGAGAAAATGAATAAATACCAAAACCAGATGTAATCATTAAGGAAAGTTTATGCATGTACTATATGTAAACTCTAAATTTCCATTTTCCAGCCATTCTCTTACAAAAAATTAAATAAAATATAATACAAATAATTTTGTTTTAATATAATTTGGGGACCCCCAAAATAATTTTGGGAACCCCCCCCAAGGGGTCGCTACCCCCAGGTTGAGAACCCCTGCATTAAATCCTTGTCTCTGCATGACTGCAATCTTTCTTTCCTTGAGGAACCACATAACATAACATCTGTCATTGACATGTCCCTTCACAGCTTCCCCTATAATATGTTGTAGAGTATGTAGACAGACCATTGACCATTTTCCAACAATGAGTCATTGTTGCTTAAATATGATTGTGTGGTTAATTAGTTCATGGATATTACATGTCTCAAGCCTGTTTCAAGTCTATTTAAGTTGATTTGAATGCCACACTGAAAATCCTCAGTGTTAAGATATTGTAACTGGGTGTGTACAAATGTAACCGAATGGACCGGGTCCGTTTGGGTACACTTGAACACTCTCAGAGTCAAATGAACACTGTAGATTTTACTGTGTTACAATTATGTAATTGGAACGGTAATGACATGACACCACTTGGCGCGGGTCTGTGTGTGAGCTACACCTTTCCTCACCAACGTAATGTCTCTGTCACGTCCACAACAACAGGATACACAGTTTGACGTTAATGTAATCAGGTCATCAGTCGGCCATCACCCACACGCACTCCGTCTGCATATACAGCTGATGTGTTTGTTGTTAACAAATGAGTAAAACAAACACTGTCTTCCACGGTACCGCCACCTCCATGGGGACAGTCGACTCTTGCCGCAGGGAAAGAAACCATGTTGGAATGTGGCATTAACCGTGGTGGAAGCGGGCTGGATAAAAAAGGACACAGGAAGTAGAAGGGTCAGATTTGTGTGTGTGTGTGTGTGTGTGTGTGTGGGGGGGGGGGGTGTGTGTGGGGGTGTGTGTGTGTGTGTGGGGGGGGGTGTGGGTGGGTGTCGGTGAGGCTCCCGATTGGCGTGCAACCAGAATACACTGTAACTAACTAAGGAATCAATACTCTCAACATTGGAAATACAGCAGGCCTGAAGGCTGCTTGTGTGAGTCCATTTGGTTGTACAGCACGCTGCAAGGTTTTTAGAATGTTTTTAGATGTGAGAAACATTATGCCCTGAGGTTTATAATATCATTTTTGACCCATTCAAATGTTTTTCTAAAATTGTTGTTTCTATTGTTATTCTATTGACTTATAGGCCTCATCGATAAGCCAGCCATTGAGCCAGCCCCAAACCCATGACAGACAGTTCACAGAGCAGATCTACAAGCTCACAACACCTTGCATTGTGACGTGTTGTGATCTTGTAGATCTGCTATTTTACACTGGTGCGCAACTAAGTACCATATTATACAGCTTTTTGAAATCATAATACAAACTACACAAAGTGCCCCTCGGGGCACAGGTCTCCACCAGGCCAGGTCAGGTTGTGGCCTCCTGGTGGCGCTATAATCAGCAAATGTGAAAAGAGTGCCATTTCAGCCTTTGATGGCAATTGGATGATTTGAGGCATTTCGTTCAAAACGGAGTGCAAAACATACTCTCGCCATGCCTTCGGCTGGTGGAGACAAATAAAATAAAATGGGGCTACTGCATAAATATATATTGTTTGGAGGTACAGTCAAAGTCACTGTGGTAAACATGCCAGTCCACTGGTATGGTCTTTTTTAAATATTGACACCTCTCCTCTCATTTCCTTCAGATATATTTAATACCAACCTCCTCCTTCCCTTGTGCACCCGCTTCCAATGTTGTCAACCAATAATCACCAGTAGGTTACTTATCACTCAAACACAATGGAGCCATCAGGCTCACCTGGAGCCTACTGGCTGCGACACCAAAATGAAATGACTGCCGCTGAAGCGAAAAAACATCGCGAAACTGACTGATATGAGACCGATACGAGGTTAGGGTTAGGCTGGTTAAGACTAAGGTTAGAGTTACAATATTAGGGTTAGTTTACTAAGTTTAGTAATAGTCGGACAACGTGACCAACGCCACATCGGACGCCTCCACACTTCTACGTTTCCTAATCAAAGTCAGTCGGGTCCAGGCGAGCCTGCTGGATCTGGTGCTTATCGCTTGATATTCATACGAAGCCGTCGCCGTGTTTCGGCTTCTCCTGTGCTGTAGCAGCACCGGTGGTTCTAATCAAGTCTTCCTAAATAGCCTGTCATATTGGACACGTTTCCACTGCCCCCCCCCCGCCCCTACCCCCCTCGTCAGGGACAGGATGTACACCCCAGGATGGAGAGGAAGTGGTCGCTGCTTGGCAAATGTTAAATTGGCTCGTAACACTGGCAAGGTTGGCAGGGCTGGTCGTTCACACCACCTGCTACCTGTCATGTCCACGTAACTTTGTGTGTGTGTGTGTGTGTGTGTGTGTGTGTGTGTGTGTGTGTGTGTGTGTGTGTGTGTGTGTGTGTGTGTGTGTGTGTGTGTGTGTGTGTGTGTGTGTGTGTGTGTGTGTGTGTGTGCGCACGGGAGGGAGGGAGGGGCCAAATGCTCGCCTCCCTTGTGCTTTGTTGCATTTTTACAAACAGAGACAACAACTTTTGCTGTTTAAGTGCTTCAAATGAAGGTTGAAAAGAAAAGAAAGGTGTCATATCTTTGTCTGCAGCCACGGGGCTTTCAGCATTGTTTCAGTACATGATTTCATTATATGGATGTAGCAACAACGTGCTTGTCTCCAGTGTACCTCATTTATCTTTTGTGTTTTCTTTTCTATAGTATCCCTCAGGTAAAAATCTGTTTTCATCTTTCCGTTTTGCCTGCTTGCCTTTTAGATATTTATGTATTATTTATATAAGTTGTGAGAGTGTTGTTCCCAGCTTAACATAAAACCCTAGGCTTGTTTTTCATGTTAAAAACTAAAGCAATGGCTGGAAAGCAATGCAGCATTGCTCCTGCAGGTTATCAAATGAATAATGGATGTGTTAGGATTACGTGCAGAGGGCATGGGTGCACATGTGCAAGCATAGACCGAAGTCATTAGACAACCGTATTGTCAATTGACACAGCTAAATCAAACAAACCTCTTATTATTTGTATTAGCTGTTACTATCTAGAGGTCAATATTATAATGCGGCCTGCCATGATTTTACCGTGCTTTGGTTTTTAACCTAAACTAAAAAAGGAAAGAATCTGCCAAGGGTTTCATCGCCCTCTAATGTGTTTGTCTGCGGTGACTGAGGCAGGGCGGAGAATAATGACAGTGACAGAGTGGCCTCCAGTTCAGTCACGACACGTATAGCGCTTTGACTTCTTTTGCCTGCGAACTCTGTTCGTGTGTGGCTACGTTTGCCGTGCGTGATAGACAACTTCTCCACTCTGGTACCGGAGGGACTCAGGGACAGCCATTGTCCCAGAAGAGCGTGGATGCGGTACGAGGACAGAGGAGGGTGGGAGCTGTTGCGAGCGAGGGTGTTGTTTGTTTTTCAAAATGCTATTCTCATGGCACTCGCCTTTGTCCCGACAAAGAGGCTTGGAGAGTGAGATAATGTGCACAGGCTCTCTCATGGAAAGGTTATCTGCTGTTGTTTCATTCAGCCGATAGCGCAGGATGGGACACTTCACGTCCCATAAAGCTCTGAGGCGATGCTGCTGCTAACGATGCTTTCAATTCAATTAGCCCAGGGTCATCAAAGGATGGGGCAAAGATGACGCACACATGCACTCAATGTTGATTGATTGCGCACAAACGTAGATTGTCAGGAGAAGAATGCACTGATTCAGGTAGACATTACCGCTGCCGTTTTTGAATACATTTTCCTAAATGGCGAACTAGAAGCTCACAACATGTCCCATGATCGTGCCCCTATTTTTGCTGTTTGCGAATGTGAGGAAGAAGTATTTACTGTAGGTCATAAGTCGTTTAAAAAACCCAGAAACGAACAATGCAAGCAAGCGCACAGTCACACACACACTCGTAGGCTCTGCCCGAAAGGGCTGACGTTACAAGGCCAGCGCGCAGTCGCACACACACACTCGTAGGCTCCGCCAGGAAGGGCTGACATTGCAGCAGTTGAGTCGCGCAGCGGGGCGTTTCATAACATCATTCCCTGCGGTGAGTCCCCGTGCACTTTACAGTGCCAGATGCATTCTGTTGATATCGACCCCCATTTTAACCAGCCAATTTGGACAGCGAGCCACGACGGTTCGCACCACCGCCCGCTGCTATTTGACTGCTGACAGCAAGCGCAATCTCAACTGCCACAAGGCCGGATCATAAAGACAAGAGATTGTCCTGGGATGCGTCAGTGACTCGGTCGGGCACACAAACAGTCGTGCATGTAGCGGTCGATGTCGATTGATCGCGCTGCTTTGCGGCCAGTGGGGCTTTACCGTGTTAAGCGATTCTCTGTACTTTGCTGTCAGGCTACAAAATGGGATCAATGCATCCTACATACCAACCAGCCAGTGTGAGGGATGGCTATGGACTCACTTCTTCAAACTCCATAAGTTCAAAGTGCCCTCCGCTGCTGCCGCTATCGGTCCGCAAGAGTGACAACGCAGGGTCACGGTCATGGTTAAGCTGTCGATAGGAGCAAATTAATAAATGGGGCATGTCATTCTGATGGATGACGTCACCTCCTCTGTTCCCTGCTTTGTGCCAGCTACATCATCCAGGCAGACAGACAGCGGACTACAGACAGCAGACTACAGACAGTAGACTACAGACAGACAGTATACTACAGACAGACTACAGCCAGACTACAGCCAGCAGACTACAGACAGACAGTAGACTACAGACAGACAGACAGCAGACTACAGACAGACTACAGACAGACTACAGACAGACATCAGACTACAGACAGACAGCAGACTACAGACAGTAGACTACAGACAGACAGCAGACTACAGACAGACTACAGACAGCTGACTACAGACAATGTATGATGTAAGGTCGGGACACAGGAGATTAATATGCCGCATCCTGCAGAACCTGCACCCGTGCACCGACACATGCACAAACCCACGGCACGCACACATTTACACGCACGCCTCACACTCACGTCACCCATGCACACACACAGATATAAGGGAGAGGGGATTTTAAACAGGAAATAATGCTCTGTAACAGATGGATTATACTGCTTTGCTAAGCTAGGTATCATTCCTGCTGCGATGCAATAAAGCTTGAGGGAGGGATGGAGAGGGAGGGGGAGGGGGAGAGGGAGAGAGAGAGAGAGAGAGAGAGAGAGAGTGAGGGGTGGGGGGAGTGTCGATTGTAGGCTACACTTTTATATACAGAACAAAAATGTATGACAAAATAGAGATGCATGAAAGGGGTTGGCAGTTCTGGAATCTTGACAGACCGAGGAAGGCAAAAATCGAGATGACTGATGGCTCGTACCTTCAGGGTGAACTATATCAATCAGAGCTTCAAATGTGGCCGAGCCTTGTGCACTCAGGGATTGAGGAAGCGAAAGAAAAATCAATGTATAGAGGATTCGCCCTTTACTATTTTTCAAACTCTATATTCCTCTTTTTCGCTTCTTTCTTGTAGAAGTGATGGCAGACGTCTGCCATCACTTCTACAAGAAAGAACTAAAATACTGTGTGTTTTATCTACTTTCTGGCAACCATTTCTGTTGTCAATTCCTTCCTGGCTTTGGTTATTTAGAGTCTAGCAAGAGCTTCAGTACATACTCCGCTTGGTAATGTGCCATTCAAGCCTGCTTTTCATGTGAGTAGGTGTTTGTTTGCCACTGAATAGGAACACTAGGGTTGATGTGGGTAAGCAAGTTTATTTAGAGAGTTGTTAGTGAGGTTGATGGAATGGGCTCTATGCACACAGAATAACTCGTCCTACTTCCGGCTGCTTCCGTACTTCCTTCACAGGTGTTACCGATGATAATTCAGTAGTATCATCGGTAACACCTGTGAAGGAGGTATTACTCCAGGACCTGCCTAAGATATGTATGCACTTCATTTAGCTGAGAATATCTCAACTGTTCTTGGTTAATATGACTGCTGCGAAATGCAAATTCAAAACAGGTGGCACGCAGGGCCGTTGAGTGATTATTCAATGAGCGCTTCCATACTCCAATACTTCAAAAAATCACTTAAATACTCACCTGCAAGGAATTTCTTGACATAAAGTAGCTCATAACATGTCTACCGTGGATTTTTATGAAACAAAGACTTTGCAGATAGAAAGAGGATAATTAAAGCTTTTCGTACAGCTGCAATGTTGGTGAGTTTGACATAATTTAATACAATTAGATGGGACTTTGTCTGTTTGGATGCATTGGCAAACATCTGTAGCTCCAAATGGTTTAGAAGATTGAGGCATGTTTTAAGTGGTGGTTATTTTAAAACGGGCGTGGTAATTTTTGGGTATTTCGCCCCGGATAGAGAATTATAGATAGAGAAAGTTGTTTGCAGCGGTCATATTAGCCAAGAACAGTTGAGATATTCTCCGCTAAATGAAATGGATACATATCTTATAGCCATTGTTATAGGGGAGCTGAACAGATGGGACTCAAAAGCAGGCACACAGCAGCAGAGGGAGTGAAAGCCAATGTCCAGTTCATTAATTAGAGAGGGCGTGAGGCAAGACTGGTGGTCAAAGGGGCTGGCAGGAGTCGAGGTAGCGAGAGGGCGGTCTGCAGAGCCTCAGGGCTTCAGGTTGAAGGCGTAATCCATGGAGCAGGTTCGTGGATCAGTGCGAACAGGCTACAGCACACAGGGGGAAAGGGCTTTGGGTATGAAGCCAGGCAACAAGTAATATACACAGAACACAGGAACTCAGGCAGAGAGCAGGTTATCATTAACAGCAGGTCTGGCGAACGTAACGGGCATTAACAGTGATTAACAGGCCTGAGCACAGTATGAGGCCTATGTCAGGCAGAAGCCGTTTACTGTATCTCCATATTTCAACCGTTTTTGTTTGTTTTATAATTAAATGTGTCTATAATTCATGTGTTTAATGTGTTTATAATTGAATGCAGGTTTCTTTTAATAATTTAATCATCGTACCAAAGTGTTGAGCAAAAGTAGCAAAAATAGCCGATGGCTGAAAACAAGCTTATTGAATACCCGTTATCACCTTATTGAGTACCCGTTACCAGCTTATTGAGTACCCGTTACCAGCTTATTGAGTACCCGTTATCAATAAGCTTTGCGCTCATCAAGCCTGAGCAGCCCACCATGACATCATGTTTAAACAATCAAGACAAGAGGCGAACAAGAAATAAATGTAATTATCCATGCTGGCACAACCATGTCGGCTAATTAATAACTGTCATCCAGCACTGACCTAGTAAACAAAATCACGCTTTAAAAAAATGAAAAAAAAACGATGGTATAGCTATAGCCCATCGTTTTTTTATAAACCAGTTAAACAGTTTCCTTAATATTATTTTAATGGTAAAAAGGTCAATTGCCCTTCGTCTGTTAGAAAAGTACTGTATTTGAAGGCCGTATTAAAAGGTACTGGTTCTGTTCAGAATGTATACAGTATTGTCTCCCGTCTTTCCACAAAATAATAGAAAATGCTCGATAGTGGGCTCGATAAGAACCCGGCTCGATAAGCCTGATCGATAAGGTGCTCGTTATCAATCAAAATTAACCCATTCTGACCTGAGATCAGATTCATACGAGGTTTCCACTGGACACACAACTGGTCTGATGAACCCATTCTGACCTGAGATCAGATTCTGAAAAATGTCAGTCGTTCTTCGATTTTTCAAAAATAGCAGACCTACAAGCTCCTAGCGCGCCACTCGGTGGCGCGCTATGAGCTTGTAGATCTGCTATTTTTCAATAGCTAAAGCATAACATGATGCCAACACCAAAATGGGTGCCCGGTCAGAATGGGTTAACAAGCTCCATCCCTACTCCTGAGCATTCTTCCTCTGAAACCAAGCCGTTAGAGCGCACGCAAACATCCAGAACCTGCTAAATAATATGCTACATGGCACTTAAAGTTCTTGTTGTTGAAAAGAGCCATTGTTTGTTAGTATTAGGGAGCAGATGGATTCTGAATGCTCCTACCTATAGATGAAACATCTTTCCTTCTGCGTTTTATATAATCCGTGACTCAAGATGTATAAACCCCAAAAGATGACTCACCTGCTTGAGCAGCCCTGTGTGCTTATGATCTAATAATAGGCCGTTGCTTTGTTGACGGTAATGCTCTGCATGCAGCTCACTTGTCAAAAGGAATATACTCCTATAAAGAACATGTATACAATCCCCATATGGCGGGTTTTCTGTGCTTATTCGTGTTTATTTGTGCACTGTACGGCAGTGGTGTAAAGTAACTAAGTACATTTACTTAAGTACTGTACTTAAGTACAGTTTTTTTGTTTTAGGTATTTGTACTTTACTTAGATATTTCTCATTTCCAATACTACTCCACTATACATCTCAGAGGCAAATGTTGTACTTTTACTCCATTACATTTATTTGAAAACTTTAATTACTAATTATTTGTAGATTTGTAGGATTATTATTACAAAACATACAGTGACCACTTCAGCCCTATATACATGTTGGCAATTTGAAAATAGCAGATGCGACACATTGTGAGCTTGTAGATCTGCTATTTTCAAAAGCTTTTTATACGTTCAAAAACTTGAAATTGAACATTGTGCACAGTGAGCACTTCCTTAGTAGGCCTACTCTACTTTTGTACTTGTACTCAAGTACATTTTGAATTCCGGACTTTTACTTTTACTTTACTTTTCTATAATAATGCAGTATTGATACTTTTACTTAAGTAAAACATTTGAGTACTTTTTCCACCACTGCAGAAGAGATCAATACACAGGCAGACAGAAGAAGCCAGTGTTATTGACCCGTCCAATGCACAATGCACGCACGCACACACACACACACACACACACACACACACACACACACACACACACACACAAAATGTAAGTCGATAGGGCCCAAATGTGGGACAGTTCACCAGGAAGGAAGGGTGGGGTGCATGTGATTAGCAAGCTACAGTAACTAAATCAGTAACCACACTGTGTGTGCGTGTACGTGTATACACCTTTGTGTCAGTTTGTTTCATAACCATGCGTAGCGAATTTACGGAGATTCACACATGAATGCCCATCACACACACACACACACACGCACACAGCTCTTCTGAGCCCTGCATCAGTGGTGCGAGGGATTAGTTATTTGTTACTGCTGTTTACTGCCTTCAAATGCCAGCCTTAGCTATACTGGTGAAGCAGGCTGTAGGCTCAACTACAGAGCTGTGGTTTAGTGTGGTCATGAGTGGTTTCTTTTGTCTTTCTGTTGGTGTGTGTGCGTGTGTGTGTGCGTGTGTGTGCGTGCGTGCGTGCGTGCGTGCGTGTGTGCGTGCGTGCGTGTGTTTGTGCGTGCGTGTGTGCGCCTGTTTGTCTGTGTTTGCTCGTCCTTTTGGTTTTGATGTAAGTGACTTCAGTGACAGCAGAACTACGTGGTTTAAGTACAGGGCCACAGGCACTTACCTGGGCCGGTGACACACACACACACACACACACACACACACACACACAC
>NC_137872.1:11492429-11779929 GCF_963924005.1 Protomyctophum bolini
AAATAAATGCTTTCTCAGCTGAATACATAAATCCATACACACTGTCCGTGTGAATGGACTGGTAAATGAGGCTGGTGCAAACTGGGTGGGGTGGGGGTGGGCGCTTGTCGAAAACAGCAGATCTACAAGATCGACGTGTCCACTAGTCTCCAAACAAGACACTTTATTTCGGCTAAAGAAATTAAGGTTCAATTCCTCAATTACCGCATGCCTATTCTGGGGGGAATGATCACTCTTGTGAATGATATCGTACAATTTGATGAATGATACTGTAAAAACACTGACAGCCGATGGATCCACCCGAATTCACATTATGTTTACAGAACGTTATCGTTCATCAGTGTGGATGCTCGCGTATCATTATCGTTGTAGTTACCTTATAGTTATCATTCTTGTTGTGTGGATGGCCCTTAAGGGGAAAGTGCTTCATGACGCAGTTTTGTTGGATACATTAATTTCTCATGTGCAGGTGCAAGAACGTTGTGCATTGCATTCCAATCCAACACTTACACTTCCCTTTAGTGACAGCAAGTATTTGGTACCTTACAGGCCCCTCTAGTGGTAGTCCTAGTGCCAATGCCACTGCCATCCCTCTTTATTAAATTGCCTTTAGGGCATAAGGGCGAGCCCATGTAAACAAAATGGGAACATCCACACTCACTAAATAAGCTCAACTTGTTTTGGCCGTTCTGGCCATAGGCAGTGTTCTCAGAAAACATTTTGTTCCTGTAACTGCTGCTGCATTAAAATGAGTTTGAAACTTATTTTCTGAGTGTGGATGTTCCCTTTTTGATTATGTAGGCCTACGTATATATTTTAAGAAACTGACCCAGCATTAATCTAAGTTGTTTGTGTTGAGCGGGCCAGTCCTTGAGCTCCAAGCTCTAAGCAAGTCCAACTCCAAGCAAAGCCTTTAATATGTTTACATGACTATTACATATTACCAGGCAGGGCGAGGTCGTGTGCACGCATCCGCCTGGGTGACAGCAGACTGCTGGGTGAGCGCTGGCGCTTTGGCATGAGATTAACATAATGGAATAAATTCTGTACTGGCCATATATGGAGCGTGTCTTGAGTGTACAGGGTTTGATAAGGTCAGATGAACATATTGAATGTCAGAACAGGTCAGCTCCATATATGGAGATCTAAGGGGAGCAGTGTCTTGAGTGTACAGGGTTTGATGAGGGCCCATGTAAGGCCGGGCCGTAATTTTCGGGCCTGTTGAGAACTCTAGTTCGGCTGCCATGGGCGAAAACTAGAGTTTAACTTTTTATCAGAAACTTTGTGGCCTTCATCCTTCATGAAGAGTAATTCTATGTTTATGTGTCGTCCCACCCTTAAGTGACGTATACATTGAAGTGAGTATACATTGAACAGTCCTGTACTGTACTGTACTGTACTGTACATTGTATCCTGGCAACTTTAACAGTCAGAAAAGGTTGTACAATAAAAAATGTATGATGTTTGACAACTTTTTCCGCATGACGTTTAAAGGTTATTACCGAATCCATAGTGACCCCAAAGTAATTTAACTCTTGTTCCTCCTCTCTCAGGAGCACATTAGCCTGTTTCACCTCTGCTGGAAAAGTCCTCATTAAATCCTTTTAACCCATCAAGACCGATTCTAAAAATGTTTGTTAAAAAAAACGTTTTTTCTGAAAAAACGTGTGCTCAAACCTTTTCATGTCAAGGACCCCCCCCCCCCCCCCCAGAAAAGAATATGTAAATTTGTATCTGGCCGTGCACTCCCATCTCAAAATATTGGTGTTCCAGGGACCCCCAGAAGCAAGAAATTGAGTTATGTTCTCTTTAAATATTCAAAGATTTGCACAGTTTCACAATCTATGAGCTAGTATTTCTGCTATGCATGGCCAACCAATGTGCAATATTTATAATAGCTCAAATCTAAAATGACACGGATGCTTTGCCGGTTTTAACAGGTTAATGTGAAGCTGACGTACAGTACAAATGGAGAAATCAGTTTCAGTATCCATTTTTTATCTGGCAATGACAGGCACAGTCTCCTGTGTTCCAAGCGAGACCGTACTGCTCATTAAACCGTTACTCTCCATTATGGTCTCCTTTACTTCCACCTTCAAGGTGAATTTCTCATCTGTTGCCACGGTGTCCCGCTGGGCTTCCTCCTCCAAGAAAAGCACAGTGAAATCCACAGCCTTATGGAAACTGTGAGTGAGAGTCCATTTAGTTCTCAGACTTAAAAGAAGCAAGAGAAGAGGATATCAGAGGGAATAGAAGAAGGGTTTGTGTGTGTGTGTGTGTGTGTGTGTGTGTGTGTGTGGGGGGGGGGGTCCTTGGAGTGGTAATAAGGAAATTCACACTGGGTGATGGAAGACCCTTCACAGGCTCTCCCTAGAACTAGTGACTCAGCTTTGAGCTTTCCATACACACGCACACACACAGGCATATGGGTCATAGTCAGTCATCTTCAAAGAGGTGTGACATTTGAGTGTAAGAAAGCAATATAGGACATACAGTATATACACTCACGCACACATGAAGTCATTTTTATCTTCCTGCCCTAGAAAAAGTAATCTGTTCATTTATTTTCTTCCTTCTAGAATCTAGATCTTATACTCTGAGCCTGGTTGCTGTGACCTCCCTAACAGAAAACACAGCAGGCAGGCTTTTAACCACAGATAGACGAGCACCTATTTTACAAAACTTGGATTAGCGATTAAACCCGGATTGAACAGATATCCTGGTTTATTATAGCCTGGATCAGCGATTAATCGGTTTCATGAAAACTGGTTAATCTTGCCAGATTAATTTGGCCAGTTAACCTGGACATGTTGAGGCTTGATTCGGTTTCATGAAAGCAATGCCACATTAGTTCACATGGAAACGAATGCTTTGGACTTAACCTGCTCCGGACCAGGCTAACAGCCAGGTTTAACCTAATCCTGATGTCTTTACTGTTCATTAAGCAGTCAAATTGATCACAAACCAATGATGTTTTCCACACTTTCCACATTAAAGGACTAATTTAAGCACTAAATAAAATCAAAGAACCAAAATATATAGGCTACACAACATCATGACAGCTTGTGAGCTTGTCGTGCAAGTAGTTATAAGAAGAATTATTATATTATATTATATTATATTATACATTTTTATTTTGTGAAAACCACTAAATATTACCATTACTCATTGTTTTACAACATATTACCATTGTAACGTTTCACCCACTATTGAACCCATGACCCACAGTTCACCAGTCTGGCCCCTGTCTGGACAACAACCCCCTTCCCCAAAGGTAGCTCCCTCAGAGGAGGGAGTTATGGCCAAATATCACAATGCGACAATATCATTATGCTTACAATATGTGACCCCACGCGATGTACAGACTGCCATCGCGCAAGTTGCAATTGTTCAGGACAGCTGAAAAACTTTTTTATTTTTCCTTTTTTATTTTTCTGTCTAAAATGATCTGAAGCTATATTATTATTCATTTAATGTTTGAGCAGGTCTGAAATAAATGTCAGAGCTTGACTAGGCATGTAAACATGACATAATTGTATTAATGTTTAAGTGTAATGATGTTATTGCCCGGATAAGAATTCTGTTTTAAGTTAATAGTAGTGGTAAAATGTTTTTTTGGGGGTAGTTAATCATTCAGTCTATCCACGTGTATCAATTCAATTCAATTCAAAGGGCTTTATTGGCATGGGAAAACATACGTTTACATTTCCAAAGCAAAAGTGGTGGAACAATACAGTGTCACACAGCTGGATCACTGGAACTAGCCGTACAGTCTACAGAATAGACAATTCATCATTTTGTGCATGTAACCAATGTGTATGTATTGGTAACATGTGCAAGGCAAGGCTATTTATTCCTGAAATAGTGAATAAGCGCCAGGAATCTGCGCACACGTATAAATCACCCCCCCCTCCTCCGACAGTCAGTCATTCATAGCAGTCTGTGCATTCAGGCATGCACAGAGATAAATTAACTATAGCTTTTGAGGTGCGCACAATATAGCCGGCCTAATTTATATATCCTACTTTTATTATGCTTCTATCACACAACGCAATAAAGCCAGTGGCTTGTTGTGGTCCTTTCACTTTCACATATGTAGGCTAGATAGGCTACTTTATCATTCTGAAGCTCTATTCATTCAGCGAAAATGTGTCTCTTTTTAGTGTGTGCGCACGCACGCACAGTGCGTGCATGTGTGTGTTGGGTCAGCTACTCAGCCGGCCGGCAGCTAGTGGATGGGGGGGTGTTTTCTGTGCCACATGTGGAGGAGGCAGACTTATGTCACTGGAGAAGGAAAAAAACATGGACATGTGATGCGGAAATCCGCTGCAAGGAGACAAAATACGCCACCGAGCCTGCACCTGATGTACACTCGCTCTATGCGGTCTCGGAGAGCCCACTCGGCTCCTCCACTCGACTCCACTCTCCTCCTCGATGGAGCACTTTAACAATTGGAACGTGAACCATTTCCGGGTCACGCTGGAATGACCCCGAGTGACCGAGTGGGAGTATTGGGTATTGGAATTTAGCTTATATCTTCATGGTCCATCCAGGCTGCATTGTTTTGAGGTCAGACTTCAATGCTCTAGTGTCTAGTCAGTCTATAGTCACTAATGAGTCTAGTCTATGGGCACTGCCATTGTTTCCATTGCTTGGCTTGTTCCAGATTAAGCCAAACGAATGTAAGGCGTAAAGTGTAAAATGATGGGAAGATGTCTTATTGTGGTTCAGGTTAATCTAGTGATGAATGTGTGTTCTGTGTCCTGGCTGTCTAGTGTCTGGGTGTTTGGCCCAGCTAGAGTTGTATTTATTTCCAGTCTGGCTCTCTCCGTGCTGTGCCAGCACTTCCATCACTGCCCCCGTGTTTTGTTTAATTATTTATCTCGACACTTCTTGGCTCATTTTGTCCTACTTGATCTCTATCTTCAACCTCTTTCATGGATGCCCTTGTCTCTCCCTCGCCATATGGCTCCATCTCTCTGTCTGTCAGTCTGTCCAGTCCATGTGTCCGTCCTGCGGCCGGGCGCCGAAGCCCGGAGAGAAGCAGACAACACAGGAGGCAGCAGTACAGCAGAACGGCTGCCATGACGACCTCAAGAACAACAGCAACAAGGTTGAAAACTAAACATAATTTACATTTGATTTAAATAACGTTCCAGGACAACATTTTTCACACACATGCATCCCAAAAGGAATATTGTGTTGGCGTTTACAGAAACTGGAAATGCGTAGCAGTATGTTTGAATGGATTATGTAAGCGGGCCGCCTCTCTCTCCTACTCTAAAACCTTTGTCTGTCCGTGTGCAGCAGTGTCAGCATTGAGTTACAGAGCCCTGAAGCAAGACGTTCCACTCCGTTGGATCATGAATAGATTAAACAAACATACTTTTTTTTCTCAAAGTCAGATCTTTGTTGTTTCAGATACACCTCTGGCAGCAATTTCTCAACAACTTACCAGTAGTTTTATAAAAGGGGTTCACATTTAGCTCACGGCCTATAAAGTCCTTCCAAAAATGATGCGGAGCTGCACAAATACAGTGTATTTGATCGGTTTTATATTTTGTGCTTGCCGGGAGGGATTTAGTTGGTTAATACAGTTGTTTTTCACTGTTTATTGCCATTTGATTCTGCTCTTTATTCGGCACCTTATGCCACTTTAGTGCTTTATAAGTAAGTAAGTAGGTCGCAGAGGCTTATTGTCGGTAGCAGCCAGAACATGGGAGTCTATCCCCACTCAATCTGAGAACCCATCGTCAAAAAATAAAGGAAAAGTCTGTCTCGAGACACTAATCCCTGCTTAACAATGTGCTAGATCAGTGGTTTTCAACTTTTTATTTTTTTAAATATCAAGGCCCATTATTTTTTCGGCATTTGAGCCACGGATTTGATGAGATTTTGCCTTGCAGACCCAAAACGTGTGTTGGATAAGATTTTGCCCACAATTCCATGCTGTATGGATGTGGTACCATAGGCGAGATAACGGGGAGATTTAACAATACTTGAACTCTTGAGAGCGTAAACTGAAACCAATTGGTTCATTTGACGTTCTGAAGCGAGAACAATAATCTGGTACCACCCACTTTCAAAACAAACATGGGCAAATTCTACCTTCTACAGCACTGCCATCCAATTGTGGAATGCCCGACTCCCTCCCTCAAAAAATGCAGGTCCCTGGCTTCCTTCAAAACAGGCCTGAAAATCCACCTTTCAGCATGCCAAAGGGAGAGGAAAAGTGACTACCCTCACCTCCTTATAAGTTTAACCCCCTTCTTTGTTCCCCAACCTGTACATATTTTTGTTATTTGTACCTTTTATGATGATTTGATTTTGTTTTTATATATATATATATATATATATATATATATATATATATATATATATATATTTGTTATAACATTTTTTTCACCCAGTGTCAATTATCTAATGTAATCCTGGGCACTACACTTCCTCTGCCAACCTGTGGGGGCAGCGGACTGACCTCATGCTTTCTTCTATGCATGAGGAGTCCAAGCTGCTTCTTTTCACCTGACAGGGGGGAATTTGGCAGTTCCTTTTCCCTCCACCAGGGGGAGGTAGTTTAGAGACCAGGATTACTGCATGTTTTTTTGTGAGGGTATACCTACCCTAGGGGACACGCCAAAATTCAAATGATGACTTTGGTTGTTATTTTTCGTGATTATGAATTGAATACCCAGGACCTGAATGGAAACAAGACCGCAAGGATCCCTTTGAACGTGTGTTTGACTGTACCCTGTACTGTTTACATTTCTGTTTGACTGTACCCTGTACTGATTACATTTCTGCCAATAAGTATTCAATCAATTAATCTACGAGGGTCCATTTGGTTACCTCGCCACCATTTAGCTGAGGACCACTTGGAACCCCCTCAAGGACCACTGGTGGTCCCTGGACCACTGGTTGAAAACTACTGCGCTATTATGGCAGATGATCACTGAAGTGGAGCGCAACACCTACCATTACTCCAAGTACTTAATGCATGACTTGCCGCACCCAAGCCGTGCTCCTCATTGGCTGAGTTGGCAGGGACCTGAAATGAGACCTTATTGAGGTCGAGAGGCGCGTGCTCTACCGACTGAGCTTTATAAATGAACTTTACCTTACCTTACGGCACATAGCTCTCTGGAACAGCCTGAACCAGAGGAGCTCTGGTTAGGTTAACCAGATCATTAACAATCCCTGTTAAAAACCCACTTCTACCGAACGGCCCTTTTATCCCCTTCAGATATGTCTTGTTCGTTATTGTTGTTCTATTGCAAACTTAGAATGAATGGTTTTTTTCAATCTATTCAGTTGGACATTACAAAAACATTTTTTCTTTTTCAACGCGATCGAAAAGGAATAGGCAGAAGCTTATAGCTTATAGCCAAAATAAAACTATTTCTCTCCACTCCCAACTTAGAAACCGTCATTCATGCCCTCATAACATCCTGTTTAGATTACTGCAATTCCCTTTTCACTGGTATCAGTCAGTCAGCCCTAAACCATCTCCAACTAGTCCCACCCTAGTCCAGAATTCAGCAGCCAGGCTCTTAACCGGCTCCAAGAAGAGAGACCACATCACCCCCGCCCTGGCTTCCTTCCACTGGTTACCAGTGAAGTTCAGAATTCATTTCAAGTCCCTTTTATTTGTTTATAAAGCTCTGAATGGCCTAGCCCCTGCCTACAGTATATCACAGACCTGGTAAAATACCCCCCCACCACTAGGTACCTCAGATCCACAGACCTTGAGCTTGTTGATGTCCCGACAACCACGTTGAGGCTCATAGGTGACCGTGCCTTCTCAGTTGCAGCCCCTAGGCTGTGGAACACCATGCCCTACTCCATCAGCTCATGCTACCTTAATCATTAATACATTAATCATTGCCTCTCAAACCCACATACCACGTGTAATGTGTGTTGCCTAACCAAAAGAACAGACTGTTCTTTTGTGTGGGCACACAACGAGGCGCGCGCGCCATACTACGATGGGGAAACTGAATAGCTGTACAGCGCTACGATTTGGAATTAACCAAAATAGCTGTAGCCTACAGTGGACTGTAACTTTGCTTGGTCATCATGTAACTATATTACGTGTATGCAGTGAACATTAACATTAGCGCTTACATATTTATATGGAGCATTTACTGTGGTGACGTTGATTAGGTAATTTAGGTTATTCACCCAGCTGGATTCAAGGAGACAGCAGTGTCTAAGCCCCAACGTTTCCAAAACGAGCTATTGCGGTCTTATAAAACATTTAAGCATATGGCAAGTTAACTTAAACAAGTTATATACTTGGTGCTGAGCACCAAGCAGCTCATTTGGCTCGCAAACCAGAGGCCAGACAGCGGTAGCAAGTTTAACAACCACCGTTCTATTCGATCACTTCTCTGGTGCACTGCTGCTCTCGACCTCCTCCCGCAGTCACATAATAGTAGCCTAATATAAACTGTAAAAGTTCATCACCAACATTCATACAGCTCAGCCCTCTTCATAAATACATTACACAAACAACATAATTGTTATTTTTATTATAATACAATTATAAAAAAATATTGATGTTGATAAAAATCAAAAGATCAAATACAGAGCCCGAGGCTCGGCCGGGTCGGGTAGGGTTCGGCAGAGATTGAGAACTACAGTGCACGCGACCCTGCCCTTTGCCAGTGCATGCGACCTCGCCCTGAGGGCAAGAAGCATGGAGGCTTCTCACCCACAAGCGTCTTACTGATTATATAATCTATAGCATGGGTTTTCAACCTTTTTATACCAAGTACCATCACTGAAAATATCTGTCTCTCCAAGTACCACCATAATAACCGATGTTAAAATACAGGAGCGTAGACCTGCCCCATCCTATTCAGCTATTAACACAGGAGGAAAATGTAATTTATTCTATGAATGATTTAGTTTTTGTTCCATTCCTAAGCCAATTTTGCTGCTGCTCTGAAAAAACTCGGTCTAGTCACCACATGAATATGATAATATTTCTAATGTGATTAATCCGTTCTCAAATCTTATTGTGCAAAAGAGCTTTTTTGGGTGACTCCTGACCAGTGGTTGTAGACATAGAAAAGTTTCCACACGGTTACTAGGAGGTAATCAATCAGGAGCCGTCCGTCATGCGCTCATTTGATTTGACGCAGAGTCATTCTGTCATGCTGTATCCATAGAGATACATATCATTGGCAACGTAGAGGGCTGTTAACATGGAAGTAGGGCAATTGTGGCCTGTTAGTCTACCATACGGATTGGTTCAAATTATGTTGTTTTTCCTCATTAAAACATGTCCCAGATAGTAGCTTTAATCAGCATTCATCAGCTTGAATAAATAATAAGACTTGATAGATATACATGTGGTCTGTCTGTCTGTCTGTCTGTCTGTCTGTCTGTCTGTCTGTCTGTCTGTCTGTCTGTCTGTCTGTCTGTCTGTCTGTCTGTCTGTCTGTCTGTCTGTCTGTCGCAATGCGATGCGATGCGATGCAACACATTGTGAGCTTGTAAATCTGCTATTTTCAAAAGATTTACTTTTGGTACATTAAGTACATTTTGATGCCATTTAATTCTGGACTTTCACTTGTAACAGTAGCATTTCTGTATTGCAGTATTGACACTTTTACTTAAGTAAAAGTACTTTTTCCCACCACTGCGCTGCAGGACTCCTCGTGGTCTCAGACGCGTCCCGCGGCGGTGCCGGCGGCGGGGCGGTGCGGCGGGGGGAACGGGAAGGCCCTGAACGGCGGCCTGCTGCCTGCAGGCCCTCAGCAGCTACAGCTGCAGCGGCAGCGCGAGGCCCTGACCACCAGCCAGACGTCGCTGTGCGAGATGCTGCAGGAGAAGGAGAAGAAGGCGTGGGCCGGAGGGGGGGCGGCGCTCATGGGCCACATGGACCACTCGTCGCTCATCCCGCTGCGCTCCAAGAACTTCAGGGAGAGGAGCGACGCACACTTTGTGGACGTCATCAAGGAGGACAGGTGTGTGAGGAGAAGACCGCTGTCTGTCACCTCGTCTGAGCGGCCACTTTCAACATGGTACTATCGTAGGTGTCCCTATCGAGACCGTGTCATTGTAGGTGAAAAAGAGAGGAAGGGAGAGAGAGAAAGAAAATGTGAACAATTAGGCAATCAATAATTACGAGAATAGCAGATGCGTTGCATTGGCTACTTACTACGAGAATAGGACTGAAGTGGTTAACCCATTAAAACCGGGAAGATTTTTGCGTTGGCTATTCAAAAATATAAGATATACAAGCTTATACGTCTGCTATTTTTTAACATTTTTTAAATATCTATTGATTTAGAATGCCTTTGTAGAGTTGGCCTCAGGCCTTAATGGGTTAATGACACTGGACAAAGCCGATTTTCCATCCATCCATCTTGAACCGCTTATCCGTAGTCGGGTCACGGTTGCAACAGCTCCACCAGAGAGCTCCAGACTTCCCTCTCCAGAGCAACATTGGTAACTTCCTCCTGGGGGATCCCGAGGTGTTCCAAGGCCAGTGAGTCGATGTGATTCCTCCAACTGTGCCTTTGTCTGTCCCGGGGGCTCCTTGCAGTGGGACGTGCCTCGAGGACCTCCCTCTCTACTCCGAGTCTCTCTCACGTGACTGAACTTCTCACCCTATTCTCACCCTATCTCTAAGCGATCGTATCCTTTCGGAAGTTTCGGTCATGACCCACACTTCATGACCATAGGTGAGAGCATAGACATATAAACGTAGACGCCCTTTCCGTCTCTGGAGCGTATGTGCTCAAGGGAGGGCAACACTTTCCCGAGATTCCTTGCGAAGCACCGCGGAAGCATGAGCGTGCGTCACAGAGAGCATGTTAGGGTCTGTAAGTCCTGGGAAAGGTGCGCTGTGATTGGCCAGTAATCACTTGAGTGGCAGCGTGACATAACGTACCTTCCACACTTCCGGCGTACTTCCTCTCCCAGTGTAAATTCTTCCGCCCCTCCTTCAACACACTTCGCTCCAACGAACTGCAGTGGCCAATGAGGCATCTATTTTCTATGGGTGAGAGTACAGCGACTACAGTCTAAAATCAAATACAGTCGATTTTCCAGTGCTCAGTAAAATTCCTCAGCGTCTGCGGATGTCTTTGTATTTGGTTAGTTCTATAGCCATGCTCTGTTTTAGCTGTAGTTCATGTTGCTGATAGAAAGCCAGACCTGTGTTCGAGAACCTAATCTGTATTCTGTGCTCTGTCTGTCCTCCTGGCAGTCTGATGAAGGATTATTTCTACAAGCCACCGATCAACATACTGAGCCACACCTTCCTGGAGAAGACTCTGGAGTCTGCCTATCGAACCAGCTACCAAGAGGAGGTGTGTGGAGGATGGCTGTGCACTGCAGACATGCATGTGTGTATGTTTCGTGTATCTGTGTGTGTGCGCAGGGATGAGCTGTCTGTAGGGCTATGCAGGACGCCGCCTTGGTAGTTTGAAGACACACGCTAGCCTGCACAGCCATTTGCAGTTTTCGTACCTCGCTAACAAAACCTGCCAATCGACACCGAGGGTCACAGGTTGAAATAACAGGAACGGCCGACCTTGGATGCATAGCTGCATATCAATGGTGACGGTCCATTGTATCAATCTACTAAGTAGCCTACTCTAGTTGGATAGCAGTGGGCGTGGCTGATGGATTATTAATTAAATTACAGAGGTGACGTTTGCAAGGTAAATGCAAAAACAGACAACACTAAAGATTCCCCATTATGCAAGTAAATTCAATACAATTTGATATACAGAATGGTGTGGGTTAATAAAATAGGTTCCGTACTCGGACAGACAGACACAGGGGGACACATAGCTGTCTATAGGAGTGGCTAGCTTCACTCGAAAATCCACAGCTCATCCCTGCGTGTGTGTGTGCGCATGCGTGCATCCATGCATGTTTTCACAATGTGTGTCTGCCTGTGTGTGAGCGCGTGCATTCTAATCCTTCCCTCTGTCAGTTCGCTTATCTTGATTCACGCATCACAGACTCGACTTCAAAATATTCTGGGCGTAAATCTGTTGATCTTAATGTTACCCATCTCATCTCTTCTATTTCCATCTGACTTTGGATGTCTGCTTTGTGCCTGCGTGCATGTGTGCGTGCATGCATTCCGACCACTCTTCTGTGTTAAATTATTCACCTGCCAAGGCAGCAGCCTAGCTCCAGAGTGTTTCTGACCTTGTGTTCATTTATTAAAGTGGCAATTCAGTTTGGAACAGAGTTTTTAAATTGCTCAAGATGTCACAGCGCTTCAAAAATATTAATATCCAACGAAGAACACCACAGATCGGTGATTCTCAAACTTTTTTAATTTCAACGACCCCCTTATCTCTGAGAGTGTTCACATGTGTACACTCTCCGAGTTAGAGACCTGTATAATTTTTCAGCTGATTTTTATATTTAGTCTTAGTCTTAGTCTTTTGAATAACTCACCATTTTAGTCTTAGTCCTATTTCGTTTTCTGAAATTGTTTAGTCTGATGTCGCATTCACGCACCAGGATGCTTTACTGCGTTCAAAACGAATCCTACTGCATACTGTCGGAAAGTGCGCTTCATTTGGCAGGTGTGAAGGCTCATTCGAAGTCTGATGCGGATCAAACAATCGCATTCTAAGTTCGCCTCGATTCCCCTGGTTCACGGAAGTAATTTCTCTTTGGAAAATAACATGGGGTCATCTTAAAATTGTTTCATATAAGCATTGTGGTCCAAAAATAAAAAAGCTTATTGTCAGGGAGGTGTCTCTGTATCGCTTGCGACAGTCAGTCACTCATATATGATACAGTCTGTTTCTAGCGAAAATGTAACTAATTCAGTGGCAGTAACAATAGCGTTTTCTCACAGTCAGTAGATTCTTCATATCCATATAAGTGAAGCGGCCTGGATGATTTGTTTATTTTTCAAACACAGTTCTTATATGAGGCAATCTAAGATTCCTCTGGGGATTACAATGCAAATAAAAATGACATGAACCCGTGGATTTGCACCCTCTACCGATATTGACGTCAGACTTCGGTGCTCTATAGGAAATGAAACGTGAGGAGTATACACAGTTGGAGTAGGAGAGGGCATATTTTACGCAGCACAAAGATGTCACATTACCGTGGATAGACGAATGAGGATAAACGTTGGATAATTCATTTTGCACTCCCGTCTCTGCTGTGCCCAAAAGAACAGTGTGCACTGTGCATGCACACACACACACACGTACGCACGCACGCATGCGCGTCCAGTCCCTGTCTCCCCGACGACACACGTACGAAGTCGAAGTATAATTTTAACACCATAGATTTCACTGTGTAGTTTATGAATTGAACACACTGATAAAGTTCCCTGCTGCAGTTCCTTGCTACAGTTATACAGCGCAGTGTGAATGCAAACGCAGCACATTATAAATCCAAGAATGATGCAGAGAATCAAATGGTATCTCTATCTTTGGTCTATCTCTAAATTTGAGCATAGCACAGTCTCCGAAAGACAGTCTCAACAGTGTTCCAGACAGCAATTCGGCAGGTCTCATAGGGGTAATAAAACATTTAAAAAAAACACAAAAAGGACAATTTTTCTTCTTGGGATCATGAAAATCTGTATATCAGGTCCTAAAAATCCAAACTAGAAAAACAATAAGGGGGGTGTGCGCGGACCCCTCCTAGGGCTTCTACTATAGTGTTTTGATTTAACCTCAAATTCAGTTTGCTTCTGCATCTGAATACACGCTTATCGATCTACATGCAGGATGTTATAAAATAACACGTGTTTTCTTGACTGCAGCCATACATTTATTAACCACTTTTACCCTAGTGTCTCTATTTATAGAGCAATTCTCTAGACCATTATTGATCCCGTGGGGGGGATTCAGGTGTCAACCTTCCATTTGTCAACCAAACTACTTGGACAATACATAACATGAGCCCCCAATGCCCATTTGCTACAGCCAGGCTCAGTGGACGATAAAGCAGACAGACACCGCTATTGAAAAGAGCCAACACCAGGAATTGTGTTTAGAAAAACACATTAAATTAATGATCCAATAAGATTGAACCAAGGATACTGTCGAGTGTGCCAGTCAGTTTATCTCCAGTGTATGCAGTGGTGGGAAAAGTACTCTCATTGAGTAAAAGTATCAATACTGCAATGTAGAAATACTCTGCAAGTTACAAAGTAAAAGTTTACTTGAGTAAAAGTACAAAAGTATTGGTATCAAAATGTACTTAAAGTACCAAAAGTAGAAAGTAGTCTTTATGCACAATGAATCATTTCAAGTCTTCAAATGTATAAAATTATTTTGAAAATAGCAGATCTACAAGCTCACAATGCGTCGGATGGCGAGCTTGTAGAATAGATCAACTGTATGTTTTGTAATAATAATCAAAATCTACAAAGTAACTATAGTAACTATAAGCTGTCAAATAGTGTGACATCTTGAGCAATTTAAAAACTCTGTTCCAAGAGTAGCCATGCAAGGTAACAAAAAGCAAATTGGGAGCAATTTGGGGTTCAGTGTCTTGCCCAAGGACACTTCGACATGTAGACAGGAGGAGCCGGGATTGGATCATTGGACGACCTGCTCTACCTCTTGAGCCAGTCGCCCCAGCCACATGATAAGTGCTATGGAACACCCCTGGCCCAGTCCTTATGATAAGTGCTATGGAACACCCCTGGCCCAGTCCTTATGATGAGGGCTATGGGACACTCCTGGCCCAGTCCTTATGATAAGTGCTATGGAACACCCCTGGCCCAGTCCTTATGATAAGTGCTATGGAACACCCCTGGCCCAGTCCTTATGATGAGGGCTATGGGACACTCCTGGCCCGGTCCTTATGGGGCTCGTGTCACACTGGGCTGCCTGTAAACTGCACCACCAGACCAGTCAGGACTGCGGCAAATAGAAATGAAATCACTGCAGGACCACTTCATATTATCTCCTTAGATCCTACTGCCCTCTGCTGGCGTAGCCTCAACATTGCACTCTGCAGCTATGAAACCGTGAAGACTCTACTTGTCTCTTAAGACGAATGTGAAGGTTTCAGTGGAGAGTTATTTCGTAGAGGATGTACAGTATTGGTCATCATCATTTAGGTCATCAGCATTTTGCAGTCATGTTGATCCTCCTGGCTAGCTGGCCGATACATTCTGCCCCTGCAGCTTTCTTTGGTACAAGTTCACCAAAGTCCACATACGTTGCTGCTGGACACCCTCGTGATCTGTGCTGATGTGTTGCCTACCACAGCACCAGTTTGCAGGCTGGGAACTTCCCCTTGTGTCTATGGCAGTGACCGGCCAGCCTCATGCTCCTGGATGCTATCTTGTCACTCGCCCTTGGTAACTCCCCATACAGCTGCTTGTTGCTAACATGCTCATCCTGGTCTCTTCAACACCACAGACAGCGCATTCGTTTCAGAGAAAAAAGCCTTCAAAGACGCAACCTAAAACAGAAGCGAGTGACTATTGACAAAGAAAAGCAGTGCGGGCGGGGCCATGGCAACCGTGCATAGCAACCAGAGCGGTTCCAAAAAAGAATCATGGATTATATTCTCCAATGGGGGAAGAAATTGTGCAACAAAAGAGCGCTGCTTCATGTCCACTCATGTCACATATTTCTGGCTTTCCTGGCTTTACCGCCTCTTCTCATCTCACATTTCTTTGTTCTTTGATTTATTTGTCTCGTTTCCTCTGTTCCCTTTGTCCTCCTGCCTTTCTGTCTCTCAGGTGGAGACCCAGGCTCCAGTGCAGACCTTTGCCAGCCCAACGTTCAGCTCCTTTCTGGACATGCTGCTGTGCTGCTCCGTGTTCCTGGCCCTCTCCCTGGCTTGTTTCCTCCAACCGCTGTTCGCCCAGGAGAGCCTGCCCACCACTGCCCTCGTCCTGACCGCTGTGGCCGCCGTCCTGGAGATCCTGGCTCTGTTGCTGGCCATACGGTGAGAGTACGGGTGGAGGTCAATGCCACCTCACCCAGTCTGCAAATTCATCATTTCAACTGAGGTCAATTATGGAAGAGGGTGGAGTTGGTGTTGGAGTTGGTGAATTCATATACAGTTGAAGATCGCTCTTATGGGGGATCCATAAAAATGTCTCCGTGACCCACAAATTGATCCCGAAACCCGACCCACACTCTAGTGTCAATTATACCTCTCGGAGGGTGATGTTTGTCACATAGCAGTTACCTTATACCTACAGTATACAACCATCAGAATGTTACGTTCAATCCCATATGGATTGAGAGGTCATCGTCACTTAAAAAGCGCCTCCTCCTGTGTTCCCATCGCCCTCACCCATGCAGAATGGCTTTCTACCTCGACGGTGTTCTGAGCTGTACCCTGGCGTTGATGCGGGCCATCTCAGGCTGGGTGCCACGTCACCTCATAGGAGCCGTTCTGGTGTCCTTACCGGCCGTGGCTGTGTTCTCCCATGTCGCCTGTGACATGCACCTCTCGCTCCAGGTGAAGGATTGTTATATATGGAACGTATTATGGCTGTCGGTTGGAAATCTTTTCAGGAAATGGAAGAACGTATCTGTGTGCCAAAGGATACAGTGTGTAGACAAGCGACAAGCTCTCAACATGTTGCATCTTGCATCACTGTCTACCAATATTAACCTCACATGGCCAGGCTAAGCCTGGTCTGTGTTACTAAATCGCCGTGTGATCGAGAGTGGATGGTAAGTTAACTTGCGTCATGTTGTAGTCACTGATTTGTAGTCATCAGGCAGGAAACCACAACCAGCACAAGAACTACCCAAAATCATTGCCCACGATAATTTTAGGGCCTACCATTTTAGGGCCTACCATATAGAGCGTCGCAGTCCCGAATCACAATGCATTTTTCCCATAGACATTTCAAAAAGTATTTATTTAAAGACCTTTTAAGCGTTGTACGAAGCCAACTTGAGTCGTGACAAATCATGACAACACACACAATATTTTGGACAAAACAAATAGGTAATTACATAGAAGAAAAACAACAAAAAAAGTGTTGTAACCTGCCGTTTTTTCTACTTTCTAATTCTTTGCTTGGCCCGAAAAATTGTGTTTGTTGTCATGATTTGTCACGACAAGAGTTGGCTTTGTCCGCAGCGTAAACGTCTTTAAATAAATACTTTCTGAAATGTCTATGAGGAAAATGAACGGAGAATCATTTCCTGGGCCATGGTAGGGGGCGGGACTGCGACGCTCTATTAGACCCCCATATTAGACCCACCCTAAATGAAAAAGGTGTATGCAATCCCATAATGCAAAATACAACATTTATCAGGGTCAGGCTCAAGCGCAAAGAAAAATGTGACAGTGTAAGTCATCCAGGTCTTCAATATCTAAAAGACAAGAGAAGTGACCTAAAAGTTTAAAAGGATTGCATGGAATTATCTTGGGTAGTTCTTATTCCGGTTGTGCAGGTTTCCTGCCTGATGACTACAAACCAGTGACTACAACATGACATCAGTTACCATCCGCTCCCGACCGGATCATAAACCCGGAAAGGAATGCTTCCCGGGCTACATCGTACATGTATACTGTATGTAGTTTGGGTCCCTGCTTCATCTCTCTCAGCTAAAGGGGCCCAACGTTGAATGGGTTTATTTGATGGGTTTATGATGTGTGACCTCTGTCCTGTACCTCTCTAGTCCACCATGTTCCTGTGCTGTGCTGTCATCATAGCCATCATCCAGTACTGTAACTTCTGCCAGCTCACATACTGGATGCGCTCTGGCCTAGCCACGTTGGTAGGACTGGTGCTACTGCTGCTGCTCTTCAGCACCCCCTGCAGGTAATATCTCTACCAACAGTAATCACTCTGAATTCCCTGTTCCGTAGGCCGCCTACTGAGGGTTACATTAAGAGTTAAATTAACATTGACATGGTTTGTCTGTATCGCCAGTAAATATAAGTTTATACTGTATATATATTACATTTCAATTTGTTATAGCATATCTACTGCATCTGCAGTATTGTTATACTCGCAGATAATTAGAACTGTGTTTTGTCTGTTCTTTCAGCGTTGGCAACAATGTGTTTTTCTGGTGAGTATAATGACTCATGTTCAATACAGCTGTGGTTCCCAAAGTGGGGTCCGTGAGGGAGTTCCAGGGGGTCCCCACCTACATAATAGTTAGGAACCAAATGGACCCTCTTGGGTCTGTAACTCTGAGAGTATACAAATGGGACCAAACGGACCCTTTGTACACTCTCAGAGTTAAATTAAGATTGATTTTACAATATAAATTGGGGTCCCAGAGATAGAAATGCCATTAAATGGGGTTCCGTAGCCTAATGCATGTCAATTTTGAGAATCACTGCTAGAGCCATTAAAACCTTCTCTTATGGGCGTCCCTGGCATATCTTTTCAAATGGGGGTCCGCAGGCTAATTTGTGTCCATTTGGGGGTCCTTGACATGAAAAGGTTTGGGAACCACTGCAATACATTGTCGGGAGTTGCATTTTACACTGGCATTTAACCCATTAAAAACAGGAAAGCATCTGTGTCATTTGGGTTAGGTTATTTAAAGAGAAATAAACAGTAGAAGGAAGTGCATAGTATTGTAGTACTTTTTCCTCCTTGAACGAGCACACCTTTTCATGTAATTGGTCCTTAACGTTCATTATAAGATGGCACTCATTCTGTATCTCAGGGGCTATTGACAGTTCAGAAACCTGCTCCATCTTATTATGAGGATTAGTGAAGAGTAATACAATCATTGAATTCAATTCAAAGCTTTATTGGCATGTGACAAAACATACATTTACATTGCCAAAGCAAGTGTCAAAATATAATAAAAAACTATTTAAGAAAATGGAGAAAGAATATACAGTACAGTTGGAGGAAATCTTTGAGGAAATCCACTTTAGCTTGGATATGTAGGCCTACTATGTTACCTGGAGACAAAATAGTCCCCGTGTTGAAAATAATGGGACATTCTGAAACAATGAGTTTTGTACTTTGTACTTTTTTTAAGTAAATGTTGAATTCTGGAGTTTTACTTGTAACAGAGTATTTCTATATTGCAGTATTGATACTTTTACTTAAGTAAATTAATTGAGTACTTTTTCCACCACTGCTGTTTCCTAGCATTGTTTTTCTCCCTCTGCCCTCCAGGCCAGGTGACCATGCCAATAGCAGCAACAGTTCCGTCAGTGTGATCGACAGCCCGGCAGACCTGGTGCTCATGCCCAGCAGTCCCCTGTTGGCCCTGCTGGCCCCAGAGGCCTGTGTGGCCTTCTTCTTGCTTCTCCTGCTGGTCTGGTTCCTCAACCGCGAGTTTGAGGTCAGCTACCGCCTCCATTACCACGGCAACGTGGAGGCTGACCAGCACCGCATCAAAATCCAGAACATGAGGGACCAGGCCGACTGGCTGCTGCGCAACATCATCCCCATCCACGTGTCGGAGCAACTTAAAGTCACACAGAGCTACTCAAAGAATCACGACAACGTGGGCGTCATCTTTGCTAGCATCGTCAACTTCAGCGAGTTCTACGAGGAGAGCTATGAGGGCGGCAAGGAGTGCTACCGCGTCCTCAACGAGCTCATTGGAGACTTTGACGAGCAGCTGCGGAAGCCGGCCTACTCTAACATCGAGAAGATAAAGACAATCGGTGCCACTTACATGGCCGCGGCCGGACTCAACGCACAGCAATGTGCAGACGCCGTGCACCCCCACGCCCATCTCCGGGCGCTGTTTGACTTTGCCCTGGAGATGATGCACGTGGTCGACGACTTCAACAAGAACATGCTCGGCTTCGGCTTCAAGCTCCGCATCGGGTTCAACCACGGGCCCATAACGGCAGGCGTGATCGGCACAACCAAGCTCCTATATGACATCTGGGGCGATACGGTCAATATCGCCAGTCGGATGGACACCACGGGTGTGGAGTGTCGCGTCCAGGTCAGCGAGGAGAGTTACTGTGTGCTCAGCGGCATGGAATACGAATTTGACTTCCGCGGCACGGTCAACGTAAAGGGAAAGGGTCAGATGAAGACGTTCTTGTATCCCAAAAGCAGTGACAGTGGTCCCGTGCCTCAGTACCAGCTCTCTGTATCACCCGAGATCCGGGCGCAGGTGGACGGGAGCATCGGGCGCTCACCCACAGATGAAATTGCCAGCATGGTGCCTCATGCAACTACTATGACTGCCGCCAGCACTACCAATGCTGCTGCACACATCACTGGCACTGGCTCCTCTACCAGCCTGGGGGTAGGCATTGGCCTCCTAGCACATGAAAGAGAGGCGGCAGAGTCAGACGGCCGTGAAAGGCGTCTCTCTACACAGAATTGTCATGCCAGGCGCTCCTCGTCTCACGCTGGCCTGGCATCTCTTCCCGCTACCAATCTAAAGGTGCGTTCAGACTTGGATGGTTAGAGCGGCGCAATTACATACAAGGTCGATGCAAAGACGAGAAGTTGAGCGAGCGCCGCGAACGGGTGCGGCGTGACCTGGCGTAGGACAAACGGGCCGGGCCGAGGCGAATATTTAAATTCAAGTCTGAACGCACCTTTAGAGGGCCAACTCCCTCTACAGATTTCAAACAGATGTAATTTCTCCTTCCCCTCGGCCAAGTACACACCGAAACTCCACAGCAGAGTCACAGAAAGATGTTGAAAGTGGCAATAAGGAGTATAATTATGATGGTGACAATGGGGAACTAACCAAACTTTAAGCTTTTTAATCAGTACCTTCTGCCCTTTAAGCTCAGTCTCTTGTTCCTGCCTGTTGGCATCTACATAAGTTGGTGTGCAATTGGTTCTTCCACAGACTTACAGGGAAAACCTACCATGCTCTCATCAGCATCAGTCAGACAGTGGGTCATATTTGGCTGTAAGGCGATGATGTGATTGGATCGGCGAAGGATGCTGATTGGACCAAAGGAACCGTGTAAGTCAGGAACAACCATGGAGGTGGGAGCATGTGACGGCAACCTCTGCCAATTCTCTCATTTGCTACATATTCCATCTCCACGCATTAACCTACTTGATTATCAATAACACCTTTAATCGTGATTCTTTGAGATGTGTTTGGCATTTTGTACATTGTATGTCTTTTAAGTGCCTTTAGTATAGAATAATATGTAGACCAAGTAAAAAGGCATAAAGGGAATATCTGTGCAAAAATCTAATTAAAAAACAAAACAAAAAAACAAAAAACAATGCTTTGGTTAAACATTTAGGTCTGTTATATTTTACTGTGTTACTATTAGTACAGTGTTATTTCTGCCTTTATTACGGTAATTACTCAACAGCTTGACCTTATTAAAGGTTGAACTGGGGAGATCACAATGAAGAAAAGGGAAACAAGATGGTTTTACTATTTGTGTTTGTACAATCTGCGCAGGAACTCGGCATGAAATTCGGCAGATGATGTTTTATTTTTTCTTTATGAAAAAACTTTTCTTGAAAGCCAGAGAACAGACAAATCAATTCCGTCTGAAGTTCGAGGAGGCCTGTGTGTTGTCCGTGTGTGCGTGTGTGCGTGTGTGCGTGTGTGTGTGTGTGTGTGTGTGTGTGTGTGTGTGTGTGTGTGTGAGAGAGAGAAAGAGAGAGTGTGATATTACTGCTGTTCATTTGACATGTATGACAATGAATTTTCTGGGGGGTAATTGAGAAGGATATTAAATCATTCTTGCTGATCTGGCAACTTTATCTCTGACTTTGGTTTGAACACTTGTATTACCTACCACTGTCAGGACGTATCACTGCCTAAGCTAGACTTAGCTAGCATGCTCTCTCAGCAACAGCACAGCATTAAAGATGAGGCTAACTGAATAGCATCAGATGCTATAGTGCAAGGTTTTTGCCATATTCCTGATGATGCTCTTGTGGGAACTCTAAGTGATATATATTTTACTGAGCAATATTTGAGTGGCTCTTATTGGGCACCACTACGTGTAGAGCATCTTTAGCTGTGACAGTAGATGAATTAGGGCAAGCAGCTATCTAGATGATTACACAAAAGTCTATAACAGATACATACTGTAGGAGCTCTTGGTATACTGTATTTTTATGAGAACACAAAGCATAACTGTCAATTTAATGACCCCACTGATGATAATATTAATTCAAAGAAGGTTAATGAATGCAATGCAAGCCAAATGCAACAGATAGATTTGTAGTGGCATGAAACTTAGAATGGCACTGTGATGGAAATGCAACGCACCAAGGTGTTTGTGTTTCTCTCTGTAGCCTACAGTACACCTGCCAGTATTTGTTTCAGAGCTGCCTTCATATTTAGATTCATTTTTGCAACTTTATTCAACCTGGTAGATACTGTCATGTCATATTAAAGCTACAATCCATTAGTTATATTTATGTTGTCTCCCTCTCCCGATGGAGAGAGATAAATGCAGTGCTGTCCAGACTACAATAAAGATGGTGGCCAACATAGTCCCTGCTAATTTCAGCCAATCAGGGGAGATTACCTGTTCTTCAGATTAAATTTATAGTGTTCCAGATCCAATTTTATTAAAAATAAACTTAATACTGTATGAACTATCTTTCTTGATCGGAAAATGCATGCATTTTCTGTTTATTAATGAGCTGGAGAGATGGGGACACCCCTATAGTGCGTCGCAGTCCCTCCCCCTGCGAGGGCCCCGGAAGATAATTTCCCATTCATTTTTATTTAAAGACCTTTAAGCCTCGGACAAGTTTTTCGGCCCCAAAAAAAGTGTTTAATGTCATGATTTGTCAACTCGGCTGTTTGTCCGAGGCTTAAAGGTCTTTAAATAATACTTTTTGAAACGTCTATGGGAAATATGAATAGGAAATTCTCTTCTGGTGCCCTTCGTCGTTCTGAAAGATGCTCTATAACTAACTAAACAAACTATAACAAGGCTTGCTATCAGAATATAGAGATATTTTACACAAATCTTTACAAGAGCTATCACTTTAACATACTAACACATACATTGGTTAAAATAATGTTTTATTTGTTAAAATAAGTCCTGGATTGTAGCTTTAATTATTTACTGACTCAGTCCACCAGTTATGTGGTGTCTAGACTCTAGAGAACTTTCTCTCACGTGCTCTCTGTCTCTCTCTCTCTCTCGGATTCTCTCTCTCTCACGCACACACATGCACATACACATACACATACACACGCCGCAAAATGAGTTGTGTGCTCAGAAGCTAGAGAAAAGGTGTTCATTTGCACATTTGTTGGCTGTCCGATTCATTTTGGTTACTAGTTGTGCTTTTGCTACAATAGAGAGTTTAGTTTGTTCCTTAATTGTTTTCATAAGTGATTCTACTACACATAACACATGTAGACTAATGTTTACTTTCTCCTGAATTATGATCAACTTACTGAATCCAGACAGCGTTTCTTTTCTTTCTTTTTTTTTTTATCCCACGATTTTGTAACCCATTTTTCACCCCTGTGTCAATTATCTAATGTGATCCTGGGCTCTATACACACCCTCCGCCAACCTAGTCCCCAGACAGCGTTTCTATAAATGTGAGCTGTGCCTTTCCTCAATACATTCAAAGCAATCATTCCAAACTTGTTATTGATTAATTGGCATTGTTGGAGTTAAAGGAACTATGCTGACAAATATATGAATATGCTGTTAAATTCGTATTTGGCTTTGCATTTTATATATGTGATAATGCTTAGATATGTTTTTTAAGGGCAATAATTAATGTAATAATTTTATAAAGCATGAATTTAAAAGGGACAAGTATACTTTGCGCTTATGAGAACACAACCCAAGTTCTTCAATGAAAGAAATATAATATATATAATATATAATGATCAGTTGATAAACTGTTGTTATTATCAAGGGAAAAGTGCTTAGTAGAGGTCACGACACGAAAAGTGTATAACATTTTTTTTTATCTCATGGAGTTTAATAATGTCTTTCAAATAATATCTTTTTTATTAACTCCAAGAAACCAATGTATTAGCCTATTTATTGTTTATTTTTGTCTAGGGAAAGTCAAGTGAGCTCAAGGACGACAGGGTAGATAATAAGACCACATCTTGCCACTTGAGTATCACTGTATCACACTGCCTTCAGTGCAAACAGTGAAAGTATGTGGGCTTGATTTTAAGATGTAGGTGATTTTATGAACTACGACTATATGGCACATTAGAAATATTTTGATGCCAAAGAATGTCATCACAGTCATTCAGGCTTTTTTTTGTGTGTGTGGATATTTTTGCCTTATTCTGAGGATTTGTTGCTTCTGTTGACTGGGCCATTTTTATATTCACTATGATGAACATTTGCACAAAGCCGTCACTTTTATGTACATAATTCATGCCTTTCTATTGTATAGTGTCTGAGTATGTTCTGTTATTTATACATGTGCATGCTATGCTTGATTATTAGCTCCTTAATGGAAGAGGAGAGAGTTAGAACAGTGTTGGAATAATACCTGTGCCTGCATGCGTAAAGAGTGTTTGTGATACGGTGTGATGGTGTGTTGGAAGGGAAGCATAAATCTAAGCAGGGATGTGAACTGGATTAGGACATTTGAGTCCATTTTACCAAATCCGTTTGAGAAAAATATGATCAATCATATCAAATCAAATAATATCAAATAATATCAGGACAGATAATACTTCAGTCACACCAAGAGTATTTTATTCCCACTTGATATGTTTAATTAAAGGTGCAATCCATAACTTTAATGTCCTACCTGAGATTCAAACTCGGGCCCCCTGGACAGGTCTTCAAAATGCTAGAGCTTTCGTGCAATACCAGTAGTGCTACAGCCAGGATGTATGCATTTCCCAGTAGAAGATTATGGTGACCAACTGCAACCTGTGTGTGTTAGTTGTGTTAGTTATAATTATGGTATTAACATACCCCACAGATTGGTCAAAACAACGTTTTATTAGCACAACAAGTTATGGTTTGCAGCTTTAACAGGCCTCATTAAAATGGGAACTACTAATCTGTGTTTGTAGGCACTAGGCAGTATTTTTTAGTAACCTGCAGTACTAGCCAAATTCTGATTAATTGTTCTCTATGGGATTTCCTTTTGTATATAGCACGCTGAGGCATGCAAATGAAGTTTAACAATGGAATAAAGAGAGGTTTTGGGGGAAACTTTGTCCAGTTTTGTAGCCAATATTTGATTGATTGTAATTTTTACAATTCACAGCATGTAGAACATGTACATTTCAAACGAAAGCACCAGTCAATACTAAAACTGCCACGAGGATGAAACCAGGAAAAGCACTAAGACTTGTTTACATCTGGTTCTCCATTTTCAATTCAATTCAATAAATTTGACATTTAAATGTACAATACTACCATCCCAAATATTGTTTTCATCCCATTACACATTTGTGGAAACACTGTTCTCAACATGGGGTCTGGAAGTCATTGGGGGCATATTCCAGGGCCCATACTAAATAAATAGTTGGGAAGTTACAGAATATTACCAAGGATTTTTGTAGATGTAGATTATATGTATGTATATGGCTTTTTATTCTAACGTGTAGGGTTCTTCCACCCCTAGAGGCTACCTCACGTACGTGCACATGACGCATGGTGGGACACGGGTTTGCGTAAGGGCGTGATGGCAGAGCCCCTCCCCCCTACAGTCTAGCTGGAAAGAAAAAAAAAACTTTTTTTTTGTATCGGAGGAATCAACAGCCGCCATCTTGACGCGGCTCCGAATCGGGATTTCAGCGGAGCATTTATTTTTTTTAAACCCATCCGAGCCGAGCCAGACCGGACTTGAACCCCCTTTTCGCACGGAGAATCCCAGTATTTGTTCTCCCGAAGAGAATCGCCGCAAACATGTGAGGATTAAAGCCGCTTTTGTCGTCTCGAAAGCCCCTCGTATGTTTGATTTCCCCTTCGGAGAGCGCCGCTTGTCGCCGTATCTCCGCTCCGACCCGATGTATTCGCCGGCAGACAGCGTCCAGAGAATCAACTCGGTGCATAGAAAATATTTGTGGAATTATCTTCTTTTTATTAAAACCAAAAGGAGAATTTAGGGCTGCTGATTTTGGCTGCGAAAAAAATGATTCCATATACACGTGAAACTAACGGCATACGGCGAGAAGGACGCGTCTACGCTTCGCATGATATTATTTGATTATTTTTATTTATTTTTCTCAAGCTGAAATATTTTTTTTGGACGCAATTATTACGGATAATTATGTGGGTGTTGGGTGTTGGATTATCATGGGGTGACTGTCGAAGCGTGGTGGCGCTGTTGCCCTCCTTTTGAGACGTGTTTCTAGGCTGGCCGTGGAGCCGAAGAATTTCAGCGGAACCAGTTTACTACTACCCCTTTACGATACATAAAATAAAATCAAGGACTTGCCCGTATTTCACGGATCCCTTTAAATTCCCCATCCACCACCCACTAAGCACCGACAGGAGGATGGCTGACAATCTGCTGGATGTGGGACCCCCCATTGCGAAGAGACCCAAGCTCAATTCACCTGCTCTCTCAGCATCGGATGGTCCAGGTGAGGAGAACCACACGGCTGCTTTATTGTACGGTGCACAGGTGCAATGTTGCTGGCCTGGTTGAACGATGCTGTATGTTTTAATATGAGATCATAATAGATTATGTGGCGTGCGGAACATGTCAGTGTGCAGGACACCCAGTCGCTGAACCTCAGGCTACTGTCAGTCAGATCCAACACTCTTTTTGGAGTTGACTGTGTAGACTTTCAAGTGTTGGGTCATCTTCAGCCCTGAAATAATATATAAAAAAGGTAAACTATTAAACACTTATATGACTCATATGATGACCCCATCATAGGCCAGTCGATCCATGTTTCTGGTGCACTTATCAGCTGTTTAGAGTTAGACAAACCATACGTTGTCACGCAATCGCATAGTCAGTCTTCCTATGGCTCAGTCTTCTGATGCAGATATGTTTTCTTAATCCAGCGAGGTCCAGTTAAGCAACGTTACTGACAAATTCAAGTTTCTCTGCCCACAATCCCACATGCAACTCCCTGAATATCACAAACTAGCCCCAGGCTGTACATCTCACCCACTCAGACCTGCAGAACAACTTTTCCAAGAAGCACAGCAGCAGCAAGTATGGCAGTACAGTAAAGTAGTCCCTCAATTCTGTAGTCACTGACTGCATAATTGAGGGGAAAATGATTTGTGCTCTGTATTTTTTTTATGACTAAACATGGTGTGTGCTGTCACATCTACAGTTCTGAGTTATTCCATCCATGTAATATGAATCTGTTCTTGCTTCATTCAAAATCGTAATTTACTTAAAGTATTAATTTCATGTATTTTCTAAGCTCATTTTCTATTTAATTGTCTGAATCTCACATAACAAGCGATGGGATATTAAAGAAGCTTTGAGTCCAGAGCTAGGGCTTTAACAATCATAATCAGCTGCCATTTGTTGTGACCTCGCTGGGAGGGTGAGGAAGAGGAATCTATATAGCTGGGGAAGCCCTCTGCTCTGCTGTCAGCTGCAGCATGGTGTGCGTGTATGGGACGGGTGGGTGAGTATGTGTTACACCCAGACGGCTTCCAGTGAAAGGAGTGTCCAGCAGTGGCATGTCAAAATTGTCAACAACCGAGAATGACAGGACAGGGTCTAGGCCAGAGTTTAGTTTTAATAGCTAGGTCAGTGGGGCCACCCTCAGTGACACCCTGGTTGCTGTCAATTTAAGACAGTTTTTCCAATTAAATTAATACTAAAGCATTTCCTGCATCTCTGTATCACCTATTCCTTTATTTATTTAGAGTAGCCAATTATTTGTTACCACCCTTTTCTCCACAATTTAGTCGTGATGCCAACTCAATCCTCCCCAGACACGCATTTCTGTATTGTCACTGCTGTTGTATCCTACTGACTCACCTCCCAGTAAGGAGCCCCCACCGGGAAGACCCAAGATCCTCCTCCTCCCGCACAACACTCCCTGCTGACAGGTGCCGCCTCAGCCTGTAAGAGTATGTGCAGCAGTGACCAATATCACCCGGCCCCCGCCCACCTCCCCTCCCCCAAACACTGTTTTGTGTTCGCACATATATGCCCGACAAAGCCAGATGCTCTACGGTGGATTTGAACCCACAACCTCCTTAGTGGTGCGGGGAGTCGGGGACTTTACCACACTGCCACCAGTGTATCAACTATATGCTGAGCTGTTGGTATGAGTATGGTAATACTAATGTTACTACTGGAGCCAGCTACTACTACAACTAATATAATAAATAAAATGACACCTGTGTGAAGTGAGAGGCGCTCTTATCGTCACACATACAAATCACACCTGTGTGAAGTGAGGCCGGGGCACTCTTGTCATCACACATACATCTCATTCCGGCCAATCACAATTTGCGTCCTCACTTTTGTCTTCAATGTTTGTGTTTACACAGTCACAAACACTCACAAATGGCCATTCATTTTCAATGGCATTTAATGTGCTAGGACAATGTTTGTGTTTACTGTTTAGTGTTTACACTGGACATAGGAGACCCTGGACACTGGACACCCCAAAAATGCCAGTAAATACAGACCAAACTCAGCACCCACTGTGACTGCCACATGACGTCACGGGTGGGAATGCTAAAAACGGGGGTGGGCCTGCTTAAAGCAAACATTAAAAGTCCATAGACTTGGATGTCACGGGGCATGCTGATTTATTTTTTGGGGGGGGCATGAATAAGACAAATTCCCCCTCCAACGTCTTTCAACCTGGTGTCCTTATTTTGGGCATGTTATTATAGCGATTCTTTTTCAAAAAATCACACCTGTGTGAAGTGACTAAGCAGGGGTTGACAACTTGACACTAAGGTCTCAGAGGTACTGTTCTTTTCATGTACATTTTGCATTGCTAGTGTTCATTTTAACTTATTTTTACTTTCTACTTTCATGCTTGAAACGTTTCCTTTCCCAGTTGAAAACTATGTTTTTGTTTAAGTCACAGGAATCGGCTACAGTAAACAATCAAGTTATGAAAATACTAGCATTTTATTTTAACAATAAGAACATTATTTCCTAGTTTTTCTTCCATTCGGAGGACACCCCTCATTACTGTAGGTGCCACTTTCACACAGCCCATGGGTTTACTATCTGCGTGAGATGAGTGTTGAATGACTGGCAACCATTAACACCCTGAGCGGCATAAACAGAGTTCTCCGTCCTATCAAATAGTAACGCCCAGCGCTCAGGACGGAGATTAATAAAAGGATGGAGATTTATTGATATCAAAACTGATCACAATGCTCCACAGGCTGAGTGTCTGTTGCGCAACATTTGATATCGTTCCAGTTGGGACGTCATCGACAATGTTCCCCCCCCATTTTAGTGGATGGGACCGAAGATCTTAAAACGTGAATAACTCTTGATCTAAATCATTCCGTCCAATTCTAAGCTTTTGATGGCCCATCGCGGTCGCGTTAGAATTAATCATACCTCCCGTTGTTGTCAATCGCCTCGGGTGTGTTTTGATACATCAAGCTACTTCAGCTACATCCTGGATAGATCCTGGTGCGTCGCTAAATGTGCTCCGTTGCTGTAAATCTGAAAACACAATAATTAATAAGCCAACCAGTGATGGTATTGTTGACACTTGGCAGGCAGGCAATGTATATTGATGTGTTTTGTGCTCGTTCTGCGAGATTTACTTTGTGGTACAACAGTGTCGTGTGGCAAACAAACGATCCACAAGCTCACGGCGCATCGTATCCCAAGCGTTGTGAAGCATGCCACATTCAGGGTGCAACACCGCCGTACGACGCAGCATCGCTGCATAGTGTTGCTCAGGCCGAGCCAAGTCTAGACATATTAACTTTTTTGGCGACTCGCGAGGCGGGTTGGGGCGGGTTATGTCGTTGTCATGATACCATGTTTAGATTGATTACCGATTGACTGAACTGAACATACTGGTCATACTCGTCACATTTTCTCTCTCTGACTGTCCGTAGTATTTTCTCATGGCAGATTTAGCTGGGAGCTACTTCACACGTGCTACAGACTAGTGTGTGTGTGGGAGGGGGGGGGGGGGCTTGGGCTTGGGAGAGAGGCAGGGAGAGAGATAGAAAGCAGGGGAAGATGCGGAGGCGGAGCACAATGACAGATATGTCTCGTGTTGTTGTTTATAGGGAACTAAGGTGGTTGTATCCCCACTCAAAATGCACACTTGCCCGATCAGGCAACCCGGTAGCAACCTTCACCTGCCCGACCATTTTTTTTACTTGCCCCGGGTAATCGGGCATCCGTGACTAAGTGAGGGGCACTCTTATCATCATACATCATCATACATCTCATTCCGGCCAATCACAAGTTGCGTCCTCACTTTTGTCTTCAATGTTTGTGTTTACACAAACACTCAATTGTTTGTGTAGGACAAAGTTTGTGAACACACACCAAAAGCTGGATATAAGAGCGGCTAGCGCCCATCAAAAATAGTAAATTAAGCCATTAAAACTGCGAAAGCATCAGTCATTTTAGATTTTAGTGTTGGTGTTGGCAGTTGGCTATTAAAAATAGCCGTGATGCGAGCTTGTGAATCTGCTGGGGGTCCCTGTCAAAAAACATTTTCAGATGGTGGTCCGTGGTCAAATGTATATCAATTTGAGGTTCCTTCAATTGGCACGAAAAAGTTTTAAGAACTACTGATTTAGAAGGCATTTGTAGAATCTGCCTCAGGTCTTAATGGCAGTTCTACAAGCTCACGATGTGCTGTGAGGTTGCAGATCGGTTACTTTGACAGGGCAGACTGCAGAACACATAATCATCACCATCACCTGTCCCCTGTACAGACCACCTTCAGGGGACCCCCCCGAGTGGGACCAGAGACAAGGGCGTGGCTACACGACACTGAGTTGGACAGTTGACGATGATACACGAATGAAGGAGGCCACTTTCACTATTTTTGTGTGACACACCTGGTTTGGAATAGGGCACAAGTAATTAAAGTATCCTTGTTTCTACAGATTGTTCCAAAACTCCAGGCCTGTGATAGATATCATATCATCAATGCATAAGTTACCTTCATTATAGTGAAAAATTAATGACCAGCATCAAATGGTGCTTTATTGTATAGAGCGTCGCAGTCCCGTCCCCTTTCATGACGACGACAGGCCCAGGAAATAATTCCCCATGCATTTTTCCCATAGACATTTCAAAAAGTATTTATTTAAAGATCTATAAGCCTCGATTAATAAGTAACCGAACTAGAGATGCCCCAATACCATTTTTTTCAGACCGAGTATGAGTACTTTCTTTTATGTATTTTTGTTGAGTAACCACTTATTTTACCCCCTTTTTTCTCCTATTTAATTTAATTGTCATGCCTTGTACTTCTAATGATACTGTAATGTTGAATTACTACAATAATAATAACCTGAAATGATTTATAAAAAAAATCCAATTCATTTTTCTTATTAGCAATGAAACATTTTGTTCTATTCAAACACATATTATTATCATCGTTTGAAAGAAAAATGTTGATCTTGTATAGGTGCCTTTCTTTCATTATGCCCGAGGCAAAAGAAATCACCTATGGTCCCTGACTCCCTGCACGCATGCCAGTTTTCTTTACGGCAAAATAAACTTGCTGTGGCTTTTATATCTTTATAAGGATTTTAAGGACGTTGTGCTTATAACTACAAGAAGATTCCCCTATCTGTAGCCTATACAGTCATGGATTACTTTGTTGGAACTCGTCTGATTGAAATAACTTTTAATGACCTGCGGCTGCATCGAGACGAGTGGAGAGTCACAACGTAGGTTAATTAATGCTCATTTATTAATCTAATAATGCTGCCCGCTGAATATACACAGACACAAATCTACACTTCATGGAGTACTCTTTTTGGACCTGGTGGTCTGATATAAATGAAATAAATACTTGTAATGTGCTCCTGTAGAAAGGACAACTATAACTATATCAAAATGTTAATTCATTAATCTGATCGTGTCGCCCGCCGAATATAAACATAGATGCCGATGGATCTCCGTTCTACACTTGTCAGACTTGCTCCCGTTGCATTGAGCATTCAGCCTAGTGTCAATTAATTGAATGTTGTAGTACTCGTTTCAAAGTATGGGGCCCGGTTCCGATACCGAGTACGAGTACTTTAGGCTAGTATCGGCCGAGTACCCGATGCCAGTATCGGAACATCTCTAAACCGAACAATTAATTACAAAGAAGAAAAACAACAAAAAGTGTTGTGACCTGCCTTTTTTCTACTGCGACTGAACTGCGACGCTCTATAGCGCCTTTTATCTGAGGCCCAAACCACACCGCTGCAACTCCTTGCAACAAACCACACCAATGCAAAGCCCCAGGTTCAGTCCCTCAATTTCAAATCACAGCGGTGGTCACTCGGTCCTGCCTGCTATTTACAAACCGCTGGGAGATGTTCTAGTGCCTTTGTCCCCTCATCCTTGCCTCTCCTTGGCGGCTGCAGGATCTCTCACATCATGCTGACAGCTGCCGGTCCCCGGGCAAATGTAGCTCTTCTCCTCAGTGGGATGACAGGAGCCATCACTGGGCAATAACGGCGCCAGACACCAGGCTGTCCGCTGCTGCCAGACCGTCTCACAGTCTTATGCTCCTTCTCCACCAAAGAGACTCTTCCCAACTCCAACAGAGTGCAATAGACTAGCATTTAAGTTCAGCACGCAACCATTTGGCTGATGAAACATTGTTTTTGCGCATGCAAAGTAGCCTGTCACCGTGTCACGCCTGTTTGCAGTGTTGCCAGTTCTGCTTATTATAAGCGACGTTGGGCTTGTTTTACTGTAAACGTCACTTGTAAATATTCATAGTTGCGGGTTGCTTTAATTTGGGTTTAATTCTGAAGTGTAGTTGCTTATTTGGGCTTGCTTTCAAGTAGCTGGCTGCTGACGTAATGGGGCTTAAGTGGTGAAACCGGTCGCTAAGTGTGTCTTAGAGATCATCATGATCTTCATGAAGTGTTTTTGAGAGCAACAGCCAATTATGTTGTGTATGTAGGCCTATTTTTACTACAGAGTTTTACTTCAGACCATGCGACTTTATAAATTGAGCAGGTAGCAGCAAACCTACTCTCTCACAAAAGAATATATCAAGTTACAACTGTTAACATTGGTTTGCCTTGGTTTAGGAAGTAGTCATAATACAGTACACCTCTGGTTTGACTCATTAAGTACATTTCCTATTGGCAGAGCCCAGCCATTATTGGTACTATGACAGCGAAAACACGCCTCCCTCCACTGTGACCATTCCACTGCAGGCTGCACGGCTGCTGCTTACAGCCACAGATTAGAATGCTGCCTGTCTTTGATGTTTATGTTAATGTGTGACAGGTTTTCTTTCTGGTACTTTAGTCTGGTGTCAGTGTGTTCTTGTGCCTCTGCCTAGAGGCCAGTGTCGGGCTTGTTTTCATTTGTATGCCTGACTGGGTGTCTTGGTGCCTGTGGTGGAATGGGCACCGTTATCCAGCCCCTCTGCCCAGTGCCCACCTACGGGGGGCACACCTGGAAGCCAACCAGGAAAGGAACCCCAACCAATCATCTCCAAAATTAAACCCCCCTGCTCTTTTTTTTCTTTCCCCGTTATTCACCAATCTTCAGTCCAGCGAGAGCAGCAGAGTCTCCTAAAACATGACATTTTTAATCTGAACCTCTTGTATCTGTCAGCAAAAGGTGAATAAAACACAGACCAGTTTTCCTCTAGGGCTGGCCTCGAACACCCGAAGGTTCTAACATTAATTTGTTATATTTGCATTCAAAATATAGTATATCATTGCTGTCAGGCGGGATTCACCTAACTTAAAAGATATATATAAATCGACGCTATTAAACACCCTATCATCTGTGTGTTCATGTGTTGGTTAAGAAATGGTTGAACCAATGAAAAGTATTAAGGGATAAGACGCTAAGTTCTGACAAATCCTCCAAAACATTGGATCCTCAAACTGTCTCAAAAAGCAACTAACTCCACCCCCTCTCCCCTGTGGCAGGCACACACAGAGAAGCATGGCTGCAGTGGAATATAAACAAACTAACGAGGCAGGGTTTTCCCCTGTCGTCTGTTAAAATTAAACTATGCCGTGTACCTGTTTATCAAACTTGGCACTGATGCCAAGGGCCCTTCCTTCCCACCAAAGACAGATCCTTAACCGATTTTGGGCGGGAACCCCTTTTGGTGTTTTAAGCATTGTCTTATGCTTTAGCTGTTGAAAAATAAGCACTGAGTGCCACGCTATGAGCTTGTAGGTCTGCTATTTTTGAAAAATCGTGAAAATGTGCCTAAAAACAAAGTGAACATTTTAACTCAAATCGTTGCTTCTGAGGGGTGTGCCTGGAACAACATATTTTCAGATGTGGGTCAGCGGCCAATTACATATAATTTTTGGGATCCTTGACATGAAATATTGAGCACCTCTGGCTCTGACATAGGTATTTCAGAAAACTTTAGAGGACATTTTAAAAATTTCGATGTCAGGCCTAAATCGGTTAAGTGCAAAAAATGTATCCTGATAAACTGGATGTGGCCAACTTCTCCATGTTTCAAGAGATGGCTCAACAAGATGCTCTCCATTGCTAAGCTGGAACAAATTCGTCATGACGGACAAAATACACAAGCTAAGTTCCAAAAAATGTGAATGCCATTCCTTGCTGTACTGACAATAGTTGAGTACATCTTCTGTATATGTGGCTGCTATGGTACAAGCATGCATCTTTCACTATTGGACTCATAACACTCCCTGCTGTCTGATGGCCATGTCCCCTTTTTTAGTTTTTTGTGTTTATTGTAGTTTGTAGTGTTAATCTTACTTTACTATTTCCTGTTTCCCATTTGATGTCTTGTACTGTTGTGTTGTTTCTTGTAATTGACAAATCTAAAAGTAAAAAAAGCTGATGTTATGAAAACAATTAAATCTATTTCCAAAATCTATATTACTTTCTGAGGAGAGCAATGTGACAAATTAGTTTATATAGCATTTCTCTCGCTAGTTCTACTGAAACTGCAACTCTTCTTCACGAACCCCTCTTTGCAGAAGTTATTGTAATTAAAGTCCTGCTTATTATCGTAGGCCTATATAAGCAGTGTCATGAAGCATCAGGGCATTCTTTCATGTGTTGTGATGCATTGTGAGCTTCAGCTGTTCTCATCACAGACTGATAATGGCGGAGAAACTCCACTTTTTGGGTTGGATTTGGGTAAAGTGGTGATAATAATGACACATGCAAGTATCTGAGTGACAATATATAAAGTCACAATACCAACTTTGAGGAGCCAGTATTGCTTAGTTATAAAAACACAAGGTTTTCTTCATTTTCTGAAAAGAGGAAAAAAAAGAGCCCCAGAGGAGCAGAGATATCCTGAAGTAGTTGGCAGATTCATTCAAAGTTCATAAGTAAAATAACTGAATGTCATACTATTGAGCCTGAACCGCAAGGTCATAATATTCATAATAATATGGACTCCTGTCAGCTCTGATTTGTCTACAGAGGCAGTCAAATGTTTGTTTACCTTTAATGGTGTCACCCAAATGATGTCACTCACCCATAAACCAAATCAATTAATGTATTAAGGTAATAAAACAAAAGGTAAAAGGTTTGTGCCATTCAGGGCAGCGCTATTTCCCTTATCCTCGTCTACGTTTCTCTTTTAACCCATAATGCTTTTTTTTTTTAAGGCAATCCAGCCCCAGCTTTACAAGTGCTGCGCGCCACTAATTTCACACATCTTGAAGTCATCACAGTTCCTCTTATAAAGCCTGTATTAAAAGCTTTATACAAGTCCTGCCAATGGAGTCCAAACAAACAGACCATAGCCGGACCTCCTCTGTGTATAACTATGGCATTATGTGCTGTAATTGTTTTTGTGAAGCATACCAGACTGGTGAGGAGAAGGAAGGTACAGCCATGTTGTCAGTCACAAGCATTTGTTATATTCTGATTCTGAAATGTCCAAACCTTTCACCCTTTGGGACAATATCTTAGCCCCATTTCTGGAACTTTGAACTTGGCATCCGTATTTTGGGCATGCCATTGGCGAAAAGTAAAAAAAAAATGGGGGAAAATGTAGAATAGTGGTAATTTGGTAAAGGAGCTTGTCATCATAAATAATGTGTGAGGCCTGTCAGTATTTGACACTTATTTTGCCGGGGAATCTTTCAGAATAAAGGACAGAAATGAGGACAGAACATTGCCGTTCTGATCAAATCATGGACAGCGACGTAGATTCAGAGAGAATAGACAGTTTTGTCGGGCCGTAAACAAGGAAGTGAACGGCAGCACTCACGCCCTGTCAAACCATGGATTACAGCGTTCCCGCTTTACATCATTAAAAGGACGTCTCCACATGTTTTTAGCACCCCACGTTTTTAATGAGAGGACGTGTGGACACGTATTTAGCACACAAGCTGTTAAAACAAGTGAAATGGTCATGTTTATAAACGATGATCATAATATAGTTTCATATCTCACTTTAATGTAAAATATACAGTATGATTCATACTGTATATTTTACATTAAAGTGAGATATGATATATCTTAACTGGGATAAAGATGGCACGAATGGCTTCAATGGTGCTTTTGAAAGAGCTATGCTATAGATTAGAATCTAACTGTTTCTGAAGAACGATGTCCTTTCCCGTTCCTGACCTGGTATCTGGCTGCAGTCTTGAGGTTTGGTCCCATTGTGGTCGTTTGACTAAGTGACATCGACTTACTACCAGTGGTGCCTCACATGGGTCATGGTGTATTTGTGAAGACCTGTCTGTCTTGTACCTCTGCAGCCTTGCACTGGCTAAAAACGGCCAACCCCTGACATAGCCTTACAAGCATATGCCAGTGTTGTGGTGGTGGTGTGCTGGCTGGCAGGCACACTTACACATCTCCCTGCATGTTTAGCTCGGCACTTTAAATCTAATCTGTCCCATTAGCACCACCACGCTTGCTTTACTAACTCATCCAAAAACCACCCCCCCTCCTCCACTGGGCTGACAGCTGCCGGGCATGGCCACACGGTACAACTAGGAAGGCACCCACACCCATTTGTTAGAAGAGAGAGATCAACGGAGGAGGAGCTCCTGCGAGTGGATTGGGGGCCGTGGGGGGTTCGTCTTATCATTCTTTCCCTCTCAGTCCTCTCTCTCTGCAGTCAAGTGGCAGCGGTGCTCTGTAGCCTGTCATTGTCTCCACCAGGCCGAAGGCATGGGGGGGAAGAGTATGTTTTGCACTCGTCTTGTGTGTGTGTCTGTCCGTGTGTGTACAGTTAATCTCCAGCACCGTTGGCCCGGTCAATGCCAAACTGCACTCACACACTCCCTGGATGTCAACGACAAACCTCCGCCCCAAATCTCCCACAGCGGCCTGAACCAGCACCACCACGAGGAAGACAATTGCAAAACATTTCTTTACATTACTCGTACACATTTTATCCATACATCATGCAAATCGGTATACACCATCTCCACAGCAGTGTCATCAACACGGACGGACCTGTTCGCTTCCCCATTAGCTAGATTGCCTTCCTCCAAAGTTGGACTGGTCCGTTTTGAACAAAATTCCTCAAATCATGAACACGGGGTGCGATTTCCTTGAAATTATGCACACACATTCCCACTAGGCAGAGGAAGGAATGCCACTTGAAAAACCAATCAGCCTCATGGTGGCGCTATAACAGGCCAATTTATGTTCTTACTTATAAATGCATGATCTGTGTATAACTTTGTAGGCGCATTCCCTAGAGCCTAAGGAAAAACCTTTGCCCTACATTTTTCAAATCTGCCCGTTATAGCGCCACCATGAGGCCGATTTGGGCAAAACACATTTATGTAGATTACTCGTACTGTCGTACATTTATACATCGCGCAAATCGGTATACACTATCTCCATTCTCCATAGTCATCAGTCATGTGATCAACACGGATCTGTCCGCTTTCTCATACTCCATCCAGATTGATGTTGCATGTTTGTTTGCTACTACATGGCTTACTTCGAACCGATGTTTTCAGATAACATTTTAGTGTGCTGATAGCCTGATACAGTTTAAAATGAGTAATACACTGTCTGGAATTGATGTCAACTTGAATGAAATTAAAAACGGAGTAGTTCTGTAATCAAAATCAGCTGTGTTTTGGAGGAACATGCAGCTGTAAGAATCAAACGGGTGAATGAAATCAAGATTAATTTATATTCATGAGGGTAGTGTCATCATGCAGCACGTTTTCTTTCAAAGGAAGTAATTAAATTGGCTTTTTATGGACTTTGGATATAAAATTTCACACAAATGGAAATGTTCCCATTGTTTTGGCATCTATTGTTAGGTATGCCCATTGCCCATTATGATGTGAATAAACAGCACGCCAGTCCTTGTGAGGTGCCAGCCAACGGGCAACCAATAAAGAAAAATATCTATAGCCGCACGGCGCACACTCGTAGCTGACCATGCCAAACGTTTTATTGTGGACAATAAGATGCCCATATGCTCTAAAAGTGTTTTTTCATTTCACTAAGTCTTTGGTAGAATAACCAAGGTCAGGGGTTTTAAAGTAGCCTCTGCTAGAAACCCAGTGCATAGTCCCTTTGGATTTTAGACAAAGCTCAATATATTAGTTTTTTAGTCATAACAAGTACACACATAATAGGGCTGCACGATTAATCACATTTAAAAAATGTAAGTTAATTTTAAAAGTTTTTCACTTTAACTACTAGGGTATTTACGGTAAATCTCTCTCACACTCGCCTGCGGGCTACCGTAGTTACTTCCTCCTCCTGCCGCGCAGAGAGAAAAAAGAAAGTAGAGTTAACATGTCTGCGACGGGGAGCGATAGGAATTAGGAACGAGGATTTTGTTGCTGGAAAAAGAGGGAAGAAGAGTGGTGCAAACCCAGAGCGCTCACTCCGAGCGAGACCTATGCATGTGCACGGGCACACATTATGCACAACACCAGGTCGACAGCCACTTGCTCAACCAGCGTTTACAGTACACCCCGCTTGCTTTCATGATATGCGGCCACAGAACAACAGAAGCTTATCAATACCGTGTCCCGACTCCCGATCTACTGTCCCTGTTTATTTTGCATCGAGGAGCCATCTGTGTCTGACTCTGTCTGTGTAGCCTACGTCGCCTCGGCTAAAAACAAAGTGACTTAAGGCCGATCATATTTTACCGCTGTTTTGCCGCTGTAGTGCCGAAATGATTTCGGCTCTTCAGAAATTTTCAGTAGCACCGAAGAGCCGACTGTATGACGGTACCCGCCACCCCGAACCTCAAATGACGTCACATTCTAGGCTCTACAGCGCCGAACCGAATTTTATTCGGCTCTAAAATAGGAGTATGAATCGGCCCTTATGCTTCGCCGTATGACGTGTTGCAACTTGCATGCTAAAAACAGCGGATTTGCAAGCTCACAACGTGTCACCTCTGCAACACGTTGTGAGCTTGTAGATTGGCTATTTTCAGCACACGGAAAAATGGAGGATGAGACGTTCAGAAACTTTTGCCTTCACAATAAAAGCATCAGCTAGCTGTCACAATTTGAAAAGAGAGATGTGGCATGATTATTTTTCACATGGCCCATATGACAAGACAAGTTTATTATTACAGATTCGGCGGCATTTCACATTGCAAGAGGGTGCAGGACGAGTGGGCACCTAAACATTAAATTGGCTATTTGTTCCAAAAGTAAAATAAAAATAAAAAATAATTAATTTGGATAATGTTAATGGACATGTAAACATTTATCTTTCTTTGTCTAAAACGATCCCTGGCAAGACAAATATGCCTTAAAACACTACTTGCCTTCTAACTAAAAATAAAACCACTTATTTCTTTCATAAATAGAGAATCTTTCATATGATGCTCATATTATCCTTAGAAAGTATTAAGTTGTTTTTATTAGCATAACATTCCATAGGGTTGGACCACACATGGACACATCATCAACCTGCGATAGGAGCAGTCCCTATTGAGTGAAAGATTCTCTATTTATGAATGAAATAAAATATTGATGGTGTAATGTTTCAAGGCATATTTGTCTTATTAGCCAGTAGATCGTGCAATTGCGGATAAAAGCGTAATGTTTTGCATGATGGTTCGTTAGGGTCAGTTGTTGAATTTTAGCCTAGGAGCCCTTGTCAAATATCTATTTTCAGTATCAAATTGCAAGACTATCATTATCGATGAAATATTTGAAAATCTGCCTAGTATTTCTCAGACTATATACGTCATAAAATGATCAGATTATTTTCCAAATGTGTTGAATTATTTTGACATTATTAAAGTCACGGAACATGAAATATCAATAACACCTTTTATTGCAATGAAGAATAAAAATGAACTAGAACTCGACCGGCCTTCGTACGGTCTTGCTCTAGCTCCACGCCACCCAGGTGGCCACTTGTGCAGGGTGTTCAGTCAGACTATTTGGATGTGGTACTGTAGCGTACAGTACTGTACTGTACAAATACAATACTGCACTGTACTGTACTCTACCGTACTGTACCATACTGTGCTGTATAGGCATACATACGATATATTGTATATCGATATTAATCCTGACGATATATATCGATTTAATACAACATTAAAAACGATTTTTAATAATTAGGAGGGCTAGTGAATTATGGTGTGTGTGATATGAAGCTTTGATCATGTTCCATCATATTCAAGTGCTTTTGGAGAGAAATGAGACACTCCATGCAGTCACTTTCACTTCCCTGCAGAGGGGAGCTGCAGGCTGTGTGTCTGTCAAATAGGTCTACTCTACATCTATCCTAAGATGCCATCAAAGAAAGCAATTTTTTACATGTTAGCTAGTTCTAAACAAGAAAGCATGTTTACAGTTGTTGCACGTAGCCTAGTTAAATAAAAACGGTGAGAAAAGCTCGGTCGGGAAGATAAATCATAATCTTTTTTTTTTTTTTTTTTGTCTTGAAAATAATCGTATCGTGAGTTGAGTGTATCGTTACATGTTTAGTACTTTACCGTACTGTACCGTGCTATACTGTACCGTACTTTTATTAGGATTCAACGTTTCAAAACATTGAATCCTACTAATAAAATACTACTGGGAGCTTAAGAACGGTGTGTGGACATCCTACCTTCTTTCTGTGGCACAGAAACATACGTACATGTTAAAAATAAACTAATAATGGGGAGGGGGGGGGGGAGAAAAAGGGGGACAGGTGCACAACGGAGAGTGCTTGTTTCACCTGGCAGTTAATGGTACGCCTGTCATTCTTGTCACTTTGAGACCCACTGGTGTAGCTATAGTGTTTCCAGTGAAAAACATGCACAATAGCAGCACCCCGACTCTTTTTTTTCCTTTGACTAGAATGAAATATATGACCGGTATGGAATGATGCGCTACAATAATGCTCTACAATACCCAGCCCTACCTACCAGGGTGCCACACCCACATTGCCGTGAACTTCCCACATGAATTATATAATGTATAAAGTGATGAACGTAAGGTGCACCTGAGTGCCCTGTGCCTGAACCAGGGCCGCGTATACAGTATTTAGCAGCACATGAGACAAGTCTCTGTGGTGTAAAGGGTCGTGTGCGTCAATACAGATACACACGTTCTCCGTGGCCTAGCCCTGCCCGGCTTTCTGCAAGACTGTATCTCTTCAGCCACAACAAACCCTGTGAACTGAACGGTCTGGGAATCGTTCCAGGAGAGGAGGCAGCGCTGGCATCCTCACCAGCTGTGTGTGTGTGTCTCTACATGTGTTTATACCTTTATGTCTATTGCATAATTGGTGTGTAGCTATTGCATTGTTTTGCATTTAAAGAATATTTAAGCCGGTGCACAGTGAGTGAAGGTGAGGTTAATAAAGACACAGATACAGTGACACAGGTTACTGTGCGTATTTGGGTCTCTGCAGTCTGCCCAGCACTAGACTTGACAGAGAGTTCCTCTCTCTGCCCGGTTGTGGCTGAAAACGGGACTGTGACACGGGTCAAAAAGCTGTGTACCACAGGTCAAGTGCAAGTTTAGCTCCCCGTGCCGTCTTTAATGATCTGTGAAATGGATATCACAGTGGCATCTTTGTGTTTACAACTTTAAACCAATACCTCTGCTACTCCTTGATGGGCAGCTAACAACTTAACCTGATCAGGAGGTTTGTTACTGTTGATAGGGGGAGGGGGGAAACTGTCTGTGACGATGGCTCGGCTCATCCCACATCTCCGTCTTCTGTGAACGCATCATTGCAGGGTTGCACACACCGAAAATAGCAGATCTACAAGCTCACAACACGTTGCAGCGTGACGTGTTGTGAGCTTGTAGATCGGCTATTTGTGGTCATTAATAGTTATTTTATGAGTCGAGTATTTGAACTAAGTGATCAAATTAGCAATAGAATACAAGTTTAGAACAAGCAACTTAATGCCTCAAATCTGTGATTTATTGTGGTCGGCTTAAAACATCATAATTACATTTTCTTGTCTTGAGATTTTATTTTATTCTCCGTCTATTTCTCCTCCTAGATCTGGTGTCCCTGTTTGACCTGGAGAATGACCTCCCGGATGAACTGATCCCCAACGGAGACCTGGGCCTGATGGGGATGACGTCCAACGGCCCCGGGCTGAACTCCATGGTCCCCGACGCGGCCGCCAAGCACAAGCAGCTGTCGGAGCTCCTGAGGCCGGGCAGCACGTCCATCCTGGGAGGAGGAGGGGGTCTGAACTCGGCCGGCCCCCAGCAGCAGGGACTAGGCATGGTGGGGGGCCAGCTCGGCGGCGTCATGCTGGGGAAAAGCACTTTGGGCCAGGTTGGCTCGCCCAACCAACACCCGTCTCCCCTGCAGGCCCAGAAAGGAGGCGCAGCGTCGGGACAGGGCAACGCGGCCATGGGCTTCAGCCAGGCCATGCTGAACAGCGGACAGAACCACGGGGTTATGGGGCAGCCTCAGCCGGGACAGGTGATGAACGGGGCTCTAGGGCCCGCGGGTCGAGGGAGACCCGGGCCTGGCATGCAGTACCAGAACCAGGGCATGCCGGGGCCACAGGTGGTCACGGGGGTGGGTGTTGGAGGCAGCGTGCTCGCGGAGACACTCGCCCAGGGCGGGGGACAGATGGGAGCGCATAACAGCATGAATGCCCAGCAGGCTGGCAACATGAACAAGGTGAGTGTGGGTGCACTGCTTTCACATGGGCTCTATGCACACAGAATAACTCTTTATACTTCCGGCCGCTTCCTTACTTCCTTCACATGTGTATTAATGAACTAATTAAGGCTCGGCTCCATTTAGGGCGCTTTCACACCCAAAGTTTGCTTAGAAGGTCCGGATCAAGGACCAAGGACCAAATATTAGCATTTTGATTTTGGTCCGTTTGGTGTTCACACTGGACTTTGTAAAGCGTACCAAATATGTAAACAAATGACACGTGGACATGTTAAGCGAACCAAATAGTGAGGGAAAAATAACATGAGGGGAAATCACTGTCTACAATTTTTGGGACAACCTTCAGTCACACAGAGAGAGAAGAGAACAGCAACATGACAGCAACAACTTGCTATTGCATTCATTCTTAATTATTTTATTAGCCAAATAAGAGCAACAGGTGAACAGAGGAGCAGGTGTTTGAACAATAATGTGCTTGCTGCTGATGCATACAATTCACGGAGACGTATAGCCTACAACAACAAGGTATCCCCGATAAAAATGACTTTTCTTCCATGTGTGCACCTTGACCTGATTAGATATGTTATTTCTGCGCATCAAATCGGCAGGCATTTCCATGTCATCTTATGGTTTAAACTTGAAGGTGGTCAGTTAGTAGGTTATTGAGCTTCAAGTCAGAAAAGCTCCGCTGCAGCTAATTGAGTTGACCTAGTTTTACGTCTTTTGCTATAGTGATGTAATCAATTAATAATTTGGGACCACCTGTGTATAGCTTATTTAACATTGGCTTTTTCTCTATACGTGCGGCCGTGCGCGACATGGATGATTTTAAATATTTCAAATTCTCTGTCTCTGCGTCTCTCCCATATAAATATATGGGTCTCTCCCCCTCATGTGCGCCCCCCCCCCCCCCCCCACACACACACACACACACACACACACACACACACACACACACACACACACACACACACACACACACACACACACACACACACACACACACACACACACACACAGACAGACAGACAGAAAAAAGTAGGGGACACGATCGAGTTGAAAGAGAAACTCTCGCATGAAGACTCATGCATTGCATGCTTTGTCATAACTTCGCGTGACGGCTGCGCATGCTTAAAATAAACAGATCTACAAGCTTACATCCACGTGTAGCCTACCATATACCGTACACCATTCCGTGTCGATAATTATACATCTGTTATTTTTGCGCATGTGAACCTCGTAGGCCTACGCTGCCATTACATTTGCGCTGCGCCTCGACATGCGTCTAGGCCTACTATTAAAATAAAATCAGACTGTCAGCTGTCATATCAATAGTGATCCCCGTAAAAAATACATGCTTTTATAACTAATTATTAATGCAGCCTCACAACTGCCGAAGCCCGACAGCTATTTTGGCTATCGTACTGTATTTGGTCCTCTATAAAGTCCGAATGCATTCACACCAGTAACGAACCGCACCGTGGTTCGTTTGGAAGCGAACCGAGTCCGGCCTTTTTTAGCGGACCATGGTTCGTTTCTTTGATCCGCACCAGAGTTCGGATGCATGTTCACACCAACCGAACCAAAGGGGTAAGCGGACCATGGTTCGTTTTAAACGAACCAAACATGTCCGGTGTGAAAGCGCCCTTAGTGTGCAGTGGTTCTCAAACGCTTTCTTACTTTCTTACTTACCCACTCAAGGACACTTTGAGACCCACAGGTGTAGCAGAGTGTTTCCAGTGCAAAATAGCAGCACCCTGACTTATGTTGGAGTTCTGCTTTTTCCACTTAGTTGGTTTATGAGTGAAGTTATTTTCAAAGCTGAGCACCCACTGCCTTAACCAAGGGCGGTTTCCAGAGGACGGCACCTGCTTTTCTTTCTTTACAGGACCTTCATTAGTATCATCGGTAACACCTGCGAAGGGGCCCCGAGTTCTTTCCAAAATGGCGTCTGTGACTGTGCATATAGCCCATTCTCTACTTTTTGACACTGGATGAGTTTCTTCCCCTAACGGTAGTCAAAGCAACTGCAAATCTTCACGGTTTTAACTATAGTAGTGTAGTGTATTTGAGATGTTTAAATTATCACATTTAATGTGATAATAAACATCTTAAATAAACTACACCTCCAGTCACTTTGCTGACAGCCACATGGTCCTGTGCCACTGAACCACTCATTGAGAAATGATGTGTGCACACTGAACCGAGAGAGGATGATCTGGTGCCAAGTGGAGCTGTGCCCTCTGGGAGCGGGCGGAGGCTGGATGAATGTCAATCTAGTAGTTATTATGACTGTATGGCTGTGTCCCGCCAAGCTGAAGATGAGAACAAATACAGTAGGTTAACCACATGAATCCTAGTGTGCATGTTCTGTGCATGGCGTCATAGGCCAACATTTGGCGAAAGTAGCACTTTGCGAGCTTGTAGATCGGCTATTTCCGGTAAAGATAATTGGTTCAGGGGGAAAGCACACCCGTGTGAATGTGTAATGTTTGTGTTAGGGACAAGATGACGTAAATCTTACCTTCATTGTCAATGGCGTTTTTAAAACAAACATTGAACTAAAAACAAACCTGTATATAGGAGGGGCTAGCGCCCCTCAAAAACATAGGTGACCGAGCATAGACCCCTGAGGGACCTTGGTCAATGTAGGGTTGAAGTGGTTACTATGCAACGAGAATGTATGAATGAATACATCCACTTTGTAGTGTGTGGAGCAGTGGTTCTCGTTTTAACCCATTCTGACCTGAGATCAGATTCTAAAAATGTCTTCTATGTCAGTCGCTCTTCGATTATTCAAAAATAGAAGATCTACAAGCTCGTAGCGCGCCACTCGGTGGCGTGCTATGAGGATTCCCCTCCCACTCGAGTCAAAATAAAAACCAACGGAGAAGAAGGGGGGAAGTCCCGCCTCGTTGTCTGGGCCAGCCAATGGCCAGCTGGGCCAAAACGGATCTAGAAAGATGGCGACTTACAATAACAAGGACTGACAGGCTTCATTTTACGTTCATGTTAGACCCGGAGAACGCTCTGTCCATATTTTTTACAGTCTATGCTCGAGACCCAAAAGAGAGATTAGACGTTTGTCTGGGACCCAAACTAGTGAAAATGGGCAGATATGCAAGCTTACAACGCGTTGAGAGAAAAAAATGGCCCGTGGGCCGTGACCCAACGCAGTGTTTGGAATTGGAAACCAGTGGCGTGGAGGACAGGACTAGACTATGAATATTCAAACATCCATGTTGTATTATGTGGAGGACGGGACTAGACTGTATGAATATCCAAACATCCACGTTGCAGTTTATGTAGTGTATTCACACAGGACTAGAGTCTAGACTGTGAATACAGACAGGACTAGTGCATGATGTGAGAGAGCTTTCCGCCATCCCACTGCATCTCTCTCAAGGCTGTTGTGGTTTGACAGGAAACGGAGGGGAAACCAGTGCAGTAGTTCTCACCAGAGATGACATCCACACAGACTTGGCCACATGAAAAGGTCTTTTCCTGTGGTGACATGGACACCCAGCGGCACTCTGCTCCACTCTCTCTTTTCACACAGCGCCGCATAATATATAGAAGCTCCACGCTCAGTCTGTGGGTTCATAATACAGCAAACCAAACTCAAGTGATCATATATAGGATATAGTGGTTCTAAAAGTGTGGTCCGATGGGGGATAGCCGAGTGGTTAAGGTGCATATACCACATGGGCTCTAATGCCTGACAGCGAGTCCCAGGTTCGATTCCCGAGCCTGGCAGACCCTAATTGCTGCATGTCACTCCCTGACTTTCTCTTTCCTGTTTCCTGTCTCTTTTCAATGTGTACATGTCATTAAAGGCAGAGAAAGCCCCCAAAATACATTTAAAAGTGGGGTCCTTAAGGGCTTCCAGGGGGTCGCCAGAAAAGTGGTAATAATTTAACCACTTTACCCTATATTTATTGACAATTTGAAAAAAAAGTACACGAACACGTCGCAACGGGTTTTGAGCTTGTAGATCTGTCATCTTGAAAAATCTTGTATGGGGCACAAACTATTCTCAGATGGGATTGTGCGGCTACTACCTATTCATTTGGGGGTCCTTGACATGAAAAGGTTTGAGAACCACTGATGCAGTATAGGAGAGTGAAGCACTTAGAATAAACGTGAGAGGAGAGGTCCAGGAAGAGAGGGATTTAACCTGTGTGTAGGTAGTGTGTACATGGCAGCTTTGTGGTTGGGAGATGAAAGCAAGAGCTGGCACAGGTTTTGTTGTCCTTGTACAGCTGCCATCGGCGAGACGCGCGCTGCTGAAGTGTGTCTGTGAACACCATCTTGGCTTGGTTTCCTTGGAGCAGGGCCCGGGAATTTAAACCAGGATTCAATGAAGTTTAAAGCTGGCCATGAAAATACTTTTAGAATTAAATTTAGAATATACTTTCCAACCTGGAAACCTATACAGTCACTGACTGTATAGGATTTTAACCATAGACCAGAGAAAATAGACAATCTGCAAGCAAACAACATTGCGTTGCCATTGCATTATGAGCTTGTAAATCAGCTGTGTTGTTATCTCCGCCAGACCGAACGCATGGCCGAGGCCGTTTTGCACCCCATCCGTCCGTCTGTTCGGATGTGTATACATCCGTCTGTGAACCTCTGCCCCAATTTTTTTAGATCAGCATGTTCTAGCGCTACCTGGCGGCAGATTGTTTTTACAAAACACATTTGTTTAATAGTGACCTTTTTGCTATAGTCTGGCTGATTGCAGAGTATTACTAAAGTGGTATCCAGTAGCTCATGAAACATCCATTAAACATGGGCTCCCAGGACAAATGCGTTCCTCAAATGTCAAATATAAAGCTGTTCTTTGGAGTAGTGGAGTTGTTGGCCAAGGCACTTTTTATCATGTGAACAATGAACATCTGTTTAAAAGTTCTTTGTAAACCAACAAGTCTTAGGGCCTGTGCACACAAGGACGTATTTTGCGTTATCCGCACAAGTATTTAGCTGGTCTGCCCTTTCTGCCACACGGAGACGGCGTTGGCAAAATTCGGAGAGGCTACTTTGTTGTCTCCTTTCCTGAACCGGTGATGCCATAGTCCCCTCGCCCCCTCCAAAATATTAACCTCACGTCACCAGGCTTTCCACCTACTTCAAAACAACAAAGATGGCGGCGTCCATGATCAGCCTGCTTTTTACAGCAACATGATACGTTCTTTTTTACTTAAAATGGTGCAGGTTTATGACAAGTCTTTCATAACCGCCAGCTCACTGGTATTAATTGCTTAATGGTTATTGTCTCCACCAGACCAAAGGCATGGGGAGTATGTTTTGCACGTGTGTGTCTGTCCGTCCGTCTATGAACTGCTAATCTCCGGCACCGTTAACCCGGTCGATGCCACATTTTGCACACACACACCCTGGATGCCAAAGATGAACCTCTGACCCAATATTTCCAGAACGGCTTGTTATAGCCGACTTTTTTTTTTTTTTTTTTATTATTATACTCCTCCAGATTCTGTCCAAAAATCCTGCAAATCGTTACACACTATCTCTATAGTTGTGTTCAAGATGGATCTGTCCGATATTTCATATTCCAATAATTCCATCCTAATTGGCTAACATTGGCTTTCAAAGTTTGCAGGATTGGCCGTTTTGAATTGAATTCTGGCATGAATTATATCCAAGTTATTCATATGCTGGCGGACTAAGTGTCCACAGACTTGGTGTCCTTCTGAAACATGGATTTACCAAAGAGTGTTGTGTCAACTAAGGTAACATTTCTTATTGTATTTCTTATTATGAAGTTATTTTTGTATTTACTGGTGTTAACTTAATACAGTGGAGCACGACTACCTGTGTTAATGTTTAATTGTGCCTAGCCCTGGTAGCAACCGCGCCTATATCACGTGGACCTGCTTGTTGACTGGGATAATATGGCCATTCACAAATAAACTATGAAATGGTGCACAGATCTGAAACAGAAAACTGAACTAGGAAACTCTAGAAACCCTGCTTTTCATTCCATCGTTTTCGTTTTCTAACGGTTGTCCTTAACATACCCCCTCCACCCCCCACCCCCCCCCCCCATCCCTCAGTTTTCCCACTTCCCTGTTTTTTTTGTTGTCTTTTTGGCATTCTTTCCTTCACTCACTCTTCTCTCTGTTCTGCCATTGTCTGTCACCCTCTTGTCGTCCTCCCTCTGTAGACGGTCTCAGTGCAAGAGTCCCCGGGACTCTTGACCTGCGATAATGGAGCTGTAAAAGTGTAAATCATGGTCAGACGAACTAGTGTGTGTGTGTGTGTGTGTGTGCGGTTGTGGGTAGATAAGGAAGGAAGGAGACAGGAGAAGGAAGGAGGAACCTCGGCAAGCAGTGGCAACTCTTGAAGGCTTCCCCTGTGCCGTTAAACCCCTTAAACCGTCTACGTAGTAAACTAGTACTTAGTTGACACTGACAGGCATCATCTCTGTACTGCTCTGCTCTGTTTCCCACTCTATATCTTGTGCCACCCCTTACCCCTTATCCAACTTATTTGCCATTTTTTTTACTATCTACAATCTCACAACGTGTCAATGTAGAACGGCTAGCTGAAATATTTTAGAATGTTTTTCAAAATGGTAAAAAATGGCAAATAAGTTTAGGGATTACTGGTAAGGGGTGGCACAATAGCTGATGTATAAAACTAGTCGCGTTGTGATGTGAGCATGTTCCCCCTCTATTAGCCCATTTAGACCCATTCTAAAAACAAAAACACCTTCTAAAACCTATGCTATGGTTTCTGAAAACCTTCATATTATGTTGCTCCATGCATAGCAACTGTGACACAGGTAGCTCCCGCATTGAAAGGTATTAACAAGTTACAACGTATAGGTTGCAACAGGTCTAAATGGATTTGAGGGCCAGACCACTTGAGGTTTGGGTTGTGGTTGTGGTTGGGCTGTTGTGCCATAGTGTCAACCCCTTACCCCTGTGTCGGATCGGTGGTTAGACTGGCATATTCACCCATATGACATGATATGAAAAATAAGGGCCGATCCGATACAGTATCAGCTACCGAATATACTGTTGACAAACATTTCAACTAGATGTTGGCTATGCAGAGGTTTGGTTGTCGCTACTACAGCCAGCTATATTGAGTGGGCTACTATCTGCTGTGAGAAAAACAAAGAAAGTATGTCAGGTAGCGACGGCGAGTTGAGCCGGTACCACATGGTAATGGTACCATGTGGTGAGGAAGTGCCATAAGTCTGGTGTGGATTGGCTTGGTGGCAGTGGTTCCCAAAATGTTTAGCCCATGAGCCCAAAAAAGGAATTAGGCATTCCACCAGGACCCAAATTTGTGAAAATAGCAGATCTACAAGCTCACAACGCGGCGCGGTCGGCTGTTCTCACTACTTCTTAAACATTTGTTTATAACTTAAGGAATTTCTTTCTTTCTAAAAGAATCATGATTTGGTATTCATTTGTGGCATTTTTAGCTTTTTGATGTGAATGTTATGAAATTACAAAATGTAGGAAAACCAAAAAAAATACTGGACCCATGAAAATGTGTCTGCGACCCACACATGGGTCCCGATCCACTGTTTGGGAAACAGTGTGCTAGTGAAGGAGGCTCCCGAGTCGGAGGGAGACGGTGGCAGGCAGCGAGTGTGTGTGTGTGTTTGAAAGAGAGGGGGAAGGGCACGCGGCTGCACTGTGCTCTGCTGCTCGTACTCTGCTCAGCTGTTTAAAGCCTGCTGGTCTCTCTCTCTCTCTCTCTCTCTCTCTCTGTCTCTCCACTGGGCTGGGGCTCGCGCTTTCATCTGTCTGCTGGAGCGCTGAGAGCAGCAGGGAGCCTCCGCTAAAGCAATGCCCAGCGCAGCAGAGCAGAGCTGGCTGGCTGCAGAGTGCAGGGAGGTGTACCGTGTGCGCTGTGCACACTACATGCTGGAAGCCTCCCGGAGATGCTGCCACGCTTTTTAGGCTTCTATAAAAAGTGCCTAAGAGCTAATTATCACCCCTCTTAGAGGACATTAATCTATAATGGATGGTGAAAAGCAATCAATCTTTTAGTTTTGCTTTTTTGCAACTGATTTATTGGTCATTTATTGCTCATCGACTCTGGTTTTGTCTTCCTTAAGCCATTTAGATTTGTTATGCCTATATCTTGTTATGCATTTCAAGCCGGGAACGCCTCTGTCATTTTATTGTTATAGCAGCATCATCATTTTTTTTAGAATGTTTTTCATAAAGATTTGAAGTTTTTCACAAAACCTAAAGTCAGGATTTACAAGTGTTCCTTCAACCTCGCTCCTGTGCAAGACGCAGCCAGACAGTTTGAAACTTCAAGGCTGTGTTCTGATGATCATCTGCTCGCCCGCTTGTTTTTGTCACACCTTGTTGTTCAGATGGCGTGTTGTGTAGAGGCAGGAGCCACTCCCCCCCCCCCCCCCCCCCGTTGGTACAGTTGAAGTTAGAACACTATATGCTGACATATACAATATACACACAGCGGTGCTGTCGTTCCTCAACTTCTTCCTCCATGCTGAAACCAATCCTGACGCTTTAGACACGCCATGCTGGAACCTACAGGGAACATACTGGAGTCTCAGTGCTTTTACACAAAATATGCTGCACTGCTTTTCTCAGCTGGCGACAATTCAGTTCAATGAATTGAAGCTAAAAACATTTCACCTTTAAATCAATTAGTCTAATTAAGCACTTCAGCTGACCCTAGCTTCAATATCCGATGTAGCCTACTATTTCCACTATATTGGAACCTTTTTTGGGTAAAACAATTTATTCACCCCTGATTAATCGAATTAATCTATTAAATCGCTTAATTAAATGAAGTCTCACACCCTTATCATGAAGCCATACGTGTAATAAACAGCCTCTGTGTGTCTCTCCTCTCCTGTGTGTAGATGGGGATGCCTGGGGCAGCGTTCGGACAGCAGTACAGTCAGCCAGTACTCTAATAATGCTCTATTATTATGAATGAATATTATTATTACTCTGTTTGTGTCTCTCCTCTGCTGTAGATGGGGATGCCTGGGGCAGCGTTCGGACAGCAGTACAGTCAGCCAGTACTCTAATAATGCTCTATTATTATTAATGAATATTATTATGACTCTGTTTGTGTCTGTAGATGGGGATGCCTGGGGCAGCGTTCGGACAGCAGTACAGCCAGGCCGCGGTGCAGCAGATGGGGCCAGCGGCGGCCGCCAGTGCCCAGCAGCTCCAGAATAAGACGGCCCTCCCCAACAGCCTGCCACAGTTCCCCAACGCAGAGCTGAAGGGAGCAGCCAGCACAGTTCCCAACCTGGTAGGTGGCAATACTACAATAGTGTGTCGGCGACTAAAACTATGACGAGAAATGTTCGACTAACCTTTTTTCACTGGGGAAAACGTGCGCGTTGTGAGCTTGTAGATCCGTATAAACGCCCATGGGCCTTTATTTGCAAACCTAATGGTCAGCTAATTTATATTTTGTTGAATGATGGTGCAACTATGCCAACAATAAACCTCTGCCCCAAATTTTCCAGAACGGCCTTTCTTTTTTTTTATATATATATTTTTTTTATCCCACGATTTTGTAACCCATTTTTCACCCCTGTGCCAATCATCCACTGTGATCCTGGGCTCTACACACCCTCCGCCAACCTGGGGAGAGCAACGGACTTAACTCATGCTCCCTTCATGCCTGAGTGTCAGGGGGGAGTTGCCCTGGTTGGACGTAGCGCGTGGAAGGAACACGTTATTCCAACCAGTTCCTTTCCCCTCCATCAGGCGCCCCGGCTGGGCAGGGGGAGGCAGTTTAGAGACCAGGATTACTGCATGTTTTTGTGAGGGTACCTACCCTAGGGGACACGGGGAGAACATGCAAACTCCACACAGAAAGGCCCTTTTGCCAACCCCGCCTTCGGGTATGGGCACTGATGACGCGGAGGAGGAAACACGCCGCCAGCACCCACAGTGCCCCGAGCGGGAATCGAACCCAGGACCTTCTAGCTGTGAGGCGACAGCACTACCACTGTGCCACGGCCTTTTATAGCGCCACCAGGAGGCCGACTTTTGTAAAACACATTTTTGGATATTACTACTCCAGATTCTGTCCAAAAATCTCTGTGATGACTCTAAAATGACTCTATAGTCATGTGCTCAAGACGGATCTGTCCGATATTTCATATTCCATCCTAATTGGCTAACATTGGTTTTCGTTTAACTTGTGCCATACTCGGGCAATCCTCAACCCATTGTTATAATTCCATGTGGTCTATACTCCGTGAAGTGTATATTTTCATTGGGTGTATAAGTCTTTTTTTTTTTATTGGCCTTCATCAAACGATATGGAGAGAGATGGTAGGGTTATAATGCCCAAGCCCTGTGGCCATACAGCCTGGAGTTCATGTGCACTGAGCGCTGGTGCGCTCAATTAGGGATTTTCCCAGAGGTTAATTTCACTGACGTGTACAACTTTGCGCGAATCTGGGTCAAATCAATTAAGCAGAAGAGCAGAGCTGGCTATAAGCTCCCCTATTCTCAATATTAAATCAAAAAGATTTCGCCTGCTATTTACGTTTGTCATACCTTTTTAATTTTGCACTTAAAACATGCTCGGCCTGGTTCCTGGGGTCCAAATCGATTTAGCATATTAACAGCCCGGGCTACTATTTTGAAAAATACGGGCATGTCTGTATTTCCATGTTGTTGGATATATCAAACACCTGGAATGTAGGAGTTATGCTACACTTGCCAAGGAGTTCACTGAACTTCACTTGGATATAAGCGATGCAGGCAGTACAGACTTGCATGAGTGTTTTTCTATGACTGTGTGAAACAATTGGGTACATGTTTGCCTTTCTCTTGGGAAAAAAACTGCCTTGGATGAAAAATGATCTGAGGAGGGGGGGGATTAGTTGTTAGGCCGTCACCTCTGAATATCAGAGTAATTTACCTTCCGGTGAAGTGTGGCTCTCTCTCCAAGCACAGAGCAAACACGGAGCCAGAGAGGCATGCAAATCTCTTCCAGGAACAGGAAAAAAAGACTTAATGAAGAGAGGAAATAGTTCTAGTTCTATTTTTGTGAATGACTAGATTAATTTCTTCGGTGTTTGATGCTTACCAGCTTCTCTCTCTTTCTTCACTTTTACTCCTTGTTTTTATTTTTTCGTGATGCCTTCCTTCGTCTCTGGAGCTGTTCAGCGTAGCCTCTTTGATTGCTTAAGACTTGATTGCTTAACTGCAGCTTCCTCTTTCCCTTTATTTACTCTCCTTGTTCTTACTCTTACGTAACACCCACCCGCCCACTTTTACTCTCCTCCGAGTCCTTAACACATTCCATTTAAATCCTGAATACCTAAAGCATCCCCTTAACCACTTGCTAACCCTAGCATCTCCGGGATGAACATTTGGCAAAAAATTGCCGATGGCGTTGTGAGCTTCTACAGTTTTGGTGTAGCACAGAGCCGCCCCCTGTCAAGTTTACTACAGAGGGTTTAAGACTGGTTCCCAAACGTTTTAGTCCGGGGCCCAAAAGAGAAATTAGCCCTTCACTAAGTCCCTCCCCAACCCATCCTTGTCCAATAGGCACGCTAGCAGCGAAGAAAGCTTGACCTGCATAGCAACCGTTGCTAAACTATTTGGATTGGCATTGGACAATCGCTTTTTGGGGTGGGATTTAGTGAAGGGCTAATTGGACATTCTACAAGCCAATCTACAAGCTCACAAGGTGGCGCTTCTCGCCAGCGTTGTGAGCTTGTAGATTTTCTATTTTCACTACATTTGTTTTCTAATTTATTCTTTGATTTTTATCAAAAAAACTCTTGAGGGACAGACGGTAGGCTGACAGGAAATGGGGGACAGGGATGGGGGGGAGACATGCAGTAAATGCCGTCGGGATTGGGAGTTGAACCCGCGGCACACTGCCAGACTTGGACTACCGGTCCAGGTGCCTGGACCGCTGAGCCACGGCCCAGATTTATTGAAAACTAGCTTTTTTTATTTTGGTAATGTTTTTTGAAAATGTTTTTGAAATAATTAAAAACTAAATGTGGGGAAAGGAAAAAATAAGGGGACCCATAAAAATGTGTCAGCGACCCACATATGGGTCACGACCCAGTGTTTGGGAACCATTGGTTTAAAAGGGTGTGTGCGTGTGTGTGTGTGTGTGTGTGTGTCCGTCTCCAGTCCCAGATGCAACAGGCGGCGGCCATGGTCCCGGGCCAGGGCGGCGTGTCGTCGGGGGGCGGGCCCACGGCCGACCCGGAGAAGCGCAAGCTGATCCAGCAGCAGCTGGTCCTGCTGCTCCACGCGCACAAGTGCCAGCGCCGCGAGCAGGCCAACGGGGAGGTGAGGGCCTGCGCCCTGCCGCACTGCCGCACCATGAAGAACGTCCTCAACCACATGACCCACTGCCAGGCCGGCAAGTCCTGTCAGGGTGAGTTCAGCACCTGGCTGCCAGGCAAAAGTTAATTGATTTGTATAATAGAAATTTGCAGAATTTGTTAACCCTTTTAACTTGGACTGAGCGCCAATTCTAAAATATTTATTCGAAACTTACAAAGATGTTATGCTGCTATATACTGTATATATATATATACTGGCAACAAGAAGTTTGTGTCTTGAAGGGCAAAAAAGGGTCCCTGTCCTGAATGGGTTAATGAAATAGAATGCCGTTCATCAGACAAATCAGTTCAGTTGATTCATGCAAACATTTGAGTTGAGTTGTTTCTGAAGCCCAACACACACAGGTTGCGTAGCATAGCAGCACAGTATGGACGCACGTGAAGTGCCGCCCATAAGCACCAACATGATCTGCCGCACGACTGCCAAATTTGTACAGTTGTAGTAAAAAAAAACACTTTCACCGCACGGCAATGCCTGGAAATGGAACATTGGCGCATCGGAGCGTCGGGCAAGGTGTGAACGTGCGCCTGATGCCGCCGGTGTGGGACAGGTCCATTGAAAATAATGGAGGCGGCTGTTTTGACGTGTGCCGTTAGCAGCCTGTGTGTGTTGCCCTTCAGACCTTCAGATTCAGCCCCAAACGGCCTGCTCACGGAGCCCTTCAGACTCCATTCTGCCCCCAGACAGCGGACATTAATCGGATTCTTGTTTGTAAACGGCCATCTGAGAGCTTATTCCCAACGCAAACGCTGTGACGAGTGGCTCTCCTTTGCATATAGTGACATGCCTTAAAATAGAGACGCGTGGCTATTGCTCAAAGGGGTTACCCAGGTGCATAAGATTTGGCCAATGTGTCCTAATGTTCACGGGAAAAGGGGAGGGGTTTCACAGCGTCGGCTGTGTTATGGTTTTATGACATGATGGAATACAAATTGTTTTTCCATACACAATATACAAATTGTTTTTACATAAATGTTTGCATGCCATATCGGATTTGTTTAGGCCTCATTCTGTCAGCTAATCTCTGAAGTTGTGACACGATGAATATATCTTGTTTAAATAAAGTGTGCGTTAGACAATCTCATTGATGTTTTTTGATTGGACATATCTTTTTTTTAAGACCAGTTTAAGTTTTTTTTTAAGTACCTTTACCACTTTATCACTGACTTCCCCATTTTGGGCATGGCTTATAGGTGAAAATTCCAAAATCTTTCTTTGCAATTTTCTTTTTACAGATTTGTCGACATTTTGCACCCACCAGCTCTCACAGCATAAACACATTGCGAGCTCTTAGATGGTCTATTTTGGAATAGCCGACGTGTAAAATGAGGGTTTATGTGGTTAAAATAGCATGCTGAACCGCTGCGTCCTTTCTCTGAATAATGACTGGGGGTGCAGCCGGCCGCTGAGGCTTTTTATGTAGCGCACCTAATGACTTTCCGTCATTCCGTGCCGCGGCCCTTTTGTCAAAGCGCCGGCCGTCTCTTAAGGCGCCGCTCACTATTCCCTTGGCGGCGTTCTGGATTTACGGACGGTGAAGTGATAAAGCGTTGTCATTGTCCTCGTCTCTTTACCGCGGCTCTAATCTATCTGGATAATAACTCACTTTTCATATCGTGCCCCGCCCCCCTTTCTCTCTCTCTCTCTCTCTCTCTCTCTCTTGTTTTTGGTGTCTCTCTCCCAGTGGCTCACTGCGCGTCGTCCAGACAGATCATCTCCCACTGGAAGAACTGCACGCGGCACGACTGTCCCGTCTGCCTGCCTCTGAAGAACGCCAGCGACAAGCGCAACCAGCAGCGTGAGTAGTGGAGCCGAGCGTTGATTTCCTTGACTAAAACTAGGACGAGAAATGTTCGTTGACTACCTTTTTTTTTGACCTAGGAAAATTGAATAAAAACGAAATAAAAACTAGCTATGATTACTTTTTTCTTCCTTTTTGTTACACTGAGGGTGTATAAATGGAACCAACTGGACCCTTATGGTTAAATAGTATACTTGATGATCGACGCATGCAACCAGTACTTTCACTAAACATTTGTACAAGAACAGTCACTGATGTTGGGTGTTTAAAAACAGAAAGAAAGCAAGGTGCATGCTGTCACACCGGAGCGCATCCATCCACTGCTCAGTATGAGGTAGAGCCCCCTGTAGGCTTGCTGCCGTATCACAGCTCTGTGCTGGCTCGCTTGACTGCCAAACTTGCAGCCTCAGCCAAGAGGATTCCTCTGGTAGAAAGACACGGGCCTGTAATATGACACCCTGTAGGGGGAGGGGCTCTGTGGCACTCTGTCAAGGGAGTGGGGGAGAGGGGGGCGGGCCCTGGGACATCCTGCTCCTTGATTGGCCAGAGGCCCCGTGACGGGTTTAAATCCCCCACAGAGGCAGCGTGCTCTCTGTCAGCGCTAAACACCGGCAGCGGCGGCAGGGAGCAACACACACACACACACACACACACACACACTGTCACAAACACAACATACACACACACTCTGAAGAGCAGCATTTTATGAGATGGAGCAAAATGCTAAAATGCTTTATTTGAAATTATTGGAAGATTCTAGATTCATTCAATGTTTTTCTTTTCCCCCATATATTTTATAAATATACATTTATCGTGTAAATCTTTCCCAAGACATAATGACAGACATGGATTGTTTTTTTCCCTCTGTTGCTGACTTAACCAGTTATCCACCTGTTTTATTAAGGTACCCGCTGATCTACACGCTCATAAAGAATCGCAAGCTTGTAGGCCTGCTTTTTGTAATGCGCTGAAAAGATGAATACATTTTCACCCAGGCCAGTGTAGGGGCTAATCTACCTATAAACAAGGGAACGTCTGTCTGTATGTCTGTCGCTGCTCCTCACTGCCTGCTCCAATAGCTCTGCATTTGCACACAGATATTGCCATTACCTTATGGAGGGCGTAACGGGGCCCTTTTTTTATTTTACAAACTTAACGCTGTTTATTAGCGCCTTTCGCCCACACTGTTTCACTCTAGTACTGAAGTTTTTTCCGTCACTGCGCATGTGTGCCGTTTAAGACAAACATCTGTGTATGTCACGTTACAGCACAATTGGTTGCCTATGGAATTAATTTACCTCCTGTCGCCTCCATCAGGCAGGTCACAGAATCCCACGACTTGACACAGCTGCTGTGGGGCGCAGAGCTGCGCCTCACAGAAGTAGCAGCTCAAACGAGCAGTGATGGGGCGCACGTGCAAACGTGCATGCTTGTGTGTGCGTGTCCGCTGACGGGTCGCAAGCATGTGCGTGCGTGCGTCCATGCACATCAACTGTTAACCCCGCTAATCGCGTTATGATTACTAATGCACGATCTCTTTAAAGACGCAAGTCTCTCTCTCTCTCTCTCTCTCGCTCAACGTTAGCAAGCACTAGCAGCATAATATTTACAACAATGGAGCAGGACACCTGTGTGTGTGTGTGTGTGTGTGTGTGTGTGGGGGGGGGGGGGGGGGGGGGAACAATGGGTTGCAACGATGTGTCGCACGTGTAACATAACTCTATGGCAACAACGAGGCACTGTGTGTGCGAGAGAGACGTCTGTGAGACCGAGGAATACACAGACCCCCCCCCAGCATAATATAAATTTTGTGCCCATGCCAACTTCCCAAGCGCATCCCTTAACAACTCCCCCCTGCCCCAGACTGAGTAGACATCAAAACACATACATCAATAATTATGATCTATAAAATCACATTACCCACTCTGTACATCATTTGGTGTTCATATATTCAAACGGTTAAGGACTACAGTATGATTAATTTACCCTGTACTGTCCACTCCTCCAGCCATGCTGGGTTCCCCGGGCTCCAGCCTGCAGAATGTCATCGGTACCGTGGGGCCGCCGGGCCAGCCCAGCGCCCCAGTCTCCATCAACAGTGCTGCTGCGACCCACATCGACCCCAGCTCCATGCAGAGGGCCTACGCTGCCCTGGGCCTGCCCTACGGGAACCAGTCTCCTGTCCAGGGGCAGCAGACTGCCCCCCCGGGGCCTCAGCACCAGCAGCTCCGGAACATCAACTCACTAGGTAAGGACAGTGGTTCTCCAACTTGTTTAATTTCAAAGACCTTCGCAACTCTGAGATCGAATCAAAGTTATTATAGTTTGGGATTTCTTTATAGTTTAGTTCTAGTTTTGACTCTTTTTTTCTTTTTTCTTATTCAGTTAGTTTTAGTTTTTAGAGCGGGTTTGCTAGTTTTTAACTACTTTAAACTACTTTAAACTCTTAGTTTTAGTTTAGTTTTTATTATTTTTAGTTTCCGTTTTAGTTTTTTCTGCATTTTTCAATCCTTCACCTGACAAATAAGTCAGGTGCTGGTGCAGGATTGAGTATCAATGTAATAAAAACTCAAGAAAAGATATCATTTAAATATCCAGTAACGGATTAAGCTTATAAATAAATTGACAAAAAATGGGCAGTTAGTATAGGTTAGTTTTGTAAACAACACACAATACAGTTTGGTAGTTTTTCTTTTCTAGTTTTTATTTAGTTCAGTTAACAAATAATTTTTATTTTATTTTAGATTTCCTTTTTTTTCTGTTAGTTTTAGTTAACTATAACAACCTGGGATGGAACCAAATGGACCCAAAAGGCCTGTTTGTATGCTTGCCTCTGCTCTACGTATCTGTCTGTAACTGTGACTCTGTGTGTGTCTCTCAGGCACTAACCAGATGAACCAGATGCCAGGGGGCATGGGTGTCCCCTCATCAGAGCACTCTGACTCTCTGCCTTCCACGCTCAACAAGTGAGTCCTCCTCTCATCCTTTCCTCATATTCTGTGTTTATTTTAATGTTAAAGTTTTACTATGTGAGACGTCATCTTTAGTAGTCTTTGGCAACACCATTGAAAACAAATTGAGGAATTTATATGGAATGTTTATAGTGAAAAATATACCATCGAAAGATTATACAAAATTATAAGGCACTGCCTTGCAACGGCCGTTTCCAAAAACACTTGAGTACTTTTTCCACCACTGCCAACCAATAACTTCACGTCCTCCTCCTCCTCTCCTCTTGCCCCTCCTCCAGTCAGCTGATGCCAGATGGCTCTGTGGCAGGGGGCGGGGCCATGGCGGCTTCCCCGCTGTCTGCCACGGGCGTGAGAAAGAGCTGGCACGAGCACGTCACTCAGGACCTCCGCACCCACCTGGTGCACAAACTGTGAGTTCAGTGGTGACATGACGGGACACATGGTTGGATCTATAGGGCTGCAATGGGCTCTATATGCACACGTGCCATTTTGTAAAGAACTTCGGCCTCTTCCCTACTTCCTTCACAGGTGTTACCGATGATACTACCGAAGGCTCTGTCACACTGACACTGTTTCCACACCTAAGCGCAAAACGTCCGACAGCCGCGGACAGAAGAAGCTGTGCGCAGCTTCTTTTTCCAGGTTTTTAGACAGCTTGTGGATGGAAATTAAGCTCCACCGCCGCGGACGTGAGGTGAGCGTTTCCGGGAATCTGGCCGTCGCGCAAGTCGTCCGCGGAAGTGGAGCTTAATTTTCATCCACCAGCTGTCTAAAAACCCGGAAAAAGAAGCTGCGCACAGCCGAGAACATGCGCTCTTAGGCTCTTTAGTAAGTCTGGCAGCACCTAGAGTCAGGGTGCTGCTATTGTTGTGCATGTTGGCTCACTGGAAACACTCTGCTCTGCTTCCACATGGCCCTGTGCGGGGGTGTAACAAATGGACCCTTATGAGTTCATTTGGTTCCATTTGTACACTCTCAGAGTTATGGAGGTCCATTTGTACACTCTCAGAGTTATGGAGGTCCTTGAAATTAAAAGGTGTGAGAAGAACCGCTGCACACTAAATGGAACAGAGCCTTAATTAGTATGCATCATCGGTAAGACGGTAACACCTGTGAATGAACCGGAAGTAGGAAGAGTTATTCTGTGTGCATAGAGCCCATTATTGATGTCATTGATTATTCTATTGGTAACTTTGGTGATTAATCAAGAAGCATGTTTTATATGGATGGATGGATAGAATAAATGTATTTTATGAATAGTGAAAATAGGTTGTAATGAAGGCTTTCACTCTCCTCCATATGATATGGGTATTTTCTATTTGTAATCAAATTATTGATTATGGATTATTTTTCATAATCGATTCAATCGATTAGTTTGATTTACAGTCGGACCCCTACTTGGATAGATCAAGACGATTTACCTCGACATGCAAAGTCCTCACTTTGCTCCGTGTTCTTTCTCCTGTTTCAGAGTACAAGCCATATTCCCCACACCAGACCCCGCAGCACTGAAGGATCGTCGGATGGAGAACCTTGTGGCGTACGCCCGCAAGGTGGAGGGGGACATGTATGAATCTGCTAACAGCAGGGTAGGTGGAGGGGGACATGTATGAGTCTGCTAACAGCAGGGTAGGTGGAGGGGGACATGTATGAGTCTGCTAACAGCAGGGTAGGTGGAGGGGGACATGTATGAGTCTGCTAACAGCAGGGTAGGTGGAGGGGGACATGTATGAGTCTGCTAACAGCAGGGTAGGTGGAGGGGGACATGTATGAGTCTGCTAACAGCAGGGTAGGTGGAGGGGGACATGTATGAATCTGCTAACAGCAGGGTAGGTGGAGGGGGACATGTATGAATCTGCTAACAGCAGGGTAACTCATTTTCCAGAATGCTAGATCCTCTGCTTGGACACGAGTATCTGCTCTGTGCTCGTGTTTGACAGAATCGGCTCTCAAAAAGATATTTGGTATTGGCACTGATGTTAATAAGGTGTCTGCTTTGCTTCTCTGATATGATTAAAGACTGTTGCATTATGTTGATGATACTCAATTGTACATTGTTGATGCAAATGCCTTAAGTTCCATAATTGCCTGACTGCAATCAATTGGACTACAATGCCCTTTTTGCATTGCAGTAGTGCATCCTAAAACATCTATTGAAACTTTGAAAGGTTGCAGCTTATTCAGAACTGTGCTGCTAGACTGCTAACAAAAACAAAAGAGAGATCACTCCAGACTACACTGGCTCCCTGTGTCTTCCAGAGTCAATGCTAAAGTCCTTCTACTTGTTTATAAAGCTCTCAACGGATTAGGGCCGGCCTACACCACAGACTGCCTGTTGTTATAGTGTTTCTTTTCATTTTCTTTCTTCTTTTAATTCAAAGCACTTTGTTTTTCCTTTTAATCTGTTTCCTGTTGTTTTTTTTATTATCCTTTTAATGGAACACACTTTCACATGCATGTTTTGTACAAAATGTAGGTTTCTTTTATTGATATTTAAGCACGGCATGAGCGCAGAGGATATTTGTTAAACCGCAAACCCCAACATTGAAACATATATTGCCCTGTCCTGTCTCTAGGATGAGTATAACATATATTGCCCTGTCCTGTCTCTAGGATGAGTATAACATATATTGCCCTGTCCTGTCTCTAGGATGAGTACTATCATTTCCTGGCAGAGAAGATCTATAAGATCCAGAAGGAACTGGAAGAAAAGAGACGCTCGCGGCTGCAGAAACAGCCTGGCATGGTGGGCGCACCGGGACCACCACAGCCCCCCGGCATGGCCCAGCCCAACGCCATGGGCCCTGGTCAGGCTGTTAGACCTCCCAGTGAGTACCGCCTGCCTAAATGCTACTCAGCTGGCATATTCATACATTTTTTTAGAACATTTACTATAGAGCGTCACAGTCCCGCCCCCTTTCAGAACGAGAATTTCCCATTAATTTTCCCATAAACGTTTCAGCAAAGTATTTATTTAAAGACCTTTAAGCCTCGGACAAAGCCAACTTGGCTCCTGACAATTCATGACAATAAGTTGGCTTTGTCGGAGGCTTAAAGGTCTTTAAATAAATACTTTCTGAAACGTCTATGGGGAAATGATCTTCCGGTGCCCTCACTGGGCACAGGACTGCGACGCTCTATAGACTAATTCAGAAACGGGTCTCATGGTCGCAGCTTACGTATTTCCTATAGGCGGAGCCGACATACCTGGGGGTAAACCTGCACCTCTTCTACTACAGTGAATGGATAGAGTGACTGATGTTAGTCTGCTTCAAACGTTACTCTTTTACCTGCTTTTTACTAACACTAACATTACAAAGATGCCCAGAACATCGGGATGAACCTGTGTAGTTTATGGCTGCTCCAACAGTAGTGGCAACATAAAAAATAAAAAAAGTCAAAATATCCACCGCAGTGGGTGAGACCAGAGCCATAGAGTAATGGTTCACACGAAGCAGTGAAATGTCCTGAAAGATACAAACCGTCAGTCTTACTCAATACCCAATCTTTCTGTTTCTGTATGAAGTATGAACACAAGGCTGCTGTACTTTATACCTCATAGTTTAAATGCTTAGTATGAGGTATGCGGTTTACCCCGCAGCTATGTCGGCTCCGCCTACAGGACATATGTAAGCTAATGAGACCCGTTTCTGAATTCGTCTATTCGTCTAGCCTTGCACATAACTGGTTCGCCAGCCAGTGCGCATGTGTCGTCAAAATGCTTGCTGCGCGGCAGATCAAAGGCATGCGAGGCGCTTTTGCTTACCGAGAGCTGAGACAGGAATTTACTTACCTACTGAGAATCCTGACGCAACATTCCGTTGCATACAGCCAGGCACTCAAATGTCTTATCTGTAAGTAGGACTAATCATTACAAGTAGCTCTTATTTTGAAGTCGGCGCAAAGGAAGTCTGTTTCAGTTGTAACCAAGCTTTTAACTGAAAGGGAAAGTTGTTTTGATGACGTTCAGAGCGCTAAGAGTTGCTAACCCACATTAGCGACTATATTTACGATATGAAAACCATGCATCTGTCGCTTAAACAATGTACACACTTTGGAATTACGTTAAACATGAAACCTCTGCTTCCAAGCTACATCTCCAGGTGCTCCTCTTGAGAACCAACCCACAATAAGTATATGCAGCCCTGACTATGTGCACTGTGGCCATTTGAGCTCTTCCATCTCATTTGAGTTACAGAAAAATCTTTAAAAATATTTTTACCCACCCGCCGAGTATGACAAAAAGGCTAAATGGCCACTTGAATATGGTCAATGAACGCTGTTTCATCTCTCCTCTCAGATGGACCTGTGCCTATGCCCAACGTGCCAAATCAGATCATGAATCGTATGCAGGTGTCCCAAGGTACGTGCACTCACTTCTGCATTCATGACAAATCGTACGACTTTGACTTTGAACTGTCAATTTGGTGCTGCAGTCCTCGTGTAATGAATTGGTTGTCCTTCAGAACTAGCCTAGTTGAGTTATTTTATACACAGGCAAACCTCACAAGAGACTCACACAAGGAAAACAAATTGGGGTACAACAGAATGCAAAAAAAAAAAGAGAATTGTGATTTAAAGACGTTCAACATTAAGCTCTCAACTGATTGATTATAGGACAAATATAGCATGTGCAGTAGCTTCACACGTTGCAAGATGACCCACACACCTGTGTGGGGTTGTTTAACCAGAGTCATTATCCTAAATGAACGACCTAGTCGGGGCTCTGACGATTAACCATGCCCATTTCAGTGACTGTGCGGGCTCAGCAGACCGTGGAATATTTAATTACAATCGCTCCGAGCGCAGTAAATAGGCCTTTAATTGTGTGCGTGTCTGCGCTGTCCCCACAGGAATCAATCAGTTTAACCCCATGGCGATGCAGAGCGTGCAGATGTCTCAGGCGCCCATGGGAGTGCGCGCCGCCTCCCCCATGAACCACCAGATGAACATGAGCTCCGTCCCCCCGGTGAGATCTCTCTCTTTCCCCCGTCAGTCCTCTGTGTCGCCCCCGTGGCTCTGTTCCATCTCCCTTCCTGGCACCTCTAACTCTCTACAACAGCCTCATTTCTCCAGATCATCCTTCCGCTAGTCCCGCTCCTCCCCTCTTTGTGTGGTTTTAGGGCAGATTCACACTATGGATGCGCACTCGGGATTACTTTCACTGACTGTGAATGCATGCCTACCGTTCCCGGGAGCGGATCACCCAACCGTTCCCGGGACCACATGGAGGTAGTCTCGGGACCGATTGAAGTGTACTTGGATATGGATCGCTGCAATGTGAAAACATTTACAGTTGAATGTGTACTCGCCTGCGGAAGAATCGAGGCCAATGTGAATCGTGGCCAGCGAGGAGTGGGACCCGGTGTATCGTATTCAGAAACGGTTTGAATCAAACAGACTCGGTGTGAATCTGCCCTTAGACTGTCCCCTCCTTCCCTGTGCCTTCCGTTTGCTGCATAGTGCCTCTGTATCTCAGTGAACCTCGTCCAGCCCTGCTCTGCCTCTTTTCTAGTACAATTTCTATTTTCTACTGTCTCGACGTTTGTAAAACGTGGCTGTGATGCCACTGCAGCCATCTGCCAGTGGAACAGTGCCCAAATTGAATAAGTTGTTTACCCAGCATCCGTATTTTGGGCAAATCCTACAAATCTCTCTATGGTTTTTAACAACTGAGAAAGTCAAAAAGATCCACAAGTGAGATTGTACATCTGCTATTTTCACCATTTCTTGTTTAATATAAGTCGTTAACGTTCCCCTCTCTGCTTTCGATTAGCCGGCATGTGGGATTTTTATATTGATTCACAGTTTTCCGTCAATAAACAGGCCCCTGTTCAAGGGTGTGTTTTCAGAGTACTGTGTTTGGCGGTTGCGTTCCATTCCGATCTTGGCAGACGTTCAAATGCCGGTTGTCTCTTCTCACCTCTTTTGTCCTCCCTTTCTCCAGATGGGCATGTCCCCGTCGAGGATGCCTCAAGCTCCTCCAGGCATGATGGGTAGTCATGGTAATAACATGGTGGGCCAGCCAGGCGCTAACCAGGGCCAGTTCATGTCCCAGGGCCAGTTCTCTGCAGCCGCAGGCGGGGTAATGAACGTGAATGTAGGCCTGGGCCCGCCCACCGTACAGGCCGCCGTCACTCAGGTGAGGACCACTGATGTGGCTGTTGTTTTCCATCTGGTTAGTTCATATAGAGGGTATGCGCGTGACATCATCGTACCTGGAAGTTATGCGGGAACGCCCACTGAGTGGCAAAAAACGACTTTCTGGCCTTGACAGCCCATTCATCCAAACCGAAATGTACTGTCTGATTGCATTAAACAATGTTAAACTCACCAACATTGCAGCTGTACGAAAAGCTTGAATTATCCTCTTTCTATCCTAAAAGTTTTTGTTTCATAAAAATCCACCATAGAAACGTTATGAGCTACCTTCTGTCAAAAAATGCCCTGCATTTGATTATTATTTTTTAAGTGTCAAAGTTTGGAAGTGCTTGTTTTCAATAACACAACAATTTGCTGCCTCCTGCATTATGTGACATTTAGAAACGGGTGGTACGCAGGGCAGTTGAGTGATTTCCAACGAGCGCTTCCAACACTCCACGCTGCTCAATGTTTTGACACTCAGTCTAGATGAGGGGGGCGTGTTCTCATGGGAAAATCATGCATGTGCATAATCTCTATAGTTTGCTAAGGACATGTTGGTTTGTATATACTGTGTACTGCATATGTCTTATCAACCGTCACCATGACCCACCTGTCATGGCACACATTTTGTGGCGTTCAAAATTCTACTCTTGTGCACCTCCTAGAGGCGATTGCTGTAACAAGACCTGCAATTGCTGTTTAGTAATTTCTGAAGATGCGTTAGCTCAAGCTCATTGATTTCAGCACACCTGAAATCCTAATTGAGTAGAAGAGTTGCTTCATGTGAAAGACAGATACAGATCTCCTCTACCCTTTTCTCTGTAGTGCCTTGAAGAGCCTTGGCTTTATTAAATCATGTGGTTTTGATTTAAAACACATTATGGTGTGCCTGTAGTGTTTTGTGACCAAGACCTTGTAATGTTGTTTAGTTTAGTCGCTTCCCTACCATGTTTTTCAGAAAAGCCACCAGCTGATTTGGTGAACCGGAAGTAACAATCATTTCAAGGGCAGACTCGTCCAATGTCATTTTAGGCATAAAATGAGTTGATGGATAATGAGAAGAGGACAGTAAAGTTTGAAATGCTACTCTGGTGTTCGACTCTGATTCCATTGATCATGTCCGCTATCTGTCAAGGGATGTACAAGGGTTAGGGTTATAGGGTTAGGGTTATAGGGTTAGGGTTATAGGGACATAGCCTCACGGAGCGATACTAATATCACTGCGTGGATATTAGTCTCGTCCCTCTCAGTGTTAGATTTTTTTCAGCAATGTCCCACCCCATATTTGCATACTGGGCCCTAGTTGGTTATAGCCTGGTTCCAGACGAATCTGGTTGGCTCATCACCATTTTGGCCGTGAAGTCCTCCCACAATTGAGAGGGGCCAGACTTAATCTTCCTGGGGCAATATGCATTGCAACGGCAGATGAAGACTGGCTACGTAAGGCTACGATTTAAGGGACACATCTATCTGAGACAGAATACCACCTCTCTTGTATCTCTTCTTGTCACCCTTTTTGATGGATAAATGTGTTTGCAACTCTTTCACATGTTTCTGTTATTTAGATAGCATGTTGACAGATTATGTTTGATGTTCACCTTATGTCCTAGTTTCTTAGAAGCATATAATCTTCCTGGCACTTATGTGACTATTACCCTGTTCTGTTGTTCGTTGACTAGCGTTCATGCTTACTGTGTTTACACTGATTTTGCACTTGCTACTTTTGAGTTGCTCTGGATTAGAGCGTCTGCTAAAGGCCTCGGTTGTTAACGGTGACTATCCTCCCCTCCGGCAGCAGAACTCTAACCTCCCGCTGAACGCCATGAGCTCCCTGGGCCCTCAGCTACCGTGTGGCCCCATAGCCCAGCCCCCGCTCCGCGCCACCCCTCCACCCAATCCCTCCGCCAACCTGCAGCAGCCTCCTCCGCCCCAGCAGCAGCACCACGCTCCCCTGCAATCCCAGCCCTCCACGCCCGCCTCCTCCACTGGCGGCGGGCCTAACTCCACCCCAACCCACATCCCCAGTGGCATACCCGGTCCCCCCTCTGGCCTGGGCACGCCACCTGCTCCCTCCCAGCCCCTGACGCCCCTGCAGCCCCAGCCCGAGCCCCCCGGCCAGATGCAGCAGCCCACCTCGGTGCAGCCGCAGCACCCCAGCACACCGGTGAGACAGCCCTATCCATAGCCATGCCCTCTGATGTTCCCTACACAAAGAACCCCTCTGCTGCTCTTTCCAAACGCATTCCTTTAACCACTTCCACTTCAGCCATATATATATACGCACATACACAAAGGGTGGCCAGAGCTAAGTGGGCAGAGAGGCCATCTGGTAATCAGAGGGTTGTCGTTTTTTGCACACTGGGCTGTCCAAGTGTCCATGAGCAAGGCACTTTATCCGTAACTATTTGGAGCAGAGGCTGCCATTAATACGGAACAGTTGAGATGGGTTATATGCAGGACAGATTCTACAACATTATGTGCAAATACCCCACCAACAACTAACACAAGTATTACCATTAGTATTACTATTATGCTTTGTCATACGACCAATAGTGACTATAGCCCATCTACAAGATCAAATCGCATTGCAATTTGAGCGAGTTGTAAGCTTGTAGATGTTCTATTTTCTCCGTTTTTGAAAATGTGGACATTTTGGGAAACGTTTTTCCTATACTGTATACTGTAATATTTACAGAATAGGGACCGTTGAAAGTGGTTAAATGAATCTTAAATAGTAGTTCATGGCCAAGCGTTTTCATTTGAGTTGTTCAAATAGGATGCGTGCTTTGTATCAAGTGGTGTCATAAGTCGGCGTTCACACTTGACTCCTCTCAGCCTTTTTTGTTCCAAGCTCGGTGTCCGAACATGTCTCTCTTTCCACCTGAAGCTGTCCCAGGCGGCGGCCAGCATAGACAACAGAGTGCCCACCCCTGGCTCTGTGGCGGAGGTCAGCTCCCAGCAGGCCCTGCCTGACATGAGCGGTGACAGCAAACCTGACTTGAAAGATGAAGAGGAGGACGGATGTGGCTCTGGGAAGAAGCAGACAGACTTAAAAATGGAGGTGTGCACACTTAACCTAATCGTAGAGGGTTGATATTCTCTTTTTTACATGCTTTTCAGGATGCGCACAAAAAAACTAAAGACAATAGTTTCATGACCTTCTGGATAAAGTCATGAAAATATCCCCATGGTTACAATTGATCATATTTAGTAGCTGTTTCTTTTTGTGCCTAGGATGAACTACGGCTTAGTTTAACCACAAATTTTTAAATTAAGGATGCACAGACTATTTGGCCACCAAAACTATTCAGCCAAATAGTGGCAAAAAATGCATATTAAGTATTCAGTTCGGTTGATTTTAGAGCCAATTGTTGTGATGACGTGATCAAAACATGGCTTCAAGCACGTTACAGCCGCACACACATGCCTGTATGTAGCAACAAAGGTACGGCTATGACAGCAATGGTACGAAAAAAAAGAAAATCAGCCAACTGTTTACTTCCATTCGGTGCATCCCTAGTTTAAATATTATATATTGACGTACAAGTAAAAGTTATTTATACTAGTCAAACTTTAAACATTGTCTTGTGCTGCAGAGACACATAGTTCCACAGTTTTACGTTTCTGCATTTAATCTCTGAACAAAAACTCTTTCAAAGATGAGATTTACCAAATGTCGCCGTGTCTCCACACAGGAGGAGGACGAGGACACCAAACCCCCGTTTGTGAAGAAGGAGGATCCGGACGGGGCGGCGCCGAAGCCGGAGCCAATGGAGACGGAGGAAAAGAAGCCCAACATCAAGGTGGAACCCAAAGAGGAGGATGAGAGCGGCGCTAACGGCACGTCGACCACCTCTCCTGCTCAGAACAAAGGCAGGAAAAGTAAGAACGCTCATCGTTGACATAATGAAGAACCGTCCCTGACTGAGAATCAACCTGGGGACGACCACCCTGACTGAGAATCAACCTGGGGACCATTGTTGTGTTGGGAGGGGGGATATGGTCGTGGTGTGGGGGAAAGAAATTAACCTTCCATATTAAACTCATGTGCTGTTCATTGTAACTTATTCTATGACTCAGTAAGCAGACACTTGCGATTCATTATGGGCACATTTCCTTATAATGGTGACTCAACCAGGCAATCCGGTACAGTTTCCCTTGAGATTCTAACTCACTTTTCTGTGGAAGTTCTTGACATCCGTCTTCCCAGTAACTGACAACATCGATGCGACATCATTTGTCACCAGATTATTTACTGCATTGTTTCTCAACTTGTGGTCAATACAATTAATTCAAATACGAATCTTCACTTTCCTACATTACTAAATGCATGGTCAAGGACCACATGCAACACCTTCACGGACCACCAGTGGTCCACGGACCACCTGTTGAAAACCCATGTTATAGGGGGTATGCACGTGACATCATCGTTAAACCAGGAAGTTATGCAGGAATGCCTTGCATTAAACGATGTTAAACTCACTTTTCCTGTCACTTTGCCACTCGATTTGCCATTCACTTTATGCATGCGCATACCCTCTATTGACCACGATTTTGGGTAGATTCGTGGCATTTTCCAAAGCATACCGTTTTCAACCGCTCATTGCAGTGGAAATCTATTTGGAGAGACTTGAAACTTGCTAAATTGTACTGTGGCAAAGTTGCATTAATGTTGTTTATACAGTCATTAAAATCACATCAAAGTTTAGCTGAAATTAGTCCATGGATAAAAAGATTGTGGCGTTTTCTTAAGCTAACATTGACCTCATTTCGGAAGCGTTTTAATGACTGGGCAAAATGTACACTAATGTACAACAACAGGGACGCAAAAACAGAATTACACTCATGTGAAGTGAGGGGCGCATGGTAATGTTTGTTTAAATTCCTCTAAACAAACATTAAAAGTCCATAGACGTGGCAGCCACTGTTTGTTTAAAAGTGCTCTAAAAAGTCCATAGACTTGGCTGCCATTATGACTAAATGGTCTGTTTGTGTACAGTAGACGGCCAAAGCTGTGCGTAGACCATGTTTACATTCCCTGTTATGGTCCGTCAACAGTTATTATGCCTCCGTGTCAGTGATTGGTATTTCTGATAATGGTATAATGTCGTCTCTCTTCAGTCTTCAAGCCGGAGGAGCTGAGACAAGCGCTGATGCCAACCCTGGAGGCCCTCTACAGGCAGGACCCGGAGTCACTGCCCTTCAGACAGCCCGTAGACCCCATCGTACTGGGCATCCCTGTAAGTACCTTGAGACAGCCTGTAGACCCCATCGTACTGTAAGTACCTTTAGACAGCCTGTAGACCCCATCGTACTGAGCATCCCTGTAAGTGGACGGGTGAATAACACACCATTTAGGCGCTTTGTGCCGCATTGTGAGCTTGTAGATTGGCTATTTTCACTACTGCTTAAACATTTGTGATTTGATGATTTCTTCACGAAATTACTGAAAAAACATAATTCAATTTTGTTTTCAATTAATGAACATTTTTGCTTTTTTTGGGGAAAAGTACCGGTAATATTAATTTAAATAATATATATGTAGGAAACAAAACATTAAGGGACCCATGAAAATGTGTCGGACCAGCAAATGGGTCCCGACCCCAGTACCGTTTGGGAACCAGTGCCTTAGGCATAGATGATGAACTGGGACGTAACCGAGGCTTTAACGAAGCTTTTAACGCTTTCATTTCCCCCCCCCCCCCCCTCCCGGCAGGACTACTTCGACATCGTGAAGAACCCCATCGACCTGTCGACCATCAAGCGTAAGCTGGACACGGGCCAGTTCCAGGAGCCCTGGCAGTACGTGGACGACATCTGGGTCATGTTCAACAACGCCTGGCTCTACAACCGCAAGACGTCGCGCGTCTACAAGTACTGCACCAAGCTGGCCGAGGTGTTCGAGGCCGAGATCGACCCCGTCATGCAGGGCCTGGGCTACTGCTGCGGCCGGAAGGTTAGGAGGGGAAGCTGAAAAAGCTATGTTTCTATGTCAGTCGTTCTTCGATTTTTGCAAAAATAGCAGACCTGCAAGCTCGTAGCGCGCCACTCGGTGGCACGCTATGAGCTTGTAGATCTTCGATTTTTGCAAAAATAGCAGACCTGCAAGCTCGTAGCGCGCCACTCGGTGGCACGCTATGAGCTTGTAGATCTGCTATTTTTAAATGGCTAACACCAAAAGGGGTTCCCGCCCCAAAATGGGTTAATCCTCTCAGACCCAAAACTAAAGAATATTTTGCATATGTTGCACAATCCCTTACTGAATTTGATGTTGGTACCATAGGAGAGATAACAGGCAAACCTTGGTCAAAATAACAATTCTTCTTCTAAATTAAGCAAGGCAGATGTTTATCAATAAATTAACTCTTGAGAGTTTAAAATGAAACCAATAAATACTGCGTGCGAGCGCTGTGGACATGATATCCACAGCGCTCCTTGGCTCAAAAGGCGTTCTCGGTGAACACGGCACCTAACCGAACACGGCACGTAATAGACGGGCACGACAACGCTTTTGAGCCGCAAAAAGTAGAAATTGACATTTTGACAAATTGACTTTTCTCTGGTTGCGTCCACAGTTCGAGTTCTCGCCCCAGACGCTGTGTTGCTACGGCAAACAGCTGTGTACAATCTCCAGGGATGGCACCTACTATAGCTACCAGAACAGGTAAGAACTTAGAAGACCCTCATTTGTACTTTGTCGTATTTTATTTTTATTTATTTATTTATATATTTTTATTGGGGGTTTTTTTACATTCTTTCCCCTCCCATGTGGGGTCCTTGTTCATGTCAGCATATACATTTGTTAATACATAGTCTTAAGGCACCCCTCATTTTCCTCCCGTCCACCCACTATGCCCACCCACTCTTCCCCAATGCAGAGACAATACTGGAGAAGGGGAAAAATACAAAAAAGAAAAAAAGAAGTAAATAAATTAAATTAAAAAGGAGAGGGGGGAGGGGAAAGAGAAGAAAGGAGGGGGGGGGGGACCACCTGTGTGTGTGCGTGCAGCCACCGGTTTACACAACGCATGTACAATGCATAGGCCTATGTGTTCACCATTTTATAGTTCAAATATGGCTCATCTCTGGGACTATCGTCAGGGTTTTTACATGGTCCACAAAGGGCGTCCATGTTTGCTGGAAAGTTGTCATGGAACCATTAAGTGAGAATCTAATCTTTTCAAGCTTACGGTAGAATAGTGCATCCTTTATCCATCCATTATGTGTAGGTAGGGAAACTTGTTTCCATTTCAGGAGTATAAGACGTCTGGCTAAAAGAGAAGTAAAGGACATTATTCTCTTAAGGTGTAGAGGAATGTTAGTCCCTGGGGGAATGCCAAACAAGGCCGTTAACGGGTTGGGTTGGGATAGGTACACCCAATATGTCAGAATAGGAAAGTCCACCAACTTAGGGCATGACCAAAACATGTGTGACAGACTAGCAGCGGGTTGTCTGCACCGGTTACATGCATCATTATGCATGTCTGGAAATATCTGTGCTAATCTTGCATTTGTGTAGTGAACCCGATGAATGATCTTACATTGGATAAGATTATGTCTAGCACAGATTGAGGAACTGTGAACCAGTCTCAGAGCTGTCTTCCATGTCGGGTCGGGCAATTCTAGTCCCAGGTCCTGCTCCCATGCCGTCCTAAGATGGTTGAGAGTTTCTGGGTTTATTGAGTTGAGTTCATTATATATTGTTGAAATCAAGCCCTTTGTATTGGGGTTCAGAGAAAGTAAAGAATCCACTGCAGAATGGTTGGGTTGGTTTGGAAAGTTTGGGAATTATCTTTGTGCAAAGTGTCTGATCTGAAAGTAGCGAAATAGGTGAGAGCCAGGTAAACGGAATTGCTCTGTTAAGTATAAAAATGGTACACACACAGCTAAGGTTGTCGGGATCGGGACTCGAATCCGCGACACACTGTAATGCTGGACTACCAGTCAAGGTGCCTGGACCGCTGAGCCACGGCCCAGGTCTAGATATGCTATTTTTTTGGCACAGGACACCATTGTACGACTATAGATAGATACTTTATTTGTCCTTTTGGAAATTTGTTTTGTGCCAAGCAGTCATTGGGCTTAAGAACGCCTATATGGGCTGAGTGGTGGAGATGGAGAGGTGCTGAAGATGTTGGTGCGCTGGCTGATCAACTCCCATACTGTACATGAAATGTTGCTTAGCATGCTACCTGACATACAGTTATAGCTACATGTCAAAACACAGGGGTGTCGTTCACACTATTACTCGTTTAGAGGCGTGACACAAACACCAGAGGTAGATATTGTGTCTTGGGCAGAAAATGCGCTTGTGAGGAGTCCAATGTCCCAGAGGCAGCTCCACTGCTCCACCTGCTGGGCAGAAACCGCCACTGCATTCCAGTGGCTTCATTTATTGCACGCAATCGCCAGCAAACTCTGTGAGGCTTGTGGGGGTATAATATACTGTAGCACTTCTGGCAGAAAGTCTCCGTGCTTGAGAATATGAGGATTTAATGGGGAACTAGAAGTGGCAAAGAAAGTTCTTGGCAAGCTGAAAATGTAGCAATTTTTTTCTGAAACGATAGAGAAGGCTCACCTGAACTGCTTCTCATCTGTTGTGTGGTAAAATTAAGGCGTCTGAAACCATATACGGCAGCTTTGAAACTTGACTATTACACATTCTGCAGCTCCCTCCACTCCTAGCATGTTCATATCATTCATTCATCACCTCATAGTGCACTCCTAGCCTGTTCATACAGTATCATTCATTCACCACCTCATAGTGCACTCCTAACACGTTCATATCTTTCATTGACCACCTAGTGCATTCCTAGCACGTTCATATCATTCATTCACCACCTCATAGTGCACTCCTAGCACGTTCATATCATTCATTCACCACCTCATAGTGCACTCCTAGCATGTTCATATCATTCACCACCTCATAGTGCACTCCTAGCATGTTCATATCATTCATTCACCTCATAGTGCACTCCTAGCATGTTCATATCATTCACCACCTCATAGTGCACTCCTAGCATGTTCATATCATTCACCACCTCATAGTGCATTCCTAGCACGTTCATATCATTCATTCACCACCTCATAGTGCACTCCTAGCATGTTCATATCATTCACCACCTCATAGTGCACTCCTAGCATGTTCATATCATTCACCACCTCATAGTGCACTCCTAGCATGTTCATATCATTCATTCACCTCGTAGTGCACTCCTAGCATGTTCATATCATTCACCACCTCATAGTGCACTCCTTATGAGTCGAATGACTGGTGAAAGTAGTGATGCGCAACATCTCGGCATGCAGTCCGGATGGCATCCCCAGAAGTCATTTATCATTGATGATTGTAGCATAGTTTTTTTGTTTTGTTTCCCATTTTCTGTGGCAGTTTGAATGAGGACCATTTCCATTGTGACTAACCTGTACCTCTGCCGTGTGTGTGTGTGTGTGTGTGTGTGTGTGTGTGTGTGTGTGTGTGTGTGTGTGTGTGTGTGTGTGTGTGTGTGTGTGTGTGTGTGTGTGTGTGCCGCCTGCCCGTCACCCATGCTCCGTCCTCTGTCCTCATTCTGCCTGTGCTACTACTGTGTGTACTGTGTGTACTGTGCTACTACTGTGTGTACTGTGCTGGCCGCAGTTCACCCAAATTTGGACTTATTGCCGACAGGTATCACTTCTGCGAGAAGTGCTTCAACGAGATCCAGGGCAACAGCGTGACGCTAGGGGACGACCCGGCGCAGCCGCAGACGTAAGTTGTTGTATCTTGTCGCCGTGGCTAAGTTTGGTTTCGCTTAACGACATGAACCCTAGCGGAGTCTAGTCAATTAAGTATAGGGATAAAGGAATGCATGCTGCAGTTAAGTCTTCAGTCACAAAGGCTGGTTAATAAATGATTTCTCTCTCTCCCTCTACTCCACCCAGCATGATATCAAAAGAGCAGTTTGAGAAGAAGAAGAATGACTCGTTGGACCCTGAGCCGTAAGTACAGTCCAGGGCAGTGGTTAAAACTGTTTTGTAGCGACTAGTTGCATTGGTGCGTTATGGCCTTTAACTCTATCTTTATTCTCTACCGTTAGCTGTTAGCATAAACCCCAGTTCCCAGTGCCAGCATACGTGTTCACTTTAAAATATGGAGTTTCCCCCCCCCCCACCCACACACACACACTGATTCGCTACATACACTCGCTAAACATTGGAACAAGCACACACTGTTTACCTTTCGTCAGAAGCTTTTACATGGCGGCAGCGTCGCCGTACAAAGGCTCAAATTAAATTCTGTGGATGGCAGAAATTCCACCAAGGACAGAGATCCTGCAGTCCGATTTATGGAGGTTTGGAAATCCTCCTTTCAACTGCTCAGCACTGTAATATATTTGCAATACCACGGTGGGGCGATGCTATAGGAACCGGACCAATGTTAAAAGCTTCCTTAGGCCTCAACCATTATATAGACGGAGTATACGTTGGGGTACGTATATATATATATATATATATATATATACATACCTGGGCCCTGGGGGGAAAAAATAGTTAAACTCCCCCTACAAATTTCAGACTGGCGACGGTCAATTTAGAACCCCCTTAAAGGTCCGCTGACACGCCCCGAAATTAATATGGGTGGTACAGCACATCACGTGGTCTGACTGAAAACAGTTTGAAACAGTTTGAAACGGGGCTACGGCGCTAGCAACAAGTGGCTATAGGTCAGGCTAGCGTTTTTGACGGTACATTTAGCGTCATATTGGCTATAAATGTAATTGAAAAAAAATATTTTTTCGCCAGAAATGCTTAGTTTGAATGCAATTGAGGTTGGCGTGGTTTTTTTTTAGGGGAACTGCAGCACAAGCGCAAATTTTGGACTTGAGTCCCATGTTCCCCCGGTCGCCAACACCCCTGTCTGCCCGCTCTGAAACCTCTCAGCCCCGCAGCGCGACAGTCGCGACTACGGACGGTCTGCTGTTGTCTGGCCGCTGTGAGAGCAGCCCCGCAGCGCGACTACTGTTCTTTTCCCCTCTCAGCCGCAGGCTGACATGTACACCCTCGCTCTCACTCTGTAATACCGTAGTTAGTTACCACAACATTGTTCAAGTGAACTATAGTGTGTTTATGTTTGTATTCATTGTAATAATAAATATCGCTATGCCGAGGCATAGTCTTGCGGACGAGATCATGAGCCTCTACGGGGGACTGGGCATGTGTGTACACACACACACACACACACACACACACACACACACACACACACACACATGCAATGGCACGGAATCTGACTCGGGCGTCTTTAGCTCTCTTCCCCGCTGTCATGCACTATAGCCACGGCTAAAAGTTGTGTGTGTGTGTGTGTGTGTGTGTGTGTGCGTACACACATGCCCAGTTCAATGCGGGGACCTGACCAGAGACTATACGTCCGTCCGTCCGTCCGTCCCCCCGTGTGTGTGCAGCCTGCATCTGAGACGGGCTAGACTGTATGTTGTCATGCGGAGCGACGCGGCGATAAATAAAATAATCATAGCGATATTGATTATTACAATGAACAAGCATAAACACACACCTGAACAATGTTGCGAAAAAATATTTTTTTGAATGAGACTTTCACCCAGTATTCAAGCTAAATGTGACACCAAAATAGTAGCATAAGTTGCTATGCTACCACGGCCACCAAGCCCGGCGAGCCCGCATAGAAGTCGTTGGGGAAAGCCCCTCGCCACTCTGACGTCAGAATCATGATAGCATTGTTTGATAGCAGTTCTTAGCTCCCGAGGGGCGTGTCAGCGGGCCTTTAAGGAACCCTGAGAGTCCCTCTATGCCACTTTGAGAACCGCTGGTCTAGGGCAATAAGTGGCTCCCATCGTCACAATGATGATTATTAAGGTAAATCCTCACTGATGATAAGATGAAAGTAAGACAGAATGTTTGTGTCTTTGGCAGGTATGTCGAATGTAAAGACTGCGGACGTAAGATGCATCAGATCTGTGTGCTGCACTATGACGTCATCTGGCCTTCAGGGTGAGTGCACTTCTTTATGCTTCTGAATTCTACAGTATAATATTCCACACAATCTACTCTACAGTAGATTGGTAGAGTCCTATCACTCTACAAACCTCTCTCCTTCTGTCTGACCGGGTTGTTCTCCTCGGTGCGTCCAGCAATTGATATGAATTTGCACACGGCCACTGATCGTTACTATGTGCCGACACTCAGGCTCCCAACGTTCAAGCTGTTTCTTTGGAAACTCTGTTTAATGCTACGGCCGGAGTTTTCACCGTTGCTGCGGGGTCCTCATAGTACTCTTTGGTGCCAACAGCGTGATCGTGCTTACTCACTGATACAATGGAGCACAACGTTTGTGTTTGTGTGTGTGTGTGTGTGTGTGTGTTCACTCATGTGCACATGCATGCGTGTCCACTTGACGACCATCTGCCTTACGACTGCAGAGAAACATTGTGTGTTTATGTGTGTACTGTATGTGTGTGTGTGCGGACTCTCAAGAGGTCCGCGAAGCATTTGCTGCGGTCGACCTACCTCAAAAATATATTATGCATTCACCTGATTGATGCTAATAGTTGCTACTACAACTACTTTCTTTAGAGATGTTCACTAATACAAATGCAATGCATATGTACACAGCACATAACCCAAAGTCTGCAAATAAGTTTGAGTGTGCATATCTCTGTATGGATGGACTAGTAATATATTATATTATAATAGAATCTTATCGACCACTTTGAGCAAGCCGTTTCAACATTTCCAATGTCTCTCTTCTTCCAGATTTGTTTGTGACAACTGTCTCAAGAAGTCTAACAAAACAAAAAAAGAGAACAAGTTTTCAGCCAAAAGTAAGTCTGGTGAATTACCGTATGCATAATGTAAAACCATCGATCCTCTTCATGACATGGGCGGCCCAGGGTTATCCCTTACCGTGTTGTTGTGTTCGTCAGGACTGCAGACCACCAGGCTGGGCATGTATATCGAGGACCGAGTGAACAAGTACTTGAAGAGACAGAACCACCCGGAAGCAGGCGAGGTGTTTGTGCGGGTGGTGGCCAGTTCCGACAAGAACGTGGAGATCAAGCCTGGCATGAAATCCAGGTAAGTGTTTCAAATGCCGTTTTGTAGGTCCTTGTATCAAGTCCTTAGACTATATAAAAGTCAACTGATGTTTTCCACTTCTAAGAAAGATAGTCCATCTTACTGCTTTTTTAATGTAATATGACTTGGTTTTGCAGGACGTATATGTTACAGTCGAGCCGCATATACGTGTTATTATACAGTAGTTAACAAACTGAAAGGGAAGATTTTGAACAATGCAAAACTAAAAGTAACTAAAACTAAATAGATTTGCATGTAAAATCATCTTCATTTTAGCTTTTCCAGCATCATCGTCATCATATGATGGTGGAAAAATGCTTGCATTCTTTCTATCCCTTTCAGCTTCTCTAAAACAGGGCTTTCCTCATATACACTATAAAAATAATGCTAAGACCAAAACTAAATAAAAATTAAAGGTATGCATGCACTCGTAAACCTAACAAACAAACTCCAAACTGGAAAAAAAACAAAAAAACTACTACTATATATTTTAAAAACATAACTTGACCAGTATCCAACTATCTCTTGCTCTCTCTTGGCACAGGTTTGTGGACTCAGGCGAGATGGTGGAGACCTTCCCATACAGAACCAAAGCACTTTTTGCATTTGAGGAAATCGACGGCGTTGACGTGTGCTTCTTCGGCATGCATGTGCAGGAGTACGGCTCCGAGTGCCCCTTCCCCAACACCAGGTAAAGTGTACTGTAAAGTATTGTATACTTTACTTGACTATTTCCAATACTTTTACTTCTACTCCTAAAGTAAATATTGTACTTTTACTACATTTTTTGAAAAGTTACTTAGTTTAGTTCACTTACTAGTTACTTTGTAGATTTTGATTATTATTACAAAACATACATTAACCACTTCAGCCTTATAAGCTTTTCGGCCATTTGAAAATAGCCGCGATGCGATGTGATGCATTGTGAGCTTGTAGATCTACTATTTTCAAAAAAGACTGGAAATGGTACATTCTGCATAGTGAGTACTTTTGGGCAGACTTTTGGTACTTTAAGTACATTTTGATGCCAATACTTTTGTACTTTTAGTCAAGTACATTTTGAATTCCGGACTTTTACTTGTAACGGATTAGTTCTACATTGCAGTGTTGATCCAGCGACCCAGTAAACTATGGTGATACTGGCCCAGCCAGCCAGGCGGGGAGGTCTTTGGGCTTGATTGTTGGGTTTTTGCCACGTTGTTGTAACCTGTTCTGTTCTCGTCCCGGGCGTTTTCTTGCAGACGTGTTTACATATCATACCTGGACAGTATTCACTTCTTCAGACCCCGTGGGCTACGGACTGCAGTCTACCATGAAATCCTAATAGGGTACCTGGAATACGTGAAGAAACTGGGGTGAGTGGAAGAACAACATGACGAGTCACACAGATGCGTCCTCAGGTCTAAAATCGACACAATCAGTGCCGGAAGTTCTTCAAAATAGTAGCTCTGGGGTGCCAGAGTAAAAGCGACCATGTCTGATCGCTTTTACTCTGAAACCCACGACCCGGAAACAATCCACTAAAAAGGTTTACTTTACATTGCTAGCTTACATTGCGATCATTTTAATTTATACGATATATGATCCAAAAAGCGTTTTTATATTTTGCGGGAGAGACGGACGAGGAGCAGAAATGAAGCGCCAGTATATCGATCCGTTCAAAACCACGGAGAGCGCCCTGGATTAGGAGAGACGAGTCATTCTTTCCGCCGCGCTAACAGCTAAGTCAACGGTAAGCTAATTTGAGTGCAGAGCGTAGCATACGGTAGCCGAAAGGCGATTAAAAAAAAAGGAAAAAAACAGAATATTCTTATCTCGCCCGGTATCATTGAGGATGCGCTATAGGACGTCTCAGGACGTCCTATGTACACGTCGATTGGGACCCCTAGGACGTGTGACGGAAACGGTTAATGGTGTTTTCTTGGCTAGAGCCAGAGTGACACATGGTGTCATTTCCCCTGCAGGTATGTTATGGGCCACATCTGGGCCTGCCCTCCCAGTGAAGGAGATGACTACATCTTCCACTGCCACCCTATCGACCAGAAGATCCCCAAACCCAAGAGGCTGCAGGAGTGGTACAGAAAGATGCTGGACAAGGCGTTTGCCGAGAGGATCCTACAGGATTTCAAGGTCAGGCCAATGACCGTGTGTCGAGGACATGCGTTAACTTGTGTAGTTTTGTGTAAGGCACGGTCATTTTTGTTGTATATGGCACATTTCAACAAGGCAATTGAGTGTGCTTTACACAGACATCAAGCAAGGCAAACGCATTTATACAATGGCAGTAGGATGCATAAAACAAAAGAAGTTCAAATGAATAAAAGTAAGTCCATCAAAGGCAATAGCAAACAGAAAAGTATTTAGTTGTGTTTTAAACATCAATTGGTTCCAGATATGTGGTGCATAAAAACTAAATTGTGCTTCCCCACGTTTATTTTTGGATTTGGGGACAGAAAGCAGACCTTTGGATGGTTCATGATAGATCAGAAATGTATTTTGACCGAAAACCCTTCAAAGCTTTATAGACCAACATGTATTTAGATTGGGCCTTTTGACTCCAAGGCTTTCAGGAAGAAACAATAAATACACAGGGAAGACATTTGAATATTATAACCACACCTGGGGGTCTATTTGAGTAATGCTAACTCCATAGACACAAACAAAACGGTATCAAAGTACAAAAATCATGCCACTCCATGGAAACAATTCAGGAAAGAAAATAAACTGCATTGACAAGATTTTAGGGTTTTCAAAGCACTGGCCGTGGGTTTGTCACTGGATTTATATTTCCCCAGACAATTGGTAGGCAGATATCGTCTGCAACACGACACTACATATGTAAAAGAAATGATTATGGGACATTTTAATGTATCATTTAAAATGTGATCTGTTTTGAAGAGTTGAAGGCTTACCAGTTTGACAAAAATAAAATAAAAATAATCAACTGGAAAGGTGTCGACGTGACCTCATCTCTGTTTAAAATGACATTTTTTGTGATGCAACGTGTCATGCAGTGTAGCTGACATTAGTGTGCGGGTTGTACTTAACCTGACGCAAGGCTTTTTTTTTTGCACGCGTGCAGGACATTTTCAAGCAGGCAACGGAAGACCGAATAACCAGTGCCTCCGAGCTGCCCTACTTCGAAGGAGACTTCTGGCCCAACGTCTTGGAGGAGAGCATCAAGGAGCTGGAGCAGGAGGAGGAGGAGAGGAAGAAGGAGGAGCATACGGCCTCCTGCGACACTCCAGAGGTAAGATGGAGGAACATGAAGTGAACATCTAAACACAAACAGTCAATATGCTGAGAGAATAACAACGCCCTCAAGTCTTCATTATATAAAAGCTTTCAGCAGCCACTCAGACTTTGTATAACCACTCTGTTTAATTGCATAACCTCATCTCGTCGCTTGCACGTAAGCCATGGCCCTCCGCGACGCCCGCCCTGCCGCACTCATTTATTCTTTTTTCTTACCAGGGAGGAGTGCAACCCGACAGCAAGAACGCCAAGAAGAAGAACAACAAAAAGGCCAACAAAAACAAGGGCAGCGTGAGCCGAGCCAATAAGAAGAAGCCTGGGATGCCGAATGTAGCCAATGACCTGTCCCAGAAGCTCTACGCCTCCATGGAGAAGCATAAAGAGGTGGGAGATTCTGAATGGATAAAAAAACGTTAAACGTACTAATGAAGTACTCGTTCGGGGCGTGCCCGCCATTCCGTATGTGTGCCAGCCATTTGGAACGCCTGCCTGTATGTATGGAGCTGGCAAGTTCTGGAGAAACGCTCATCCAATTCATAGATAATAATAATTCAACTTTATTTGTATAGCACCTTTCATGACATGAAATGCAGCTAAAGGTGCTTTACAGAGCAATAGAGAGAAGAAAAGCAAAGGCATAAAACCACATTCAAATAATACAGTGAGGACATGAATAACACTTTTAAAAGCTCAACTAAAAGCAAGAGTGTAGAAATATGTCTTGAGCTGTGCTTTAAAAATGTCTACAGAGGCTGCCTTTCGAAGGTATAGTGGGATTTGTTCCATGCCGTTGGGGCCTGTAGAAGCAGAAAGCTGCTTCACTGTGTTTTTTAGTTGCCATTTTTAGGCACATCATGCAGACCAGCAGTGGAGGACCTGAGGGGCCCGTTTGGGACATATCTAGGCAGGCAGTCAAGTAGGTAGGAAGGTGTGAGACCGTTGAGAGCTTTATAAACAAGTAAAACCATTTTAAAATCAATCCTGAAAACAACCGGGAGCCGATGCAGTAAAGCTAAAACTGGAGTAATATGATGGATGAAATTGAAACATCACACTAGGCCTGCCTTATGTCAATGGTTACGTCCTTTCATCTGCACTGTGTACTGTACTCGAACTGGCACCATCTGGTATAGGACAGGTCATTCTGACATCTGTCGTTCAAGAAGCTTAGAAACAATAAACATACTAGTAAAGCACGAATGCCAATACATGTGTATAACTATATAAGTGTATATAACTCTATTTTCAGGCTAATCTTGTCTTATATTGTGCTCATCAGAGTAATGCTCAGAGTTATGCACACTGCTGTAGTGGGGGGGGGGGGGGTGACTATTGTCATGGCAGACCCCTCAACAAGATTTCATTTGTGCCATTTTGGTGATGATTGGAGCAAAACCCCAGCCAATAGGAACACAGGGGGGACGGTGCATCAGCAAATTATAGCCTGTCCCTATTGGCCATCTAGTATGCATGTTAACGATTGTGACGTCCACTGTCGACCCACACTCTATGCAATTTTAGGGTTAGTATACTAAACAAAACATTGTGAATTTGGAATACAGAGGCAAAATCAGAGGTAACAAAATCAAGGTTCAAGGATGTACTTTATTATTACATCTTGTGTACAGGTACATAAGAGTAAAACTTTTGGTGTTTTTGTTTGACGTCCTTCAGACAATGCAGCAGCATAGATAACAACAGAAAAAAAGAGGATAGAATAAAGAGTGCAAAAAAGAGCAAAAAAAGAGTATCAAACTGTATGTACATGTGCATGTTTTCCCTGTAGTAGAAAGCGATAACATGTAGAGGCTATTTTGCGTGGATATGAGGCGTGCCTTGTGTGATTTTGACTTTCTCATTGTTAGGGCCGATTCATACTCCTATTTTAGAGCCGAATAAAAGTCGGTTCGGCGCTGTAGAGCCTACAATTTGACTTAATTTGAGGTTCGGGGGGGGGGGGGGGGGGGCGGGTACCGTCCTAAAGTTGTTTCTTCGGTGCTACTGAAATTTTCTGACGAGCCGAAATCATTTCGGCACTACAGCGCCGAAACAGCGGTAAAATAGGAGTATGAATCGGCCCTTAGCCTTGTTGCGGGATATAAGTATCGTCAAAGATGGTCTATATATGAAGATGGGCGAACTCCATTGGAGCCACTAGAGGCGAAATGGTACACAAAGCCTACAAATGGTCTCCTAAATAAAGTAGGCATGGTTTGCTTCTCCCCGACCACCACACCTCCCCACCGACACACCTCCCCACCCCTCCCCGACCACCACACCTCCCCACCGACACACCTCCCCACCCCTCCCCGACCACCACACCTCCCCACCGACACACCTCCCCACCGACACACCTCCCCGACCACCACACCTCCCCACCGACACACCTCCCCACCAACATTCTTCCCGTCTCCTAATATTGTCCCTGCCCCCTTCACACAGATATGGGAAGTAAAGTCGAGTTTGTGCCTCTTGCTAATTTTCCTCTTGGGTATCGTCCCTCTCAGTGACTGTTTTTTTTTTCTTGCAATGTCCCGCCCCATATTTGCATACTGGGCCCTGGTTGGTTATAGCCTGGTTCCAGACGAATCTGGTTGGCTCGTCACCATTTCGGCCGTGAAGTCCTCCCACAGTTGTGAGGGGCCAGACTTAATCTGCCTGAGGCAATATGCATTGCAAAGACAGATGAGGCCTAGTAGTATCTTGGGTCATGAAACGTTTGAAAGCATTCGGTTGGTGAAATAACACATATATTTCTGTGTGACGTCACGTGACGCCACATCGTCTCTGCGGCTCCCAATCCAGGTGTTCTTCGTGATCCACCTGCACGCCGGGCCCTCCATCAACACGCTGCCGCCCATCATGGACCCCGACCCGCTGCTGGCCTGCGACCTGATGGACGGCCGCGACGCGTTCCTGACGCTGGCCCGCGACAAGCACTGGGAGTTCAGCTCACTGCGGCGCTGCAAGTGGAGCAGCATGTGCATGCTGGTGGAGCTGCACAACCAGGGCCAGGACCGCTTCGTCTACACCTGCAACGAGTGCAAGCACCACGTGGAGACGCGCTGGCACTGCACCGTCTGCGAGGTATGGGGAGGGGGGGATGCAAACATACACACGCCTGTATGGGGAGGGGGGGGATGCAAACATACACACGCCTGTATGGGGAGGGGGGGGATGCAAACATACACACGCCTGTATGGGGAGGGGGGGATGCAAACATACACACGCCTGTATGGGGAGGGGGGGATGCAAACATACACACGCCTGTATGGGGAGGGGGCGGATGCAAACATACACACGCCTGTATGGGGAGGGGGGGATGCAAACATACACACGCCTGTATGGGGAGGGGGCGGATGCAAACATACACACGCCTGTATGGGGAGGGGGGGATGCAAACATACACACGCCTGCACGTGAGTCATTTTAGTTTAGGAGGATCCATTGCTTTTAGTTTTGATGTTTTTGTTCAAAAATGAAAATAACATGCAAAAATTAGTCTTTCTGCCCTCAACCCTGGTACCATTAATAAAAGATCAAATTTAAAATGTATTTCTTCATGAATAAAATGTAATTCTGTCCATTCTGTATGGTAAGAGTATGTTAATAGAATATTAACTTATACAGTTGGTTGCATTTTGTCTCCCTGCTCTTCAATTGAGACAATTAGATTGTGTCAAAGGGTATTATGAGAGAAATACTTGATTTCTGACTGAAAAGGTTAGGGTGAAAGAATGCATGATTCATATTTACAAAACGTGTTATTTAATGTTGCATATTGAGCAAAGTAATTGATTTGTACGCACCATGAACTGTTAACACTGATCAACCCATAGCAGAGCTGCGTAGTTACCACGAGCAAAATGTTAATAGCCTGAATTAATATAATATATTGACCACATATACTTTTATTAGTTTTATAGTTTTATTTTATTCTTATTTTAGTTTCTGTTAACAAATCATGTTTTCCCTTTTTATTTTAGACATACTTTTAGTTATCTACAGTAACCCTGGGAAAATAAGTTTGTATGATGTTGCTAAATGTTGCGTTCATCCATCCTCTCATTCCTCTCTCCAGGACTTTGACCTATGCATCAACTGCTACAACGCCAAGGGACACGAGCACCAGATGGTGAAGTGGGGCTTGGGCCTGGACGACGACAGCAACGGACAGAACTCTGAGTCGTCCAAGAGCCCGCAGGAGAGCCGGCGCCTCAGCATCCAGCGCTGCATCCAGTCGCTGGTCCACGCCTGCCAGTGCCGCAACGCCAACTGCTCCCTGCCGTCCTGCCAGAAGATGAAGAGGGTGGTGCAGCACACCAAGGGCTGCAAGCGCAAAACCAACGGCGGCTGCCCCGTGTGCAAGCAGCTCATCGCACTGTGCTGCTACCACGCCAAGCACTGCCAAGAGAACAAGTGTCCCGTTCCCTTCTGTCTGAACATCAAGCACAAGCTGCGCCAGCAGCAGCTGCAGCACCGGCTGCAACAGGCGCAGATGATGCGGCGCAGAATGGCCACCATGGCATGCCGGGGGATGCCCCTGCCGTCTCCACCTACCTCAACCGCTCCCGGAACACCCAACTCCGGGCAGCAGCCCTCCACGCCCCAAACTCCCCAGTCTATGCCCAACCAACAGCAGCAGCAGCCCCCCAATCCAGCCACCATGGCCCAAGGCTTCCCCAACAACGGTCGCAGCAGCCAGCCTCCCACACCGGTCCCACAGGGCAAACCGGGGCCTCAGTCTTCCCCTCTCCATCAGCAGCAGTCGCCCCTCCCCAGCATGCCCCCGCAGCAGCAACAGCCACAGCAGACGCCGCCTCCACCACTACCGCAGCAGCAACAACAACTACCACCACCACAGGGCCCACTGGCAGCCATGAAGGTGGCCAGACAGATCGAGATGGTAGCCAAGGCCAAGCAGCAGCAGCAGCAACAGCAGCAGCAGCAGCAAAATTACCCGATGAACGGCGTGCCCATGAACCACCCCCGAATGGTGGGACCCATGGCAGGCCAGATGCAAATGATGCAGGGGCCACGGGGCCCCCAGGTGATGCAGGCCATGCAGCAGGGCCAGTGGGGTGCAGGCATGCAGACACCCATACAGAACCCACCGGGACCCCAGCAGCAGGTGCCTCCCCAGCAGGGCCCTATGGCCCCTCAGCCGGGGCCTCAGGGAACCCCCATGGCCCAGCAGGGCCCGCTCATACAGAGACCCATGATGCCACAGCAGCAGGGCCTCCAGTTGCCCGGTGTCATGAACCCCCAGGGACCCTCGCAACCGGGCATGACGCCCCAGCAGCAGGGCATGCCCCGGGGAATGCCTGGCATTGCTGGCAACATCGCCCCCAACGCGTTACAGGACCTGCTGCGCACACTCAAATCCCCCAGCTCCCCCCAGCAACAACAGCAGGTCCTCAACATTCTCAAGTCCAACCCCCACCTCATGGCCGCCTTTATCAAACAGAGGACAGCCAAGTACCAGGCCAGCCAGCCTCAGGCTCAGCAGCAGCAGAGCCCTCAAGCCATGCTGGGTGCCCCGCCAGGGATGCAGGCCATGGTAGCTATGCAGTCGGGTCAGGTACAGAGGCCGGGGATGCCGCCTCAACAGCAGCAGCCTCAGCAAGCGGGACCCCAGGGAATGCCCCCTATGGGCCCTCAGGGACAGATGATGAATGCTGCTCACAACGGCAACCCCCAGCTGTACCGCAGGCAGCTGCTCCGCATGCAGCAGATCCAGCTGAATCAGCAGCAGGCGGCCATGCCTCAGGGCCATGGGCAGTTCCCCCAGCAGCAGCAGCCGGGGCCGGCTAGCTACTCTCAGCTTCGTATGCAACAGCAGATGGCTATGCAGGGAGGCGGGGGGCCCATGGGCCAGCTTCCTCCCATGGCCCAGATGGGCCAGCCGGGCATGGGCATGGACGGGGCCCAGAACATCCTCCAACAGCGCCTGCTCCAACAGCAGCAGCAGCAGCAGATGTTGAAGCAGCACATGGGCTCTCCGACGCAGGCCAACTCGATGAGCCCTCAGTCCCACATGCTGCAAGGCCAGCCCCAGGGTGGGGCCCACATACCCGGCCAGGCCATGGCCAACGCTCTCGGGAACCAAGTGCGGTCCCCGGCCCCGGTGCAATCGCCCTGTCCACCTTCACAGCAACCCCCGCATTCCAGCCCCTCCCCACGAATACAACCCCAGCCTTCTGCCCAGCATGGTTCCCTCCACTCCAGCTCCCCTCACCCTGGCCTCGGAGGCCCAATGCCAGGCTCCATGGAGCAGGGACACATGGGCACGCCGGAGCAGAGTGCCATGCTCCCACAGCTTAACACACCAAATCGAGGTGGGTTAAGCAATGACATGAATATGGTGGGAGACACCACGGGAGACACACTAGAGAAGTTTGTTGAAGGATTGTAGCATTTCATGAGATGAATAAAGGCCTTCATCTGTGTTTTCAAACCAAGACATTTTTTGTACTTAATGATGTAAAAAGTCTAAAGAAATGAGTCACAAGGCCTATGGACTGTGAACGTTTCCTTAAACCAAGGGACTGCGTTTTCTTCCAACATATGGAGGGACTTGAATAATTGCTGTTTAAAAAGAGGACAATTGAGACACAAAGAATATATTTTTTGGTTCAGACCAGATTTGAAAGAAGTTTGTCCTGGTCTTTGTGTTGTTTTAATTTGTTTTTTTCCTTCTAAGTTGTTATGCTCTGGTATGATTTTTTTTTTATGAAACTTCCCAAAACAAAAAAGATTATTTCATTTTAAGATTTCTTTTTTTCCTTCCTTTTTTTCTTTTGTACCTTTGCAGAACGATTAGCATTTTTGTGTTGATGACTGTAAAATACGTTGTTTGGGGGAACTTTTCTTTTTGCCAGGTTTCACCTCTTGCTCCCTTACTTCATTCCTGGCTAATTTATTCTAATGCAGTGTTTCTCACCGTCTAGTCTGGGGACATGGTGTTCCATTTGGACCCCTGGTGGACCCTGGACCCGATGCTGAGAAACGGTGTGCTAATCTACAATTTTTCAAAAGGACATGCCTTTCGGGAAGACATACTTTCTTTCCTGTTTGCAGAGTCTATGGGAGATTCACATATTTGTATAGAACTAGGAACTATTGCACACACCGAAACACGACATGATGCAGGGGTGCAACAAACCTGCACTTGGGCTTGAGCCTGATTTAGTTGCGTGGCAGTGTCTCGCACAAAAATAGCCGATCTACAAACTCGCATAGTGTCACGTCACGACGAATCAATTTTAAGGACATGATGAAAATAACTACACATTGAGGGAAGAAACAGTTGTTTTCCCCTGACTCCTCACGGAATACATCCTTGCCTGGTCCAAAGACCGAATTCAATGCAACTGCATGCAGCAACAAAGGCCATTAGTAAAATATTATTTTAACCTTTTACATATAACATTTTGGTGGCTCTAATTAGGCGCACGGCACTGGCACGCAACTAAAGGATAAATCGGCCTGTAATTTATATGTAGTCGCATGAGCGTCTCACAGACACCTTTTTCTTCTCAGTTGAATATGTCATTGTTATCATGCGACAACGTATAAATGAGCCTTTAAAGCTTGTTCACTCAAAGGTGCCGGAATGTTTATTTTTACTGGCTTGGACCCAGTGTTTCTGTCTTGCAGATGTTTAGAAAAAGAAAAATGACGTTGCTTTGTTTCTCCTTGGATTGAAAGAAGTTCTCATGAAGGACCTGAAGCCCTCTTTATGCCCGTGGTGCGATAGATACGACCCGTCAGACTGCTGATCCCTGTTCAGAGAGAGTTCTGTGCATCCTCTTATTTCTTTCTCTTCTTGCATTAAACTTGAATTGATGGTGAACTGTTCTCTAATGTAAATCATGCAGATGGACAATACTGTAAATATGCAAAAGCAAAAAAAAGAAAAGAATGAGAGCAATGTACAAACTGGCTAAAATGGCTCATTTCGTACTTATATACCATATTGTTAAATAAACCTGTGTGCAACAGAGTCTCTGGTTGTCTGCCATTTATTTGAATTCTCTCTCTCTCTCACTTATATATATATATGTATGTGTGTGTGTGTGTGTGTGTGTGTGTGTGTGTGTGTGTGTGTGTGTGTGTGTGTGTGTGTGTGTGTGTGTGTATGTATATATATATATATATATATATATATATATATATATATGAATAAAGTGCCTGGTGCTGGGAGTCTGGTGCAACACACAGGGCCTGACCTGGTGAGAGCAGGAGTGGACCTGGTGAGATGTAGGAGGGGCCTGGACAGGAGTCAACCCACAGAGCCTAGTTCTTCCACACGCCAGAATGGTACCTCCCAGTCCCGCAGAGTAGTTCAGGAGGAACGGATTGTGTGGCCCTGGTTTTTCCCTAATGGGACTGATCGAGGGTAGCTACTGGGACGTAAGTTGGGACTTGATCACCCCGGCTGGGTCACCTGAGTGAGGGGTATGATGTTGGGAGACTCGAAACCCAGATGACCTTGGGATACATCACTGAGGAAACTTTCATATATTCTCAATTAATTGTGCATAAAGTGAAGTATTTAAAACCGTTTTTTGTTAATCTTGATAATTATGGTGTACAGCTCATGAAAATCAAAAAGTCCTATCAACAAATTAGAATATTTTACGAGACCATTTAAAAAATATTTTTTTAAACTATAAATGTCGACCATCTGAAAAGTATATTAATGTATGCAGTCAATGGCCTACTTGGTCTGGCCGGACTACTTTTGAACAAATTATTTCATCAGTGGGGCCGGGCGTGGCATGGAGGTGATCAGCCTTTGTCACTATTGGGATGTTATGGAAGCCCAGGTTTGTTTTTTATTACTTACTCCTCTTCGTCCCCTATGGGATATAAGGCTTCAATGAGCGCTCTCCATTGCATCCGATCCCTGGCAGTATGTTGCGCCTCTCCCCAGGACAGGTTCATCTGTTCCAGCTCCTGCGTCACAGTTCTGTGCCAGGTAAGGTGGTCTTGGGCCTCCCAGGTTTTCTTTTGCCTGGTGGTGTCCATCTTAAGGCCACCTTCGTGATGCAGTCCTGCTCCATCCTCAGTACATGTCCTAGCCATCTCAGGCGTCTGTGTGTAATGTCCTTGGTAATGCTCCAGCTCCCTGTTTGTTTGTACAGATCATTGTTTGATATTTTATTCGGCCAAAAGATCTGACATATACGTCTGAGGCATCTGTTGTGGAACACTTATTTTCTCCTAGTGTCTGTTTTGACCACTCTCCAGCTCTCAGAACCATACAGCAGAACAGACTTGACATTGCTGTTGTATAGGAGCATCTTCGTTTTAAGGCTATATTGTTTTGATCTCCAGATGGATCGGAGTTGGGAGAAGGCACCCTGAGCCTTTCCCAGCCTTGCTTTGATGTATTTTGATGCTCCACTGTCCTTACTGATGAGGCTGCCCAGATAAGTGAAATCTTCCACAAACTCGAGTGGTATTTCATCGACAAGGATGGGTTGTGTGGGGGTAGAGTTCACACACAACACTTGTGTTTTTGAGGTGTTAATACCGAGTCCGACCTGTCTGGCGGAGGTGTTAAGCCTGTCAGTTTTAGCCTGCATGTTGTGGTTTGTGGATAGGAGAGCAAGATGGTTTGCTTTGATAACAGCCGTAAATGCATTTGTATTGAGTCATGTCTCACACCTTCCTCTTGACAATACAACCTAGATTCTCTGGGGTTCAGGTCAGGCCAGTTCGCTGGTCAGTTAAGCACAGTAGTACCATGGTCAGTACACCAGTTACTAGTAGTTTTGGCACTGGGCAGGTGCCAAATCGAGCTGGAATGGAAAAATGCGCATCTCCATGAAGCTTGTCAACATACTGAAGCACAATGTACTCTAAAATGATGGCTGTGTTGAAACCATTGTGTTTTCACTGTCAGTGGATAAACACCAGCAGATAACATGGCCCAAATCATCACTGTGTTTTGTCAAGTCCAGTCTCAACACAACCTACCAATCTATTCTGATATTTTACAGCACTGTGTGCCCCCGTACATTGACAAGCTTTATGTTGATGCTGATCTTCCTTTTCAGGCAGCACTTGGCACCTGCCCACAGAGCCAAAACTACTGGTGTACTGACCATGGTATTACTGTGCTTAACTGACCAGCCAACTGGCCTGACCTGAAACCCACAGATAATCTAGGTTGTAGGCTATTGTCAAGAGGAAGAGACATGAGGAAGAGACATGTCAAGAGACATGAGACACAGATATTTCGACACCCCTAAAAATATATTCTAATTTGTTGAGATAGGATTTTTTGATTTTCATGAGCCGTACGCCATAATCATCAAGATTAAAACAAAAAAGGTGTTAAATACTTCACTTAAAGCACAATTAATTGAGAATATATGAAAGTTTCACTTTTTGAATTATTTTACTGAAGAAAATGACACAATATTCTAATTCATTGAGATGGAGCTGTGTGTGTGTAGAATTGTGTATGTGTGCGAAAATGTTAGTTTTTGACCTTCAAGGATCTTCATATACTTTGAACACATGATTGATTGAAAATGTTATTTAGTGTGTAGAATGACTACAGTTCAAACGACATCAATTCAAAAACGGCTACTGATGATAATACCAGAAAATTTGTTTACATCAGTGTCCTCCGTTTAGAACATTTAAATGCGTACCAAATGACAAATCTTACTCTAGAGTCTAAGGTACAAATATACATTATGTCTTAATGTAATTTTAATTGCATAACTTAATCAATTAATGTACACTTTTTTGCCAGTTGTAAATTATTCCAACCACTTGACTATGCTGCTGCGACTGACGTCATTTCAATGCGTCCGACCGGGTCCTGCTGCAGTGCTAGTCCTCCGTCGCACGGTTGGTTCAGCGTGTTGTGTGATATATATTTGGAATTAGGCTGACAGAGGTCATATTACGATACAAACATGGGGGCTCCTCGTTCTCCGAAAAATACAATATTGTCTGCAGCAGGTACGTGACATTGTGTTTGTGTCAGGGAGCTTAAAACTAGCCTAGCCGCTGTCTAGCTCTGGTCTGTTACTCTCGACTTCCGGGGCTCGCAGGAATGCAGACCAGCCTCTCGTCTTTAGTGTAAATAAAAAGAACGTTTTTGCTACTCACTGAAACAAAGGCGGGTTGTGTCAATAGAAAGCCTACTTTCCTTTAGTGGAAGCACTCTGCGCACCCCACCACACGTATAAACGGTACTTTTTGGCCCAAAGGGGATTTTGTTTCCACCGGGAAAATATCTTTAGTTACTCCACTGCGCCTTTACTTCTTTCTCCGGTGAAAAAAAATCCCTTTCTGCCCAAATAAGTACGGTTTATACGTGTGGTGGGGGGCTCAGTCAGAGTGCTTCCACTAAGGAAAGTAGGCTTTTTAATGAAACAACCCGCCTTTGTTTTGGTGAGTAGCAAACACGTTATTTTTTATTTACGCTAAAGACGAGAGGCTGGTCTGCGTTCATTCGAGCCCCGGAAGTCGAGAGTAACATAAACATAGCTAAGCTCTAAATGCAACGCATTAGAGCTATGGACCAGAGCTTGCCACTGTCTGATGCTGTGCAATCATCTGAACTGAAAATATCCCGTGCAAACACCTACTGTAGCTTAGCTAGTAGCAGAGTAATTCTCTGGCAGTGGCTAGTGTCTGCGGGGACTGCCCAGCACAGCTGTTTTTTTATGTTTTGATTAGGTGTGCTGTGTGCAGTGATGCTCGTTTGAAGCAGAGCCATAGAGTAAGACAAGAGTTGAGGGGGCAGAAAACAGCCCGGTCACGTGATTAATGCATTCCGTAAACTTCTGGTTCAGGCCTTTGTCACTATTCGCCAATAGAAGTCTATGTAGACGAGCTACCATTGGACTGGCCCCATGAAGTGAACAGAGTTGTCGTAACTCTGTCTTACTCTATCGCTCTGGTTTGAAGCACGGGTAGAGGGCTATTAAAACCAATCAGATTTCTTCCTCAAAACTACCTGTGGTGTAATTATTGTCAAACATCTGCATTACTCAAGGCCGGCGCCTCAGCATCCAGCGCTGCATCCAGTCGCTGGTCCACGCCTGCCAGTGCCGCAACACCAACTGCTCCCTGCTGTCCTGCAAGAAGATGAAGAGGGTGGTGCAGCACACCAAGGTCTGCAAGAGCAAGGGCAACGGCGGATGCCCCGTGTGCAAGCAGCTCATCGCACTGTGCTGCTACCACGCCAAGCACTGCCAGGAGAATATCTGTGCCGTTCCCTTCTGTCTGTTAATCAAGAACAAGCTGCGGCAGCAGCTGCTGCAGTACCGGCTGCAGCAGGCGCATCTTGTTCAGCTTGTTCAGCAGCCCCTGCCACCTCCACCTACCTCAACTGCTCCCGTCACCCCCAACTCCGAGCAGCAGCCCTCCACGCTTCAAACCCCCCAGCCTATGCCCAACCAGCCCCAGCAGCAGCAGCCGGACATGACGCTGCAGCAGCAGGGCATGCTCCGGAGAATGCCTGACAACATCGATCCCAACACAGTCTATGATCCCAACGCATTTCAGGACCTGCTGCGCATACTAAAATCCCCCAGCTTCCCCCAGCAACAACAGCAGGTCGAGGCCATTCTCAGATCCAACCCCCTTATGATGGTCTCCTTTAAAACATTTATGAAAGCCAGGAACCAGGCCAGCCAGCCTCAGGCTCAGCAGCAGCAGAGCCCTCAAGCCATGCTGGGTGCCCCGCCAGGGATGCAGGCCATGGTAGCCATGCAGTCGGGTCAGGTACAGAGGCCGGGGATGCCGCCTCAACAGCAGCAGCCTCAGCAAGCGGGACCCCAGGGAATGCCCCCTATGGGCCCTCAGGGACAGATGATGAATGCTGCTCACAACGGCAACCCCCAGCTGTACCGCAGGCAGCTGCTCCGCATGCAGCAGATCCAGCTGAATCAGCAGCAGGCGGCCATGCCTCAGGGCCATGGGCAGTTCCCCCAGCAGCAGCAGCCGGGGCCGGCTAGCTACTCTCAGCTTCCTATGCAGCAGCAGATGGCTATGCAGGGAGGTGAGGGGCCCATGGGCCAGCTTCCTCCCATGGCCCAGTCTGGGCCCTCCAACAGCCCTGGCTCCAACAGCAGCAGCAGATGTTGAAGCAGCACATGGGTTCCCCAACGCAGGCCAACTCGATGAGCCCTCAGTCCCACATGCTGCAAGGCCAGCCCCAGGGTGGGGCACATTTACCTTTTTCTCTTTGCAGAAGGAATTGCATTTTTGTGTTGACTGTAAAATATGTTGTTTGGGGAACTTTTGTTTTTACGTACATGCGTAGTAATTTATACGTAGTCACATGACCGTCTCACATCAACACCTTTTCGGTTGAATTTACACCAGTGTCATGCGAAGACATATAAAGGAGCCTTAACGCTTGTTCACTCAAAGGTGCCAGAATGTTTATTTTACTGGCTTGGACCCAGTGTTTATGTATTGCAGTTGCAGATGTTTGGAAAAAGAAAAGTTACATTGCTTTGTTTCTCCTTGGATTGAAGGACCTGAAACCCTCTTTTTGTCTCGTTCACTCAAAGGTGCCTTAATGTTTATTTTACTGGCTTGGACCCAGTGTTTGTCTTGCAGTTGCAGATGTTTAGAAAAATATATATATATGTTGCTTTGATCTCCTTGTATTGGACCTGAAGCCCTCTTTTTGCCTGTGGTGTGTCACACCAGTGATGGTCAGACTGCTGATTCCTGTTCAGAGAGTGTTCTGTACATCCTCTATTTCTTACGTTCTCTTTCATTAAACTTTTGACGGTGAACTGTTCTCTAATGTGACAGATGGACAATAGGCCTACTATATGCAAAAAAAGAATGAGAGAAATGTATAAACTGGGTAAAATGTCTCATTTCGTACTTATATTGTTAAATAAACCTGTGCAACAGACACTGTCTCTGGTTGTCTACCATTTCTTTGAATGAAATATAGATATTTTTCTTTCTGATTTGTATAAGCTTGTGCTTAAGTCCGTTTTTGACTTCAAGGACTTCATATCCCTCAAACTCTGCATTCTGTCTGAATGTAATTTTAAGTGGATAGCATTTTAGCAGCATAACTCATCAATTATTGTACACAACCAGATGAGTAGTACGTATTACACTGCCAAAACAATAATATTATACCATCTATCTATATAAATGCACCAAGTCTGTCTACGTGTGTAATCCACGTAACTCGAAAACAGTTTGCCCCACCGACTTCAAATTCGACACACATGTTCCACACATAGACTGTAAAAATTCACACCACCACAGGGTGTGCAGTGCCCGGTGTCGAATCGGTCGGACCCACGGTTGTTCAGAACCATCCCAAAACGGCCTCTGCCCGGGCTCTTGACAGAGCCCCTGCCCATGGTCCATATATGGAGCTGTCCTGTTCCGACCATAGACTGTAAAAGGTTCCGACACCATTCTGACGTCTGCATATACTCTATATTTATTTGGGCTTGCCTGACAAAGAACTCCATATATGGCCACTAGGGACCCGGGTGGGCCATGCATTTCCAACTTGCATCGTTCCAAGTAGGCCAGTGCCTGGGCCCCGCTGTAGAGGCGCCAACTCATAATATCTGGGTCGGGCATGCATTTCCAACTTGCATCGTTCCAAGTAGGCCGGCCCCACAGGCTCTAGTCTATCTATAAAAGTAATACGGTGTTATGAAATATATATTACTCTTTTAAGGAGTAATATGTCATTGTCATAAGTAACATATTACTCTCTTGAGTTATATTGCCCAACACACCATGGTTATTTCATATTTTTCACCAGGCATATGAATAGTCTCTATGCTGCTACTGACGTCATTTTAATGCGTCCGACCGAGCCCTGTTTGTTCTCCGTCGCTTCAGCGTGTGAACTGTACTGTACTGTACTGTGTTGTGTGCTGACAGTGAGTGTAGGTCAAACCAACATGTCTCGTTGTCTGAAACTGTTCCACTTCGCTCTGGGTTCTTCTCAAAGAGCCAGCAGCAGCAGGTTGTTATCGTGTGGACGTGGTGTGAGCAGCAGGACTCTCACCAGCTCCTACACAGCAGGTACGTGACGTTGTGTTTGTGTCAGGGAGCTAAAAAACTAGCCTAGCCGCTGTCTGATGCTGTGCTATCATCTGAACTCTTGCAGCAAGACTGTCTTGCGTTGCTAGGTTTGTCACACTATAGTTCATTCATCACATGGTGGTTTGAATCTTTAAGGCTGCCTATTACAACATGTCACTGATAGATGCCACTGTCATTCTTCCATATTGTACATAAACTCCTCCGTATTAAACTGCAATCCTGAAGGGTATGTTGATATAATATCACTAGCACAGATCTACAGTGGGTTTTGAAAGTGGTCTCGCTGCTCTTCCATTGAGACATTTAGAATAGATCAACCATGTCATGTAGGAGAATCGACTGACAAGTAGTACATTATTTTATTTGCAACAAATACTAGTTTTATTTTTAAAATATATAATGGGATGAATCTAGAGTTCCATTGACATCCCATTTATCCAAATTGCATTTCCGATCAGCTTAAACTCACCAACATTGCAGCTGTAGGCCTAGATTGATATCCTCTTTCAAACAGCAATTTGTGTTTGTTGTGTTTGTTTTATAAAATCACACCTGTGTGAACTGAGTGGTGCAACTCTCCTCTCTCCTCCCTCTCTCTCTCTCTCTCTCATTTAGCAGGCAACAGTACAGCACTATCTCTCTCTCTGTTTCTGCCCCACAGCGCCCCTACTGGTACTAATAGTCATACTCGTGCTCATTAACATCACATAGGTGGGTGAACACGGACATTTCTGTTCCTTGGAGTGGTTGCACCACTCAAAAAAACAACACCAGCGTAGACATGTTATGAGCTACTTTCTGTCAAGAAATACTGTACAGGTGATTCTTCTTCCAAGTTGCAGTTTGGAAGCGCTCTAGATTCATCCCATTATAAAAAATCTAGTGTTTCAAATTCTCGAGACCCAGGGTTCGAATCTAGTATGACATTTATAGACTGACACCACGCTAGACAGGAACGCCCACAAAATAATGTCACATCTTTCAACGTATGGCATAATCGCTACTCAATATTGTTTTGGAAATGCCGCAAATTGCATTGCAGTGAACGAGAGCAAATCACAATTTCCCCCGGGGGTCGGCGGAGTCACAGCAGTACGCCCTGAATGCGCGCCGTGGTGTCAGTCTATAGATTACACTCGGTGTTACAAAGGTTATATTAACTTTATTTTTAGTGTGTTACTACTATTCACTATTTTTTTTTTGGAAAATGTTTGACACATTTTAAGCTTTTAATGCTTTATTACAATATTTTATGACATTATTATTATATATTAAACCGATTAGTTTTATGTATCTCTTGTTGCACCCCTAGACTTTATCTTGTTCTCCTGTCATCAGATGCGCGCCACAGGCAGCCTCAGCAGCAGTTGTGGTGCAGCAGAGCCAGGCTGTGGAGCTCCCAGCAGCACCCTGGGCTGGGTGTGAACCAGTGCTCTCTCTACAGCACCCAGGAGGCTGAGAAGAAAGTCCCAGAAGAAGAGAAGGTCCCCGAAGAAGAGCCCCTGCACACCATCATCAGTGACACCGAGAATGTACAAGGTGATGGAAATGGTCATCATGCACCCGTGGATCATCCTTGTTGGCATATGCCAGACATGACTCGTTAAAACCTGTGAAAGCATCCGTGTCATTTTAGATTTCTTTGGCTATTAGCACATATACAAGCTCATAGAGTGTAATTTTCTTTGCCGCACTATGACCTTAGATCCGATTTATTTATTTATTCAAATGTGTGCAATGTCAGCACGAAAACAGCATGGTTGTTAATCACACCTGTGCGCAACCTAACACATGCACACACACATGCACATATTAACTGTATATATGGTGATTTAGGGTGTGCCAGTACAGAGAAACTGTCATTTCTCAACCGTATCGGACGCTGGGCGGAACTCCAATTATTACATAATTGTATAACTTTAATCGTAATTATTTGAGATAATCTCAATTGATTTTTCATAATCGTTTACAAACGCATCACGATGTGACGTGTTTTGAGCTTGTAGATCGGCTATTTTTAAATCCCGGTTTGGTACAGTTACAGTTACCCGTCTCCTTCGCGAGAGGACATAATATCATTCAAAATGCACTGTAGCTTTGACGTCAGCATTAACATTGCTTCCTCGTCCTTCTAGGTACTTTCTCCAAACATGAGTTCCAGGCTGAGACCAAAAAGCTGCTGGACATTGTTGCCAGGTCCCTGTATTCCGAGAAAGAGGTGAGAATGGGGAGGGTGCTGGTTTACATCAATCCTCATGCTATTTTGAAAGGTGCGAGGCATGTTTCCCAAACATTTTTAGGTTTCCTACATTTAGTTTTTCCTTATTATTTTTCATAAATATCAGAAGTTAAAAACAATGTTTTCCAAAAGAATTCCATGAAAACGATAAAAAAATAATTTTAATAATTTGCCAAAATAATTTGCCTCCCAAAATAATTTGCCTCCCAAAATAATTTGCCTCCCAAAATAATTTGCCTCCCAAAATAATTTGCCAAAATAATTTGCCTCCCAAAATAATTTGCCAAAATAATTTGCCTGCCAAAATAATTTGCCAAAATAATTTGCCTCCCAAAATAATTTGCCAAAATAATTTGCCTCCCAAAATAATTTGCATCCCAAAATAATTTGCCTGAAGCCCTCTTTTTGCCTGTGGTGTGTCACACCAGTGATGGTCAGACTGCTGATTCCTGTTCAGAGAGTGTTCTGTACATCCTCTATTTCTTACGTTCTCTTTCATTAAACTTTTGACGGTGAACTGTTCTCTAATGTGACAGATGGACAATAGGCCTACTATATGCAAAAAAAGAATGAGAGAAATGTATAAACTGGGTAAAATGTCTCATTTCGTACTTATATTGTTAAATAAACCTGTGCAACAGACACTGTCTCTGGTTGTCTACCATTTCTTTGAATGAAATATAGATATTTTTCTTTCTGATTTGTATAAGCTTGTGCTTAAGTCCGTTTTTGACTTCAAGGACTTCATATCCCTCAAACTCTGCATTCTGTCTGAATGTAATTTTAAGTGGATAGCATTTTAGCAGCATAACTCATCAATTATTGTACACAACCAGATGAGTAGTACGTATTACACTGCCAAAACAATAATATTATACCATCTATCTATATAAATGCACCAAGTCTGTCTACGTGTGTAATCCACGTAACTCGAAAACAGTTTGCCCCACCGACTTCAAATTCGACACACATGTTCCACACATAGACTGTAAAAATTCACACCACCACAGGGTGTGCAGTGCCCGGTGTCGAATCGGTCGGACCCACGGTTGTTCAGAACCATCCCAAAACGGCCTCTGCCCGGGCTCTTGACAGAGCCCCTGCCCATGGTCCATATATGGAGCTGTCCTGTTCCGACCATAGACTGTAAAAGGTTCCGACACCATTCTGACGTCTGCATATACTCTATATTTATTTGGGCTTGCCTGACAAAGAACTCCATATATGGCCACTAGGGACCCGGGTGGGCCATGCATTTCCAACTTGCATCGTTCCAAGTAGGCCAGTGCCTGGGCCCCGCTGTAGAGGCGCCAACTCATAATATCTGGGTCGGGCATGCATTTCCAACTTGCATCGTTCCAAGTAGGCCGGCCCCACAGGCTCTAGTCTATCTATAAAAGTAATACGGTGTTATGAAATATATATTACTCTTTTAAGGAGTAATATGTCATTGTCATAAGTAACATATTACTCTCTTGAGTTATATTGCCCAACACACCATGGTTATTTCATATTTTTCACCAGGCATATGAATAGTCTCTATGCTGCTACTGACGTCATTTTAATGCGTCCGACCGAGCCCTGTTTGTTCTCCGTCGCTTCAGCGTGTGAACTGTACTGTACTGTACTGTGTTGTGTGCTGACAGTGAGTGTAGGTCAAACCAACATGTCTCGTTGTCTGAAACTGTTCCACTTCGCTCTGGGTTCTTCTCAAAGAGCCAGCAGCAGCAGGTTGTTATCGTGTGGACGTGGTGTGAGCAGCAGGACTCTCACCAGCTCCTACACAGCAGGTACGTGACGTTGTGTTTGTGTCAGGGAGCTAAAAAACTAGCCTAGCCGCTGTCTGATGCTGTGCTATCATCTGAACTCTTGCAGCAAGACTGTCTTGCGTTGCTAGGTTTGTCACACTATAGTTCATTCATCACATGGTGGTTTGAATCTTTAAGGCTGCCTATTACAACATGTCACTGATAGATGCCACTGTCATTCTTCCATATTGTACATAAACTCCTCCGTATTAAACTGCAATCCTGAAGGGTATGTTGATATAATATCACTAGCACAGATCTACAGTGGGTTTTGAAAGTGGTCTCGCTGCTCTTCCATTGAGACATTTAGAATAGATCAACCATGTCATGTAGGAGAATCGACTGACAAGTAGTACATTATTTTATTTGCAACAAATACTAGTTTTATTTTTAAAATATATAATGGGATGAATCTAGAGTTCCATTGACATCCCATTTATCCAAATTGCATTTCCGATCAGCTTAAACTCACCAACATTGCAGCTGTAGGCCTAGATTGATATCCTCTTTCAAACAGCAATTTGTGTTTGTTGTGTTTGTTTTATAAAATCACACCTGTGTGAACTGAGTGGTGCAACTCTCCTCTCTCCTCCCTCTCTCTCTCTCTCTCTCATTTAGCAGGCAACAGTACAGCACTATCTCTCTCTCTGTTTCTGCCCCACAGCGCCCCTACTGGTACTAATAGTCATACTCGTGCTCATTAACATCACATAGGTGGGTGAACACGGACATTTCTGTTCCTTGGAGTGGTTGCACCACTCAAAAAAACAACACCAGCGTAGACATGTTATGAGCTACTTTCTGTCAAGAAATACTGTACAGGTGATTCTTCTTCCAAGTTGCAGTTTGGAAGCGCTCTAGATTCATCCCATTATAAAAAATCTAGTGTTTCAAATTCTCGAGACCCAGGGTTCGAATCTAGTATGACATTTATAGACTGACACCACGCTAGACAGGAACGCCCACAAAATAATGTCACATCTTTCAACGTATGGCATAATCGCTACTCAATATTGTTTTGGAAATGCCGCAAATTGCATTGCAGTGAACGAGAGCAAATCACAATTTCCCCCGGGGGTCGGCGGAGTCACAGCAGTACGCCCTGAATGCGCGCCGTGGTGTCAGTCTATAGATTACACTCGGTGTTACAAAGGTTATATTAACTTTATTTTTAGTGTGTTACTACTATTCACTATTTTTTTTTTGGAAAATGTTTGACACATTTTAAGCTTTTAATGCTTTATTACAATATTTTATGACATGATCAAAAATGATAAATACAATCGATTAGTCCGGGGACCACCTAGTCCTTGAGGGGGTTCCGGGTGGTCCCCAGCTAAATGATGGAGAGTAACTAAATGCCATGGACCTGTATAAGATATTTAATTATTGAGAGCATGGTTTCCTCTCAAGTGTTAAATTATTGTTAAACATCTGCATTACTTAATTTTCTAACACAATTAGAGAATGTAGAAGAATTGTTATTTTTGTCAACGTTTGCCTGTAATGTCTAACCATATCAATACAGCATTGAATTGTGGACAAAATCTTATCCAATGACAACAAATTTGCCAATTTGATGAGATTTAGCCTCACAGACCCGCGTCTGCGAGGCTAAATCTCATCAAATGGTCCGTGGATCAAATGCAGAATTAACAATGGGCCTTGATATGAACATTATTATTATATATTAAACCGATTAGTTTTATGTATCTCTTGTTGCACCCCTAGACTTTATCTTGTTCTCCTGTCATCAGATGCGCGCCACAGGCAGCCTCAGCAGCAGTTGTGGTGCAGCAGAGCCAGGCTGTGGAGCTCCCAGCAGCACCCTGGGCTGGGTGTGAACCAGTGCTCTCTCTACAGCACCCAGGAGGCTGAGAAGAAAGTCCCAGAAGAAGAGAAGGTCCCCGAAGAAGAGCCCCTGCACACCATCATCAGTGACACCGAGAATGTACAAGGTGATGGAAATGGTCATCATGCACCCGTGGATCATCCTTGTTGGCATATGCCAGACATGACTCGTTAAAACCTGTGAAAGCATCCGTGTCATTTTAGATTTCTTTGGCTATTAGCACATATACAAGCTCATAGAGTGTAATTTTCTTTGCCGCACTATGACCTTAGATCCGATTTATTTATTTATTCAAATGTGTGCAATGTCAGCACGAAAACAGCATGGTTGTTAATCACACCTGTGCGCAACCTAACACATGCACACACACATGCACATATTAACTGTATATATGGTGATTTAGGGTGTGCCAGTACAGAGAAACTGTCATTTCTCAACCGTATCGGACGCTGGGCGGAACTCCAATTATTACATAATTGTATAACTTTAATCGTAATTATTTGAGATAATCTCAATTGATTTTTCATAATCGTTTACAAACGCATCACGATGTGACGTGTTTTGAGCTTGTAGATCGGCTATTTTTAAATCCCGGTTTGGTACAGTTACAGTTACCCGTCTCCTTCGCGAGAGGACATAATATCATTCAAAATGCACTGTAGCTTTGACGTCAGCATTAACATTGCTTCCTCGTCCTTCTAGGTACTTTCTCCAAACATGAGTTCCAGGCTGAGACCAAAAAGCTGCTGGACATTGTTGCCAGGTCCCTGTATTCCGAGAAAGAGGTGAGAATGGGGAGGGTGCTGGTTTACATCAATCCTCATGCTATTTTGAAAGGTGCGAGGCATGTTTCCCAAACATTTTTAGGTTTCCTACATTTAGTTTTTCCTTATTATTTTTCATAAATATCAGAAGTTAAAAACAATGTTTTCCAAAAGAATTCCATGAAAACGATAAAAAAATAATTTTAATAATTTGCCAAAATAATTTGCCTCCCAAAATAATTTGCCTCCCAAAATAATTTGCCTCCCAAAATAATTTGCCTCCCAAAATAATTTGCCAAAATAATTTGCCTCCCAAAATAATTTGCCAAAATAATTTGCCTGCCAAAATAATTTGCCAAAATAATTTGCCTCCCAAAATAATTTGCCAAAATAATTTGCCTCCCAAAATAATTTGCATCCCAAAATAATTTGCCTCCCAAAATAATTTGCCAAAATAATTAGCCTCCCAAAATAATTTGCCAAAATAATTAGCCTCCCAAAATAATTTGCCAAAAGAATTTGCCTCCCAAAATAATTTGCCAAAATAATTTGCCACCCAAAATAATTTGCCAAAATAATTTGCCTCCCAAAATAATTTGCCTCCCAAAATAATTTTCCTCCCAAAATAATTTGCCAAAATAATTTGCTTCCCAAAATAATTTGCCTCCCAAAATAATTTGCCAAAATAATTTGCCTCCCAAAATAATTTGCCTCACAAAATAATTTGCCAAAATAATTTGCCTCCCAAAATAATTTGCCTCCCAAAATAATTTGCAAAAATAATTTGCCTCCCAAAATTATTTGCCTCCCAAAATAATTTGGCAAATAATGTTTTAGGAGCTGTTTCTCAACAACCAAAGTATCAAATAATGGTTAGAAGCTGTTTTTCAACAACCAAAAGTGTCAAATAATGTTTTAGGAGCTGTTTCTCAACAACCAAAGTGTCAAATAATGGTTAGAAGCTTTTTTTCAACAACCAAAAGTGTCAAATAATGTTTTAGGAGCTGTTTCTCAACAACCAAAAGTGTAAAATAATGTTTTAGGAGCTGTTTCTCAACAACCAAAGTGTCAAATAATGGTTAGAAGCTGTTTTTCAACAACCAAAAGGGTCAAATAATGTTTTAGGAGCTGTTTCTCAATAACCAAAAGTGTAAAATAATGTTTTAGGAGATGTTTCTCAACAACCAAAGTGTCAAATAATGGTTAGAAGCTGTTTTTCAACAACCAAAAGTGTCAAATAATGTTTTAGGAGCTGTTTCTCAATAACCAAAAGTGTAAAATAATGTTTTAGGAGCTGTTTCTCAACAACCAAAGTGTCAAATAATGGTTAGAAGCTGTTTTTCAACAACCAAAAGTGTCAAATAATGTTTTAGGAGCTGTTTCTCAATAACCAAAAGTGTAAAATAATGTTTTAGGAGCTGTTTCTCAACAACCAAAGTGTCAAATAATGGTTAGAAGCTGTTTTTCAACAACCAAAAGTGTCAAATAATGTTTTAGGAGCTGTTTCTCAAAAACCAAAAGTGTAAAATAATGTTTTAGGAGCTGTTTCTCAACAACCAAAGTGTCAAATAATGGTTAGAAGCTGTTTTTCAACAACCAAAAGTGTCAAATAATGTTTTAGGAGCTGTTTCTCAATAACCAAAAGTGTAAAATAATGTTTTAGGAGCTGTTTCTCAACAACCAAAGTGTCAAATAATGGTTAGAAGCTGTTTTTCAACAACCAAAAGTGTCAAATAATGTTTTAGGAGCCGTTTCTCAACAACCAAAAGTGTAAAATAATGTTTTAGGAGCTGTTTCTCAACAACCAAAGTGTCAAATAATGGTTAGAAGCTGTTTTTCAACAACCAAAAGTGTCAAATAATGTTTTAGGAGCTGTTTCTCAATAACCAAAAGTGTAAAATAATGTTTTAGGAGCTGTTTCTCAACAACCAAAGTGTCAAATAATGGTTAGAAGCTGTTTTTCAACAACCAAAAGTGTCAAATAATGTTTTAGGAGCTGTTTCTCAATAACCAAAAGTGTAAAATAATGTTTTAGGAGCTGTTTCTCAACAACCAAAGTGTCAAATAATGGTTAGAAGCTGTTTTTCAACAACCAAAAGTGTCAAATAATGTTTTAGGAGCTGTTTCTCAACAATTAAAGTGTCAAATAATGGTTAGAAGCTGTTTTTCAACAACCAAAAGTGTCAAATAATGTTTTCGGAGCTGTTTCTCAACAACCAAAAGTGTAAAATAATGTTTTAGGAGCTGTTTCTCAACAACCAAAGTGTCAAATAATGGTTAGAAGCTGTTTTTCAACAACCAAAAGTGTCAAATAATGTTTTAGGAGCTGTTTCTCAACAACCAAAAGTGTAAAATAATGTTTTAGGAGCTGTTTCTCAACAACCAAAGTGTCAAATAATGGTTAGAAGCTGTTTTTCAACAACCAAAAGTGTCAAATAATGTTTTCGGAGCTGTTTCTCAACAACCAAAAGTGTAAAATAATGTTTTAGGAGCTGTTTCTCAACAACCAAAGTGTCAAATAATGGTTAGAAGCTGTTTTTCAACAACCAAAAGTGTCAAATAATGTTTTAGGAGCTGTTTCTCAACAACCAAAAGTGTAAAATAATGTTTTAGGAGCTGTTTCTCAACAACCAAAGTGTCAAATAATGGCCTCCCAAAATAATTTCCCTAAAATAATTTGCTTCCCAAAATAATTTGCCAAAATAATTTGCCTCCCAAAATAATTTGCCTCCCAAAATAATTTGCCTCCCAAAATAATTTGCCTCCCAAAATAATTTGCCAAAATAATTTGCCTCCCAAAATAATTTGCCAAAATAATTTGCCTCCCAAAATAATTTGCCAAAATAATTTGCCTCCCAAAATAATTTGCCAAAATAATTTGCCTCCCAAAATAATTTGCCAAAATAATTTGCCTCCCAAAATAATTTGCCAAAATAATTTGCCTCCCAAAATAATTTGCCAAAATAATTTGCCTCCCAAAATAATCTGCCAAAATAATTTGCCTCCCAAAATAATTTGCCAAAATAATTTGCCTGCCAAAATAATTTGCCAAAATAATTTGCCTCCCAAAATAATTTGCCAAAATAATTTGCCTCCCAAAATAATTTGCCAAAATAATTTGCCTCCCAAAATAATTTTCCTCCCAAAATAATTTGCCAAAATAATTTTCCTCCCAAAATAATTTGCCTCCCAAAATAATTTGCCTCCCAAAATAATTTGCCAAAATAATTTGCCTCCCAAAATAATCTGCCAAAATAATTTGCCTCCCAAAATAATTTGCCAAAATAATTTGCCTGCCAAAATAATTTGCCAAAATAATTTGCCTCCCAAAATAATTTGCATCCCAAAATAATTTGCCTCCCAAAATAATTTGCATCCCAAAATAATTTGCCTCCCAAAATAATTTGCATCCCAAAATAATTTGCCTCCCAAAATAATTTGCCAAAATAATTTGCCTCCCAAAATAATTTGCCAAAAGAATTTGCCTCCCAAAATAATTTGCCAAAATAATTTTGCCTCCCAAAATAATTTGCCTCACAAAATAATTTGCCAAAATAATTTGCCTCCCAAAATAATTTGCCTCCCAAAATAATTTGCCTCCCAAAATAATTTGCCAAAATAATTTGCCTCCCAAAATAATTTGCCAAAATAATTTGCCTCCCAAAATAATTTTCCTCCCAAAATAATTTGCCAAAATAATTTGCCTCCCAAAATAATTTGCCTCCCAAAATAATTTGCCTCCCAAAATAATTTGCCAAAATAATTTGCCTCCCAAAATAATCTGCCAAAATAATTTGCCAAAATAATTTGCCTGCCAAAATAATTTGCCAAAATAATTTGCCTCCCAAAATAATTTGCATCCCAAAATAATTTGCCTCCCAAAATAATTTGCATCCCAAAATAATTTGCCTCCCAAAATAATTTGCATCCCAAAATAATTTGCCTCCCAAAATAATTTGCATCCCAAAATAATTTGCCTCCCAAAATAATTTGCATCCCAAAATAATTTGCCTCCCAAAATAATTTGCCAAAAGAATTTGCCTCCCAAAATAATTTGCCAAAATAATTTTGCCTCCCAAAATAATTTGCCTCACAAAATAATTTGCCAAAATAATTTGCCTCCCAAAATAATTTGCCTCCCAAAATAATTTGCATCCCAAAATAATTTGCCTCCCAAAATAATTTGCCTCCCAAAATAATTTGCCAAAATAATTTGCCTCCCAAAATAATTTGCCAAAATAATTTGCCACCCAAAATAATTTGCCTCCCAAAATAATTTGCCAAAATAATTTGCCTCCCAAAATAATTTGCCAAAATAATTTTGCCTCCCAAAATAATTTGCCAAAATAATTTTGCCTCCCAAAATAATTTGCCAAAATAATTTGCCTCCCAAAATAATTTGCCAAAATAATTTGCCTCCCAAAATAATTTGCAAAAATAATTTGCCTCCCAAAATAATTTGCCTCCCAAAATAATTTGCCTCCCAAAATAATTTGCCAAAATAATTTGCCTCCCAAAATAATTTGCCAAAATAATTTGCCTCCCAAAATAATTTGCCAAAATAATTTGCCTCCCAAAATAATTTGCAAAAATAATTTGCCTCCCAAAATTATTTGCCTCCCAAAATAATTTGGCAAATAATGTTTTAGGAGCTGTTTCTCAACAACCAAAGTATCAAATAATGGTTAGAAGCTGTTTTTCAACAACCAAAAGTGTCAAATAATGTTTTAGGAGCTGTTTCTCAACAACCAAAGTGTCAAATAATGGTTAGAAGCTGTTTTTCAACAACCAAAAGTGTCAAATAATGTTTTAGGAGCTGTTTCTCAACAACCAAAAGTGTAAAATAATGTTTTAGGAGCTGTTTCTCAACAACCAAAGTGTCAAATAATGGTTAGAAGCTGTTTTTCAACAACCAAAAGTGTCAAATAATGTTTTAGGAGCTGTTTCTCAATAACCAAAAGTGTAAAATAATGTTTTAGGAGCTGTTTCTCAACAACCAAAGTGTCAAATAATGGTTAGAAGCTGTTTTTCAACAACCAAAAGTGTCAAATAATGTTTTAGGAGCTGTTTCTCAATAACCAAAAGTGTAAAATAATGTTTTAGGAGCTGTTTCTCAACAACCAAAGTGTCAAATAATGGTTAGAAGCTGTTTTTCAACAACCAAAAGTGTCAAATAATGTTTTAGGAGCTGTTTCTCAAAAACCAAAAGTGTAAAATAATGTTTTAGGAGCTGTTTCTCAACAACCAAAGTGTCAAATAATGGTTAGAAGCTGTTTTTCAACAACCAAAAGTGTCAAATAATGTTTTAGGAGCTGTTTCTCAATAACCAAAAGTGTAAAATAATGTTTTAGGAGCTGTTTCTCAACAACCAAAGTGTCAAATAATGGTTAGAAGCTGTTTTTCAACAACCAAAAGTGTCAAATAATGTTTTAGGAGCCGTTTCTCAACAACCAAAAGTGTAAAATAATGTTTTAGGAGCTGTTTCTCAACAACCAAAGTGTCAAATAATGGTTAGAAGCTGTTTTTCAACAACCAAAAGTGTCAAATAATGTTTTAGGAGCTGTTTCTCAATAACCAAAAGTGTAAAATAATGTTTTAGGAGCTGTTTCTCAACAACCAAAGTGTCAAATAATGGTTAGAAGCTGTTTTTCAACAACCAAAAGTGTCAAATAATGTTTTAGGAGCTGTTTCTCAATAACCAAAAGTGTAAAATAATGTTTTAGGAGCTGTTTCTCAACAACCAAAGTGTCAAATAATGGTTAGAAGCTGTTTTTCAACAACCAAAAGTGTCAAATAATGTTTTAGGAGCTGTTTCTCAACAATTAAAGTGTCAAATAATGGTTAGAAGCTGTTTTTCAACAACCAAAAGTGTCAAATAATGTTTTCGGAGCTGTTTCTCAACAACCAAAAGTGTAAAATAATGTTTTAGGAGCTGTTTCTCAACAACCAAAGTGTCAAATAATGGTTAGAAGCTGTTTTTCAACAACCAAAAGTGTCAAATAATGTTTTAGGAGCTGTTTCTCAACAACCAAAAGTGTAAAATAATGTTTTAGGAGCTGTTTCTCAACAACCAAAGTGTCAAATAATGGCCTCCCAAAATAATTTCCCTAAAATAATTTGCCAAAATAATTTGCTTCCCAAAATAATTTGCCAAAATAATTTGCCTCCCAAAATAATTTGCCTCCCAAAATAATTTGCCAAAATAATTTGCCTCCCAAAATAATTTGCCTCCCAAAATAATTTGCCAAAATAATTTTCCTCCCAAAATAATTTGCCAAAATAATTTGCCTCCCAAAATAATCTGCCAAAATAATTTGCCAAAATAATTTGCCTGCCAAAATAATTTGCCTCCCAAAATAATTTGCCAAAATAATTTGCCTCCCAAAATAATTTGCATCCCAAAATAATTTGCCTCCCAAAATAATTTGCATCCCAAAATAATTTGCCTCCCAAAATAATTTGCCAAAATAATTAGCCTCCCAAAATAATTTGCCAAAAGAATTTGCCTCCCAAAATAATTTGCCAAAATAATTTTGCCTCCCAAAATAATTTGCCTCACAAAATAATTTGCCAAAATAATTTGCCTCCCAAAATAATTTGCCTCCCAAAATAATTTGCCTCCCAAAATAATTTGCCAAAATAATTTGCCTCCCAAAATAATTTGCCAAAATAATTTGCCTCCCAAAATAATTTGCCAAAATAATTTGCCTCCCAAAATAATTTGCCAAAATAATTTGCCTCCCAAAATAATTTGCAAAAATAATTTGCCTCCCAAAATAATTTGCCTCCCAAAATAATTTGCCAAAATAATTTGCCTCCCAAAATAATTTGCCAAAATAATTTGCCTCCCAAAATAATTTGCCAAAAGAATTTGCCTCCCAAAATAATTTGCCAAAATAATTTTGCCTCCCAAAATAATTTGCCTCACAAAATAATTTGCCAAAATAATTTGCCTCCCAAAATAATTTGCCTCCCAAAATAATTTGCCAAAATAATTTGCCTCCCAAAATAATTTGCCAAAATAATTTGCCTCCCAAAATAATTTTCCTCCCAAAATAATTTGCCTCCCAAAATAATTTGCCTCCCAAAATAATTTGCCAAAATAATTTGCCTCCCAAAATAATCTGCCAAAATAATTTGCCTCCCAAAATAATTTGCCAAAATAATTTGCCTGCCAAAATAATTTGCCTCCCAAAATAATTTGCATCCCAAAATAATTTGCCTCCCAAAATAATTTGCATCCCAAAATAATTTGCCTCCCAAAATAATTTGCATCCCAAAATAATTTGCCTCCCAAAATAATTTGCCAAAATAATTAGCCTCCCAAAATAATTTGCCAAAAGAATTTGCCTCCCAAAATAATTTGCCAAAATAATTTTGCCTCCCAAAATAATTTGCCTCACAAAATAATTTGCCAAAATAATTTGCCTCCCAAAATAATTTGCCTCCCAAAATAATTTGCATCCCAAAATAATTTGCCTCCCAAAATAATTTGCCTCCCAAAATAATTTGCCAAAATAATTTGCCTCCCAAAATAATTTGCCAAAATAATTTGCCTCCCAAAATAATTTGCCAAAATAATTTGCCACCCAAAATAATTTGCCTCCCAAAATAATTTGCCAAAATAATTTGCCTCCCAAAATAATTTGCCAAAATAATTTTGCCTCCCAAAATAATTTGCCAAAATAATTTGCCTCCCAAAATAATTTGCCAAAATAATTTGCCTCCCAAAATAATTTGCCAAAATAATTTGCCTCCCAAAATAATTTGCAAAAATAATTTGCCTCCCAAAATAATTTGCCTCCCAAAATAATTTGCCTCCCAAAATAATTTGCCAAAATAATTTGCCTCCCAAAATAATTTGCCAAAATAATTTGCCTCCCAAAATAATTTGCCAAAATAATTTGCCTCCCAAAATAATTTGCCAAAATAATTTGCCTCCCAAAATAATTTGCAAAAATAATTTGCCTCCCAAAATTATTTGCCTCCCAAAATAATTTGGCAAATAATGTTTTAGGAGCTGTTTCTCAACAACCAAAGTATCAAATAATGGTTAGAAGCTGTTTTTCAACAACCAAAAGTGTCAAATAATGTTTTAGGAGCTGTTTCTCAACAACCAAAGTGTCAAATAATGGTTAGAAGCTGTTTTTCAACAACCAAAAGTGTCAAATAATGTTTTAGGAGCTGTTTCTCAACAACCAAAAGTGTAAAATAATGTTTTAGGAGCTGTTTCTCAACAACCAAAGTGTCAAATAATGGTTAGAAGCTGTTTTTCAACAACCAAAAGTGTCAAATAATGTTTTAGGAGCTGTTTCTCAATAACCAAAAGTGTAAAATAATGTTTTAGGAGCTGTTTCTCAACAACCAAAGTGTCAAATAATGGTTAGAAGCTGTTTTTCAACAACCAAAAGTGTCAAATAATGTTTTAGGAGCTGTTTCTCAATAACCAAAAGTGTAAAATAATGTTTTAGGAGCTGTTTCTCAACAACCAAAGTGTCAAATAATGGTTAGAAGCTGTTTTTCAACAACCAAAAGTGTCAAATAATGTTTTAGGAGCTGTTTCTCAAAAACCAAAAGTGTAAAATAATGTTTTAGGAGCTGTTTCTCAACAACCAAAGTGTCAAATAATGGTTAGAAGCTGTTTTTCAACAACCAAAAGTGTCAAATAATGTTTTAGGAGCTGTTTCTCAATAACCAAAAGTGTAAAATAATGTTTTAGGAGCTGTTTCTCAACAACCAAAGTGTCAAATAATGGTTAGAAGCTGTTTTTCAACAACCAAAAGTGTCAAATAATGTTTTAGGAGCCGTTTCTCAACAACCAAAAGTGTAAAATAATGTTTTAGGAGCTGTTTCTCAACAACCAAAGTGTCAAATAATGGTTAGAAGCTGTTTTTCAACAACCAAAAGTGTCAAATAATGTTTTAGGAGCTGTTTCTCAATAACCAAAAGTGTAAAATAATGTTTTAGGAGCTGTTTCTCAACAACCAAAGTGTCAAATAATGGTTAGAAGCTGTTTTTCAACAACCAAAAGTGTCAAATAATGTTTTAGGAGCTGTTTCTCAATAACCAAAAGTGTAAAATAATGTTTTAGGAGCTGTTTCTCAACAACCAAAGTGTCAAATAATGGTTAGAAGCTGTTTTTCAACAACCAAAAGTGTCAAATAATGTTTTAGGAGCTGTTTCTCAACAATTAAAGTGTCAAATAATGGTTAGAAGCTGTTTTTCAACAACCAAAAGTGTCAAATAATGTTTTCGGAGCTGTTTCTCAACAACCAAAAGTGTAAAATAATGTTTTAGGAGCTGTTTCTCAACAACCAAAGTGTCAAATAATGGTTAGAAGCTGTTTTTCAACAACCAAAAGTGTCAAATAATGTTTTAGGAGCTGTTTCTCAACAACCAAAAGTGTAAAATAATGTTTTAGGAGCTGTTTCTCAACAACCAAAGTGTCAAATAATGGCCTCCCAAAATAATTTCCCTAAAATAATTTGCCAAAATAATTTGCTTCCCAAAATAATTTGCCAAAATAATTTGCCTCCCAAAATAATTTGCCTCCCAAAATAATTTGCCAAAATAATTTGCCTGCCAAAATAATTTGCCAAAATAATTTGCCTCCCAAAATAATTTGCCTCCCAAAATAATTTGCATCCCAAAATAATTTGCCTCCCAAAATAATTTGCATCCCAAAATAATTTGCCTCCCAAAATAATTTGCCAAAATAATTAGCCTCCCAAAATAATTTGCCAAAAGAATTTGCCTCCCAAAATAATTTGCCAAAATAATTTTGCCTCCCAAAATAATTTGCCTCACAAAATAATTTGCCAAAATAATTTGCCTCCCAAAATAATTTGCCTCCCAAAATAATTTGCCAAAATAATTTGCCTCCCAAAATAATTTGCCAAAATAATTTGCCTCCCAAAATAATTTGCCAAAATAATTTGCCTCCCAAAATAATTTGCCAAAATAATTTGCCTCCCAAAATAATTTGCAAAAATAATTTGCCTCCCAAAATAATTTGCCTCCCAAAATAATTTGCCTCCCAAAATAATTTGCCTCCCAAAATAATTTGCCAAAATAATTTGCCTCCCAAAATAATTTGCAAAAATAATTTGCCTCCCAAAATAATTTGCCTCCCAAAATAATTTGGCAAATAATGTTTTAGGAGCTGTTTCTCAACAACCAAAGTATCAAATAATGGTTAGAAGCTGTTTTTCAACAACCAAAAGTGTCAAATAATGTTTTAGGAGCTGTTTCTCAACAACCAAAGTGTCAAATAATGGTTAGAAGCTGTTTTTCAACAACCAAAAGTGTCAAATAATGTTTTAGGAGCTGTTTCTCAACAACCAAAAGTGTAAAATAATGTTTTAGGAGCTGTTTCTCAACAACCAAAGTGTCAAATAATGGTTAGAAGCTGTTTTTCAACAACCAAAAGTGTCAAATAATGTTTTAGGAGCTGTTTCTCAATAACCAAAAGTGTAAAATAATGTTTTAGGAGCTGTTTCTCAACAACCAAAGTGTCAAATAATGGTTAGAAGCTGTTTTTCAACAACCAAAAGTGTCAAATAATGTTTTAGGAGCTGTTTCTCAATAACCAAAAGTGTAAAATAATGTTTTAGGAGCTGTTTCTCAACAACCAAAGTGTCAAATAATGGTTAGAAGCTGTTTTTCAACAACCAAAAGTGTCAAATAATGTTTTAGGAGCTGTTTCTCAAAAACCAAAAGTGTAAAATAATGTTTTAGGAGCTGTTTCTCAACAACCAAAGTGTCAAATAATGGTTAGAAGCTGTTTTTCAACAACCAAAAGTGTAAAATAATGTTTTAGGAGCTGTTTCTCAATAACCAAAAGTGTAAAATAATGTTTTAGGAGCTGTTTCTCAACAACCAAAGTGTCAAATAATGGTTAGAAGCTGTTTTTCAACAACCAAAAGTGTCAAATAATGTTTTAGGAGCCGTTTCTCAACAACCAAAAGTGTAAAATAATGTTTTAGGAGCTGTTTCTCAACAACCAAAGTGTCAAATAATGGTTAGAAGCTGTTTTTCAACAACCAAAAGTGTCAAATAATGTTTTAGGAGCTGTTTCTCAATAACCAAAAGTGTAAAATAATGTTTTAGGAGCTGTTTCTCAACAACCAAAGTGTCAAATAATGGTTAGAAGCTGTTTTTCAACAACCAAAAGTGTCAAATAATGTTTTAGGAGCTGTTTCTCAATAACCAAAAGTGTAAAATAATGTTTTAGGAGCTGTTTCTCAACAACCAAAGTGTCAAATAATGGTTAGAAGCTGTTTTTCAACAACCAAAAGTGTCAAATAATGTTTTAGGAGCTGTTTCTCAACAATTAAAGTGTCAAATAATGGTTAGAAGCTGTTTTTCAACAACCAAAAGTGTCAAATAATGTTTTCGGAGCTGTTTCTCAACAACCAAAAGTGTAAAATAATGTTTTAGGAGCTGTTTCTCAACAACCAAAGTGTCAAATAATGGTTAGAAGCTGTTTTTCAACAACCAAAAGTGTCAAATAATGTTTTAGGAGCTGTTTCTCAACAACCAAAAGTGTAAAATAATGTTTTAGGAGCTGTTTCTCAACAACCAAAGTGTCAAATAATGGCCTCCCAAAATAATTTCCCTAAAATAATTTGCCAAAATAATTTGCTTCCCAAAATAATTTGCCAAAATAATTTGCCTCCCAAAATAATTTGCCTCCCAAAATAATTTGCCTCCCAAAATAATTTGCCAAAATAATTTTCCTCCCAAAATAATTTGCCAAAATAATTTGCCTCCCAAAATAATTTGCCTCCCAAAATAATTTGCCAAAATAATTTGCCTCCCAAAATAATCTGCCAAAATAATTTGCCTCCCAAAATAATTTGCCAAAATAATTTGCCTGCCAAAATAATTTGCCAAAATAATTTGCCTCCCAAAATAATTTGCCAAAATAATTTGCCTCCCAAAATAATTTGCATCCCAAAATAATTTGCCTCCCAAAATAATTTGCATCCCAAAATAATTTGCCTCCCAAAATAATTTGCCAAAATAATTAGCCTCCCAAAATAATTTGCCAAAAGAATTTGCCTCCCAAAATAATTTGCCAAAATAATTTTGCCTCCCAAAATAATTTGCCTCACAAAATAATTTGCCAAAATAATTTGCCTCCCAAAATAATTTGCCTCCCAAAATAATTTGCCTCCCAAAATAATTTGCCAAAATAATTTGCCTCCCAAAATAATTTGCCAAAATAATTTGCCTCCCAAAATAATTTTCCTCCCAAAATAATTTGCCAAAATAATTTGCCTCCCAAAATAATTTGCCTCCCAAAATAATTTGCCAAAATAATTTGCCTCCCAAAATAATCTGCCAAAATAATTTGCCTCCCAAAATAATTTGCCAAAATAATTTGCCTGCCAAAATAATTTGCCTGCCAAAATAATTTGCCAAAATAATTTGCCTCCCAAAATAATTTGCATCCCAAAATAATTTGCCTCCCAAAATAATTTGCATCCCAAAATAATTTGCCTCCCAAAATAATTTGCATCCCAAAATAATTTGCCTCCCAAAATAATTTGCCAAAATAATTAGCCTCCCAAAATAATTTGCCAAAAGAATTTGCCTCCCAAAATAATTTGCCAAAATAATTTTGCCTCCCAAAATAATTTGCCTCACAAAATAATTTGCCAAAATAATTTGCCTCCCAAAATAATTTGCCTCCCAAAATAATTTGCATCCCAAAATAATTTGCCTCCCAAAATAATTTGCCTCCCAAAATAATTTGCCTCCCAAAATAATTTGCCAAAATAATTTGCCTCCCAAAATAATTTGCCAAAATAATTTGCCACCCAAAATAATTTGCCTCCCAAAATAATTTGCCAAAATAATTTGCCTCCCAAAATAATTTGCCAAAATAATTTTGCCTCCCAAAATAATTTGCCAAAATAATTTGCCTCCCAAAATAATTTGCCAAAATAATTTGCCTCCCAAAATAATTTGCCAAAATAATTTGCCTCCCAAAATAATTTGCCAAAATAATTTGCCTCCCAAAATAATTTGCCAAAATAATTTGCCTCCCAAAATAATTTGCAAAAATAATTTGCCTCCCAAAATAATTTGCCTCCCAAAATAATTTGCCAAAATAATTTGCCTCCCAAAATAATTTGCCAAAATAATTTGCCTCCCAAAATAATTTGCCTCCCAAAATAATTTGCCAAAATAATTTGCCTCCCAAAATAATTTGCAAAAATAATTTGCCTCCCAAAATTATTTGCCTCCCAAAATAATTTGGCAAATAATGTTTTAGGAGCTGTTTCTCAACAACCAAAGTATCAAATAATGGTTAGAAGCTGTTTTTCAACAACCAAAAGTGTCAAATAATGTTTTAGGAGCTGTTTCTCAACAACCAAAGTGTCAAATAATGGTTAGAAGCTGTTTTTCACCACCAAAAGTGTCAAATAATGTTTTAGGAGCTGTTTCTCAACAACCAAAAGTGTAAAATAATGTTTTAGGAGCTGTTTCTCAACAACCAAAGTGTCAAATAATGGTTAGAAGCTGTTTTTCAACAACCAAAAGTGTCAAATAATGTTTTAGGAGCTGTTTCTCAACAACCAAAAGTGTAAAATAATGTTTTAGGAGCTGTTTCTCAACAACCAAAGTGTCAAATAATGGTTAGAAGCTGTTTTTCAACAACCAAAAGTGTCAAATAATGTTTTAGGAGCTGTTTCTCAATAACCAAAAGTGTAAAATAATGTTTTAGGAGCTGTTTCTCAACAACCAAAGTGTCAAATAATGGTTAGAAGCTGTTTTTCAACAACCAAAAGTGTCAAATAATGTTTTAGGAGCTGTTTCTCAATAACCAAAAGTGTAAAATAATGTTTTAGGAGCTGTTTCTCAACAACCAAAGTGTCAAATAATGGTTAGAAGCTGTTTTTCAACAACCAAAAGTGTCAAATAATGTTTTAGGAGCTGTTTCTCAAAAACCAAAAGTGTAAAATAATGTTTTAGGAGCTGTTTCTCAACAACCAAAGTGTCAAATAATGGTTAGAAGCTGTTTTTCAACAACCAAAAGTGTCAAATAATGTTTTAGGAGCTGTTTCTCAATAACCAAAAGTGTAAAATAATGTTTTAGGAGCTGTTTCTCAACAACCAAAGTGTCAAATAATGGTTAGAAGCTGTTTTTCAACAACCAAAAGTGTAAAATAATGTTTTAGGAGCCGTTTCTCAACAACCAAAAGTGTAAAATAATGTTTTAGGAGCTGTTTCTCAACAACCAAAGTGTCAAATAATGGTTAGAAGCTGTTTTTCAACAACCAAAAGTGTCAAATAATGTTTTAGGAGCTGTTTCTCAATAACCAAAAGTGTAAAATAATGTTTTAGGAGCTGTTTCTCAACAACCAAAGTGTCAAATAATGGTTAGAAGCTGTTTTTCAACAACCAAAAGTGTCAAATAATGTTTTAGGAGCTGTTTCTCAATAACCAAAAGTGTAAAATAATGTTTTAGGAGCTGTTTCTCAACAACCAAAGTGTCAAATAATGGTTAGAAGCTGTTTTTCAACAACCAAAAGTGTCAAATAATGTTTTAGGAGCTGTTTCTCAACAATTAAAGTGTCAAATAATGGTTAGAAGCTGTTTTTCAACAACCAAAAGTGTCAAATAATGTTTTCGGAGCTGTTTCTCAACAACCAAAAGTGTAAAATAATGTTTTAGGAGCTGTTTCTCAACAACCAAAGTGTCAAATAATGGTTAGAAGCTGTTTTTCAACAACCAAAAGTGTCAAATAATGTTTTAGGAGCTGTTTCTCAACAACCAAAAGTGTAAAATAATGTTTTAGGAGCTGTTTCTCAACAACCAAAGTGTCAAATAATGGCCTCCCAAAATAATTTGCCAAAATAATTTGCTTCCCAAAATAATTTGCCAAAATAATTTGCCTCCCAAAATATTTTGCCTCCCAAAATAATTTGCCTCCCAAAATAATTTGCCAAAATAATTTTCCTCCCAAAATAATTTGCCAAAATAATTTGCCTCCCAAAATAATTTGCCTCCCAAAATAATTTGCCAAAATAATTTGCCTCCCAAAATAATCTGCCAAAATAATTTGCCTCCCAAAATAATTTGCCAAAATAATTTGCCTGCCAAAATAATTTGCCTGCCAAAATAATTTGCCTCCCAAAATAATTTGCCAAAATAATTTGCCTCCCAAAATAATTTGCATCCCAAAATAATTTGCCTCCCAAAATAATTTGCATCCCAAAATAATTTGCCTCCCAAAATAATTTGCCAAAATAATTAGCCTCCCAAAATAATTTGCCAAAAGAATTTGCCTCCCAAAATAATTTGCCAAAATAATTTTGCCTCCCAAAATAATTTGCCTCACAAAATAATTTGCCAAAATAATTTGCCTCCCAAAATAATTTGCCTCCCAAAATAATTTGCCAAAATAATTTGCCTCCCAAAATAATTTGCCAAAATAATTTGCCTCCCAAAATAATTTGCCAAAATAATTTGCCTCCCAAAATAATTTGCAAAAATAATTTGCCTCCCAAAATAATTTGCCTCCCAAAATAATTTGCCAAAATAATTTGCCTCCCAAAATAATTTGCCAAAATAATTTGCCTCCCAAAATAATTTGCCAAAATAATTTGCCTCCCAAAATAATTTGCCAAAATAATTTGCCTCCCAAAATAATTTGCAAAAATAATTTGCCTCCCAAAATAATTTGCCTCCCAAAATAATTTGGCAAATAATGTTTTAGGAGCTGTTTCTCAACAACCAAAAGTGTCAAATAATGTTTTAGGAGCTGTTTCTCAACAACCAAAGTGTCAAATAATGGTTAGAAGCTGTTTTTCAACAACCAAAAGTGTCAAATAATGTTTTAGGAGCTGTTTCTCAACAACCAAAAGTGTAAAATAATGTTTTAGGAGCTGTTTCTCAACAACCAAAGTGTCAAATAATGGTTAGAAGCTGTTTTTCAACAACCAAAAGTGTCAAATAATGTTTTAGGAGCTGTTTCTCAATAACCAAAAGTGTAAAATAATGTTTTAGGAGCTGTTTCTCAACAACCAAAGTGTCAAATAATGGTTAGAAGCTGTTTTTCAACAACCAAAAGTGTCAAATAATGTTTTAGGAGCTGTTTCTCAATAACCAAAAGTGTAAAATAATGTTTTAGGAGCTGTTTCTCAACAACCAAAGTGTAAAATAATGTTTTAGGAGCTGTTTCTCAACAACCAAAGTGTCAAATAATGGCCTCCCAAAATAATTTGCCAAAATAATTTGCTTCCCAAAATAATTTGCCAAAATAATTTGCCTCCCAAAATAATTTGCCTCCCAAAATAATTTGCCTCCCAAAATAATTTGCCTCCCAAAATAATTTGCCAAAATAATTTTCCTCCCAAAATAATTTGCCAAAATAATTTGCCTCCCAAAATAATTTGCCTCCCAAAATAATTTGCCAAAATAATTTGCCTCCCAAAATAATCTGCCAAAATAATTTGCCTCCCAAAATAATTTGCCAAAATAATTTGCCTGCCAAAATAATTTGCCTCCCAAAATAATTTGCCAAAATAATTTGCCTCCCAAAATAATTTGCATCCCAAAATAATTTGCCTCCCAAAATAATTTGCATCCCAAAATAATTTGCCTCCCAAAATAATTTGCCAAAATAATTAGCCTCCCAAAATAATTTGCCAAAAGAATTTGCCTCCCAAAATAATTTGCCAAAATAATTTTGCCTCCCAAAATAATTTGCCTCACAAAATAATTTGCCAAAATAATTTGCCTCCCAAAATAATTTGCCTCCCAAAATAATTTGCCAAAATAATTTGCCTCCCAAAATAATTTGCCAAAATAATTTGCCTCCCAAAATAATTTGCCAAAATAATTTGCCTCCCAAAATAATTTGCAAAAATAATTTGCCTCCCAAAATAATTTGCCTCCCAAAATAATTTGCCAAAATAATTTGCCTCCCAAAATAATTTGCCAAAATAATTTGCCTCCCAAAATAATTTGCCAAAATAATTTGCCTCCCAAAATAATTTGCAAAAATAATTTGCCTCCCAAAATAATTTGCCTCCCAAAATAATTTGGCAAATAATGTTTTAGGAGCTGTTTCTCAACAACCAAAGTATCAAATAATGGTTAGAAGCTGTTTTTCAACAACCAAAAGTGTCAAATAATGTTTTAGGAGCTGTTTCTCAACAACCAAAGTGTCAAATAATGGTTAGAAGCTGTTTTTCAACAACCAAAAGTGTCAAATAATGTTTTAGGAGCTGTTTCTCAACAACCAAAAGTGTAAAATAATGTTTTAGGAGCTGTTTCTCAACAACCAAAGTGTCAAATAATGGTTAGAAGCTGTTTTTCAACAACCAAAAGTGTCAAATAATGTTTTAGGAGCTGTTTCTCAATAACCAAAAGTGTAAAATAATGTTTTAGGAGCTGTTTCTCAACAACCAAAGTGTCAAATAATGGTTAGAAGCTGTTTTTCAACAACCAAAAGTGTCAAATAATGTTTTAGGAGCTGTTTCTCAATAACCAAAAGTGTAAAATAATGTTTTAGGAGCTGTTTCTCAACAACCAAAGTGTCAAATAATGGTTAGAAGCTGTTTTTCAACAACCAAAAGTGTCAAATAATGTTTTAGGAGCTGTTTCTCAAAAACCAAAAGTGTAAAATAATGTTTTAGGAGCTGTTTCTCAACAACCAAAGTGTCAAATAATGGTTAGAAGCTGTTTTTCAACAACCAAAAGTGTCAAATAATGTTTTAGGAGCTGTTTCTCAATAACCAAAAGTGTAAAATAATGTTTTAGGAGCTGTTTCTCAACAACCAAAGTGTCAAATAATGGTTAGAAGCTGTTTTTCAACAACCAAAAGTGTCAAATAATGTTTTAGGAGCCGTTTCTCAACAACCAAAAGTGTAAAATAATGTTTTAGGAGCTGTTTCTCAACAACCAAAGTGTCAAATAATGGTTAGAAGCTGTTTTTCAACAACCAAAAGTGTCAAATAATGTTTTAGGAGCTGTTTCTCAATAACCAAAAGTGTAAAATAATGTTTTAGGAGCTGTTTCTCAACAACCAAAGTGTCAAATAATGGTTAGAAGCTGTTTTTCAACAACCAAAAGTGTCAAATAATGTTTTAGGAGCTGTTTCTCAATAACCAAAAGTGTAAAATAATGTTTTAGGAGCTGTTTCTCAACAACCAAAGTGTCAAATAATGGTTAGAAGCTGTTTTTCAACAACCAAAAGTGTCAAATAATGTTTTAGGAGCTGTTTCTCAACAATTAAAGTGTCAAATAATGGTTAGAAGCTGTTTTTCAACAACCAAAAGTGTCAAATAATGTTTTCGGAGCTGTTTCTCAACAACCAAAAGTGTAAAATAATGTTTTAGGAGCTGTTTCTCAACAACCAAAGTGTCAAATAATGGTTAGAAGCTGTTTTTCAACAACCAAAAGTGTCAAATAATGTTTTAGGAGCTGTTTCTCAACAACCAAAAGTGTAAAATAATGTTTTAGGAGCTGTTTCTCAACAACCAAAGTGTCAAATAATGGCCTCCCAAAATAATTTCCCTAAAATAATTTGCCAAAATAATTTGCTTCCCAAAATAATTTGCCAAAATAATTTGCCTCCCAAAATAATTTGCCTCCCAAAATAATTTGCCAAAATAATTTTCCTCCCAAAATAATTTGCCAAAATAATTTGCCTCCCAAAATAATTTGCCAAAATAATTTGCCTCCCAAAATAATCTGCCAAAATAATTTGCCTCCCAAAATAATTTGCCAAAATAATTTGCCTGCCAAAATAATTTGCCAAAATAATTTGCCTCCCAAAATAATTTGCCAAAATAATTTGCCTCCCAAAATAATTTGCATCCCAAAATAATTTGCCTCCCAAAATAATTTGCATCCCAAAATAATTTGCCTCCCAAAATAATTTGCCAAAATAATTAGCCTCCCAAAATAATTTGCCAAAAGAATTTGCCTCCCAAAATAATTTGCCAAAATAATTTTGCCTCCCAAAATAATTTGCCTCACAAAATAATTTGCCAAAATAATTTGCCTCCCAAAATAATTTGCCTCCCAAAATAATTTGCCAAAATAATTTGCCTCCCAAAATAATTTGCCAAAATAATTTGCCTCCCAAAATAATTTTCCTCCCAAAATAATTTGCCAAAATAATTTGCCTCCCAAAATAATTTGCCTCCCAAAATAATTTGCCAAAATAATTTGCCTCCCAAAATAATCTGCCAAAATAATTTGCCTCCCAAAATAATTTGCCAAAATAATTTGCCTGCCAAAATAATTTGCCAAAATAATTTGCCTCCCAAAATAATTTGCATCCCAAAATAATTTGCCTCCCAAAATAATTTGCATCCCAAAATAATTTGCCTCCCAAAATAATTTGCATCCCAAAATAATTTGCCTCCCAAAATAATTTGCCAAAATAATTAGCCTCCCAAAATAATTTGCCAAAAGAATTTGCCTCCCAAAATAATTTGCCAAAATAATTTTGCCTCCCAAAATAATTTGCCTCACAAAATAATTTGCCAAAATAATTTGCCTCCCAAAATAATTTGCCAAAATAATTTGCCTCCCAAAATAATTTGCCAAAATAATTTGCCTCCCAAAATAATTTGCAAAAATAATTTGCCTCCCAAAATAATTTGGCAAATAATGTTTTAGGAGCTGTTTCTCAACAACCAAAGTATCAAATAATGGTTAGAAGCTGTTTTCAACAACCAAAAGTGTCAAATAATGTTTTAGGAGCTGTTTCTCAACAACCAAAGTGTCAAATAATGGTTAGAAGCTGTTTTTCAACAACCAAAAGTGTCAAATAATGTTTTAGGAGCTGTTTCTCAACAACCAAAAGTGTAAAATAATGTTTTAGGAGCTGTTTCTCAACAACCAAAGTGTCAAATAATGGTTAGAAGCTGTTTTTCAACAACCAAAAGTGTCAAATAATGTTTTAGGAGCTGTTTCTCAATAACCAAAAGTGTAAAATAATGTTTTAGGAGCTGTTTCTCAACAACCAAAGTGTCAAATAATGGTTAGAAGCTGTTTTTCAACAACCAAAAGTGTCAAATAATGTTTTAGGAGCTGTTTCTCAATAACCAAAAGTGTAAAATAATGTTTTAGGAGCTGTTTCTCAACAACCAAAGTGTCAAATAATGGTTAGAAGCTGTTTTTCAACAACCAAAAGTGTCAAATAATGTTTTAGGAGCTGTTTCTCAAAAACCAAAAGTGTAAAATAATGTTTTAGGAGCTGTTTCTCAACAACCAAAGTGTCAAATAATGGTTAGAAGCTGTTTTTCAACAACCAAAAGTGTCAAATAATGTTTTAGGAGCTGTTTCTCAATAACCAAAAGTGTAAAATAATGTTTTAGGAGCTGTTTCTCAACAACCAAAGTGTCAAATAATGGTTAGAAGCTGTTTTTCAACAACCAAAAGTGTCAAATAATGTTTTAGGAGCCGTTTCTCAACAACCAAAAGTGTAAAATAATGTTTTAGGAGCTGTTTCTCAACAACCAAAGTGTCAAATAATGGTTAGAAGCTGTTTTTCAACAACCAAAAGTGTCAAATAATGTTTTAGGAGCTGTTTCTCAATAACCAAAAGTGTAAAATAATGTTTTAGGAGCTGTTTCTCAACAACCAAAGTGTCAAATAATGGTTAGAAGCTGTTTTTCAACAACCAAAAGTGTCAAATAATGTTTTAGGAGCTGTTTCTCAATAACCAAAAGTGTAAAATAATGTTTTAGGAGCTGTTTCTCAACAACCAAAGTGTCAAATAATGGTTAGAAGCTGTTTTTCAACAACCAAAAGTGTCAAATAATGTTTTAGGAGCTGTTTCTCAACAATTAAAGTGTCAAATAATGGTTAGAAGCTGTTTTTCAACAACCAAAAGTGTCAAATAATGTTTTCGGAGCTGTTTCTCAACAACCAAAAGTGTAAAATAATGTTTTAGGAGCTGTTTCTCAACAACCAAAGTGTCAAATAATGGTTAGAAGCTGTTTTTCAACAACCAAAAGTGTCAAATAATGTTTTAGGAGCTGTTTCTCAACAACCAAAAGTGTAAAATAATGTTTTAGGAGCTGTTTCTCAACAACCAAAGTGTCAAATAATGGCCTCCCAAAATAATTTCCCTAAAATAATTTGCCAAAATAATTTGCTTCCCAAAATAATTTGCCAAAATAATTTGCCTCCCAAAATAATTTGCCTCCCAAAATAATTTGCCAAAATAATTTTCCTCCCAAAATAATTTGCCAAAATAATTTGCCTCCCAAAATAATTTGCCAAAATAATTTTGCCTCCCAAAATAATTTGCCTCACAAAATAATTTGCCAAAATAATTTGCCTCCCAAAATAATTTGCCTCCCAAAATAATTTGCCTCCCAAAATAATTTGCCTCCCAAAATAATTTGCCAAAATAATTTGCCTCCCAAAATAATTTGCCAAAATAATTTGCCTCCCAAAATAATTTTCCTCCCAAAATAATTTGCCAAAATAATTTGCCTCCCAAAATAATTTGCCTCCCAAAATAATTTGCCAAAATAATTTGCCTCCCAAAATAATCTGCCAAAATAATTTGCCTCCCAAAATAATTTGCCAAAATAATTTGCCTGCCAAAATAATTTGCCAAAATAATTTGCCTCCCAAAATAATTTGCATCCCAAAATAATTTGCCTCCCAAAATAATTTGCATCCCAAAATAATTTGCCTCCCAAAATAATTTGCATCCCAAAATAATTTGCCTCCCAAAATAATTTGCCAAAATAATTAGCCTCCCAAAATAATTTGCCAAAAGAATTTGCCTCCCAAAATAATTTGCCAAAATAATTTTGCCTCCCAAAATAATTTGCCTCCCAAAATAATTTGCCTCCCAAAATAATTTGCATCCCAAAATAATTTGCCTCCCAAAATAATTTGCCAAAATAATTTGCCTCCCAAAATAATTTGCCAAAATAATTTGCCTCCCAAAATAATTTGCCTCCCAAAATAATTTGCCAAAATAATTTGCCACCCAAAATAATTTGCCTCCCAAAATAATTTGCCAAAATAATTTGCCTCCCAAAATAATTTGCCAAAATAATTTGCCTCCCAAAATAATTTGCCAAAATAATTTGCCTCCCAAAATAATTTGCCAAAATAATTTGCCTCCCAAAATAATTTGCCAAAATAATTTGCCTCCCAAAATAATTTGCAAAAATAATTTGCCTCCCAAAATAATTTGCCTCCCAAAATAATTTGCCAAAATAATTTGCCTCCCAAAATAATTTGCCAAAATAATTTGCCTCCCAAAATAATTTGCCAAAATAATTTGCCTCCCAAAATAATTTGCCTCCCAAAATAATTTGGCAAATAATGTTTTAGGAGCTGTTTCTCAACAACCAAAGTATCAAATAATGGTTAGAAGCTGTTTTTCAACAACCAAAAGTGTCAAATAATGTTTTAGGAGCTGTTTCTCAACAACCAAAGTGTCAAATAATGGTTAGAAGCTGTTTTTCAACAACCAAAAGTGTCAAATAATGTTTTAGGAGCTGTTTCTCAACAACCAAAAGTGTAAAATAATGTTTTAGGAGCTGTTTCTCAACAACCAAAGTGTCAAATAATGGTTAGAAGCTGTTTTTCAACAACCAAAAGTGTCAAATAATGTTTTAGGAGCTGTTTCTCAATAACCAAAAGTGTAAAATAATGTTTTAGGAGCTGTTTCTCAACAACCAAAGTGTCAAATAATGGTTAGAAGCTGTTTTTCAACAACCAAAAGTGTCAAATAATGTTTTAGGAGCTGTTTCTCAATAACCAAAAGTGTAAAATAATGTTTTAGGAGCTGTTTCTCAACAACCAAAGTGTCAAATAATGGTTAGAAGCTGTTTTTCAACAACCAAAAGTGTCAAATAATGTTTTAGGAGCTGTTTCTCAAAAACCAAAAGTGTAAAATAATGTTTTAGGAGCTGTTTCTCAACAACCAAAGTGTCAAATAATGGTTAGAAGCTGTTTTTCAACAACCAAAAGTGTCAAATAATGTTTTAGGAGCTGTTTCTCAATAACCAAAAGTGTAAAATAATGTTTTAGGAGCTGTTTCTCAACAACCAAAGTGTCAAATAATGGTTAGAAGCTGTTTTTCAACAACCAAAAGTGTCAAATAATGTTTTAGGAGCCGTTTCTCAACAACCAAAAGTGTAAAATAATGTTTTAGGAGCTGTTTCTCAACAACCAAAGTGTCAAATAATGGTTAGAAGCTGTTTTTCAACAACCAAAAGTGTCAAATAATGTTTTAGGAGCTGTTTCTCAATAACCAAAAGTGTAAAATAATGTTTTAGGAGCTGTTTCTCAACAACCAAAGTGTCAAATAATGGTTAGAAGCTGTTTTTCAACAACCAAAAGTGTCAAATAATGTTTTAGGAGCTGTTTCTCAATAACCAAAAGTGTAAAATAATGTTTTAGGAGCTGTTTCTCAACAACCAAAGTGTCAAATAATGGTTAGAAGCTGTTTTTCAACAACCAAAAGTGTCAAATAATGTTTTAGGAGCTGTTTCTCAACAATTAAAGTGTCAAATAATGGTTAGAAGCTGTTTTTCAACAACCAAAAGTGTCAAATAATGTTTTCGGAGCTGTTTCTCAACAACCAAAAGTGTAAAATAATGTTTTAGGAGCTGTTTCTCAACAACCAAAGTGTCAAATAATGGTTAGAAGCTGTTTTTCAACAACCAAAAGTGTCAAATAATGTTTTAGGAGCTGTTTCTCAACAACCAAAAGTGTCAAATAATGTTTTAGGAGCTGTTTCTCAACAACCAAAGTGTCAAATAATGGCCTCCCAAAATAATTTCCCTAAAATAATTTGCCAAAATAATTTGCTTCCCAAAATAATTTGCCAAAATAATTTGCCTCCCAAAATAATTTGCCTCCCAAAATAATTTGCCAAAATAATTTGCCTCCCAAAATAATTTGCCAAAATAATTTGCCAAAATAATTTGCCTCCCAAAATAATTTGCCAAAATAATTTGCCTCCCAAAATAATTTTCCTCCCAAAATAATTTGCCAAAATAATTTTCCTCCCAAAATAATTTGCCAAAATAATTTGCCTCCCAAAATAATTTGCCAAAATAATTTGCCTCCCAAAATAATCTGCCAAAATAATTTGCCTCCCAAAATAATTTGCCAAAATAATTTGCCTGCCAAAATAATTTGCCAAAATAATTTGCCTCCCAAAATAATTTGCCAAAATAATTTGCCTCCCAAAATAATTTGCCAAAATAATTTGCCTCCCAAAATAATTTTCCTCCCAAAATAATTTGCCAAAATAATTTTCCTCCCAAAATAATTTGCCAAAATAATTTGCCTCCCAAAATAATTTGCCTCCCAAAATAATTTGCCAAAATAATTTGCCTCCCAAAATAATCTGCCAAAATAATTTGCCTCCCAAAATAATTTGCCAAAATAATTTGCCTGCCAAAATAATTTGCCTCCCAAAATAATTTGCCAAAATAATTTGCCTCCCAAAATAATTTGCATCCCAAAATAATTTGCCTCCCAAAATAATTTGCATCCCAAAATAATTTGCCTCCCAAAATAATTTGCCAAAATAATTAGCCTCCCAAAATAATTTGCCAAAAGAATTTGCCTCCCAAAATAATTTGCCAAAATAATTTTGCCTCCCAAAATAATTTGCCTCACAAAATAATTTGCCAAAATAATTTGCCTCCCAAAATAATTTGCCTCCCAAAATAATTTGCCTCCCAAAATAATTTGCCAAAATAATTTGCCTCCCAAAATAATTTGCCAAAATAATTTGCCTCCCAAAATAATTTTCCTCCCAAAATAATTTGCCAAAATAATTTTCCTCCCAAAATAATTTGCCAAAATAATTTGCCTCCCAAGATAATTTGCCTCCCAAAATAATTTGCCAAAATAATTTGCCTCCCAAAATAATCTGCCAAAATAATTTGCCTCCCAAAATAATTTGCCAAAATAATTTGCCTGCCAAAATAATTTGCCAAAATAATTTGCCTCCCAAAATAATTTGCCAAAATAATTTGCCTCCCAAAATAATTTGCATCCCAAAATAATTTGCCTCCCAAAATAATTTGCATCCCAAAATAATTTGCCTCCCAAAATAATTTGCCAAAATAATTAGCCTCCCAAAATAATTTGCCAAAAGAATTTGCCTCCCAAAATAATTTGCCAAAATAATTTTGCCTCCCAAAATAATTTGCCTCCCAAAATAATTTGCCTCCCAAAATAATTTGCCTCCCAAAATAATTTGCATCCCAAAATAATTTGCCTCCCAAAATAATTTGCCAAAATAATTTGCCTCCCAAAATAATTTGCCTCCCAAAATAATTTGCCTCCCAAAATAATTTGCCAAAATAATTTGCCTCCCAAAATAATTTGCCAAAATAATTTGCCTCCCAAAATAATTTGCCAAAATAATTTGCCTCCCAAAATAATTTGCAAAAATAATTTGCCTCCCAAAATTATTTGCCTCCCAAAATAATTTGGCAAATAATGTTTTAGGAGCTGTTTCTCAACAACCAAAGTATCAAATAATGGTTAGAAGCTGTTTTTCAACAACCAAAAGTGTCAAATAATGTTTTAGGAGCTGTTTCTCAACAACCAAAGTGTCAAATAATGGTTAGAAGCTGTTTTTCAACAACCAAAAGTGTCAAATAATGTTTTAGGAGCTGTTTCTCAACAACCAAAAGTGTAAAATAATGTTTTAGGAGCTGTTTCTCAACAACCAAAGTGTCAAATAATGGTTAGAAGCTGTTTTTCAACAACCAAAAGTGTCAAATAATGTTTTAGGAGCTGTTTCTCAATAACCAAAAGTGTAAAATAATGTTTTAGGAGATGTTTCTCAACAACCAAAGTGTCAAATAATGGTTAGAAGCTGTTTTTCAACAACCAAAAGGGTCAAATAATGTTTTAGGAGCTGTTTCTCAATAACCAAAAGTGTAAAATAATGTTTTAGGAGCTGTTTCTCAACAACCAAAGTGTCAAATAATGGTTAGAAGCTGTTTTTCAACAACCAAAAGTGTCAAATAATGTTTTAGGAGCTGTTTCTCAACAACCAAAAGTGTAAAATAATGTTTTAGGAGCTGTTTCTCAACAACAAAAGTGTCAAATAATGGTTAGAAGCTGTTTTTCAACAACCAAAAGTGTCAAATAATGTTTTAGGAGCTGTTTCTCAATAACCAAAAGTGTAAAATAATGTTTTAGGAGCTGTTTCTCAACAAACAAAGTGTCAAATAATGTTTTAGGAGCTGTTTCTCAACAACAAAAGTGTCAAATAATGGTTAGAAGCTGTTTTTCAACAACCAAAAGTGTCAAATAATGTTTTAGGAGCTGTTTCTCAATAACCAAAAGTGTAAAATAATGTTTTAGGAGCTGTTTCTCAACAACCAAAGTGTCAAATAATGGTTAGAAGCTGTTTTTCAACAACCAAAAGTGTCAAATAATGTTTTAGGAGCTGTTTCTCAAAAACCAAAAGTGTAAAATAATGTTTTAGGAGCTGTTTCTCAACAACCAAAGTGTCAAATAATGGTTAGAAGCTGTTTTTCAACAACCAAAAGTGTCAAATAATGTTTTAGGAGCTGTTTCTCAATAACCAAAAGTGTAAAATAATGTTTTAGGAGCTGTTTCTCAACAACCAAAGTGTCAAATAATGGTTAGAAGCTGTTTTTCAACAACCAAAAGTGTCAAATAATGTTTTAGGAGCCGTTTCTCAACAACCAAAAGTGTAAAATAATGTTTTAGGAGCTGTTTCTCAACAACCAAAGTGTCAAATAATGGTTAGAAGCTGTTTTTCAACAACCAAAAGTGTCAAATAATGTTTTAGGAGCTGTTTCTCAATAACCAAAAGTGTAAAATAATGTTTTAGGAGCTGTTTCTCAACAACCAAAGTGTCAAATAATGGTTAGAAGCTGTTTTTCAACAACCAAAAGTGTCAAATAATGTTTTAGGAGCTGTTTCTCAATAACCAAAAGTGTAAAATAATGTTTTAGGAGCTGTTTCTCAACAACCAAAGTGTCAAATAATGGTTAGAAGCTGTTTTTCAACAACCAAAAGTGTCAAATAATGTTTTAGGAGCTGTTTCTCAACAATTAAAGTGTCAAATAATGGTTAGAAGCTGTTTTTCAACAACCAAAAGTGTCAAATAATGTTTTCGGAGCTGTTTCTCAACAACCAAAAGTGTAAAATAATGTTTTAGGAGCTGTTTCTCAACAACCAAAGTGTCAAATAATGGTTAGAAGCTGTTTTTCAACAACCAAAAGTGTCAAATAATGTTTTAGGAGCTGTTTCTCAACAACCAAAAGTGTAAAATAATGTTTTAGGAGCTGTTTCTCAACAACCAAAGTGTCAAATAATGGCCTCCCAAAATAATTTCCCTAAAATAATTTGCCAAAATAATTTGCTTCCCAAAATAATTTGCCAAAATAATTTGCCTCCCAAAATAATTTGCCTCCCAAAATAATTTGCCTCCCAAAATAATTTGCCTCCCAAAATAATTTGCCAAAATAATTTGCCTCCCAAAATAATTTGCCAAAATAATTTGCCAAAATAATTTGCCTCCCAAAATAATTTGCCAAAATAATTTGCCTCCCAAAATAATTTTCCTCCCAAAATAATTTGCCAAAATAATTTTCCTCCCAAAATAATTTGCCAAAATAATTTGCCTCCCAAAATAATTTGCCAAAATAATTTGCCTCCCAAAATAATCTGCCAAAATAATTTGCCTCCCAAAATAATTTGCCAAAATAATTTGCCTGCCAAAATAATTTGCCAAAATAATTTGCCTCCCAAAATAATTTGCCAAAATAATTTGCCAAAATAATTTGCCTCCCAAAATAATTTTCCTCCCAAAATAATTTGCCAAAATAATTTTCCTCCCAAAATAATTTGCCAAAATAATTTGCCTCCCAAAATAATTTGCCTCCCAAAATAATTTGCCTCCCAAAATAATCTGCCAAAATAATTTGCCTCCCAAAATAATTTGCCAAAATAATTTGCCTGCCAAAATAATTTGCCAAAATAATTTGCCTGCCAAAATAATTTGCCAAAATAATTTGCCTCCCAAAATAATTTGCCAAAATAATTTGCCTCCCAAAATAATTTGCATCCCAAAATAATTTGCCTCCCAAAATAATTTGCATCCCAAAATAATTTGCCTCCCAAAATAATTTGCCAAAATAATTAGCCTCCCAAAATAATTTGCCAAAAGAATTTGCCTCCCAAAATAATTTGCCAAAATAATTTTGCCTCCCAAAATAATTTGCCTCACAAAATAATTTGCCAAAATAATTTGCCTCCCAAAATAATTTGCCTCCCAAAATAATTTGCCAAAATAATTTGCCTCCCAAAATAATTTGCCAAAATAATTTGCCTCCCAAAATAATTTTCCTCCCAAAATAATTTGCCAAAATAATTTTCCTCCCAAAATAATTTGCCAAAATAATTTGCCTCCCAAGATAATTTGCCTCCCAAAATAATTTGCCAAAATAATTTGCCTCCCAAAATAATTTGCCAAAATAATTTGCCTGCCAAAATAATTTGCCAAAATAATTTGCCTCCCAAAATAATTTGCCAAAATAATTTGCCTCCCAAAATAATTTGCATCCCAAAATAATTTGCCTCCCAAAATAATTTGCATCCCAAAATAATTTGCCTCCCAAAATAATTTGCCAAAATAATTAGCCTCCCAAAATAATTTGCCAAAAGAATTTGCCTCCCAAAATAATTTGCCAAAATAATTTTGCCTCCCAAAATAATTTGCCTCCCAAAATAATTTGCCTCCCAAAATAATTTGCCTCCCAAAATAATTTGCCTCCCAAAATAATTTGCATCCCAAAATAATTTGCCTCCCAAAATAATTTGCCAAAATAATTTGCCTCCCAAAATAATTTGCCTCCCAAAATAATTTTGCCTCCCAAAATAATTTGCCTCCCAAAATAATTTGCCTCCCAAAATAATCTGCCAAAATAATTTGCCTCCCAAAATAATTTGCCAAAATAATTTGCCTGCCAAAATAATTTGCCAAAATAATTTGCCTCCCAAAATAATTTGCCAAAATAATTTGCCTCCCAAAATAATTTGCATCCCAAAATAATTTGCCTCCCAAAATAATTTGCATCCCAAAATAATTTGCCTCCCAAAATAATTTGCCAAAATAATTAGCCTCCCAAAATAATTTGCCAAAAGAATTTGCCTCCCAAAATAATTTGCCAAAATAATTTTGCCTCCCAAAATAATTTGCCTCACAAAATAATTTGCCAAAATAATTTGCCTCCCAAAATAATTTGCCTCCCAAAATAATTTGCCTCCCAAAATAATTTGCCAAAATAATTTGCCTCCCAAAATAATTTGCCAAAATAATTTGCCTCCCAAAATAATTTGCCTCCCAAAATAATTTTCCTCCCAAAATAATTTGCCAAAATAATTTTCCTCCCAAAATAATTTGCCAAAATAATTTGCCTCCCAAGATAATTTGCCTCCCAAAATAATTTGCCAAAATAATTTGCCTCCCAAAATAATCTGCCAAAATAATTTGCCTCCCAAAATAATTTGCCAAAATAATTTGCCTGCCAAAATAATTTGCCAAAATAATTTGCCTCCCAAAATAATTTGCCAAAATAATTTGCCTCCCAAAATAATTTGCATCCCAAAATAATTTGCCTCCCAAAATAATTTGCATCCCAAAATAATTTGCCTCCCAAAATAATTTGCCAAAATAATTAGCCTCCCAAAATAATTTGCCAAAAGAATTTGCCTCCCAAAATAATTTGCCAAAATAATTTTGCCTCCCAAAATAATTTGCCTCCCAAAATAATTTGCCTCCCAAAATAATTTGCCTCCCAAAATAATTTGCCTCCCAAAATAATTTGCATCCCAAAATAATTTGCCTCCCAAAATAATTTGCCAAAATAATTTGCCTCCCAAAATAATTTGCCTCCCAAAATAATTTGCCTCCCAAAATAATTTGCCAAAATAATTTGCCTCCCAAAATAATTTGCCAAAATAATTTGCCTCCCAAAATAATTTGCCAAAATAATTTGCCTCCCAAAATAATTTGCAAAAATAATTTGGTTAGAAGCTGTTTTTCAACAACCAAAAGTGTCAAATAATGTTTTAGGAGCTGTTTCTCAATAACCAAAAGTGTAAAATAATGTTTTAGGAGATGTTTCTCAACAACCAAAGTGTCAAATAATGGTTAGAAGCTGTTTTTCAACAACCAAAAGGGTCAAATAATGTTTTAGGAGCTGTTTCTCAATAACCAAAAGTGTAAAATAATGTTTTAGGAGCTGTTTCTCAACAACCAAAGTGTCAAATAATGGTTAGAAGCTGTTTTTCAACAACCAAAAGTGTCAAATAATGTTTTAGGAGCTGTTTCTCAACAACCAAAAGTGTAAAATAATGTTTTAGGAGCTGTTTCTCAACAACAAAAGTGTCAAATAATGGTTAGAAGCTGTTTTTCAACAACCAAAAGTGTCAAATAATGTTTTAGGAGCTGTTTCTCAATAACCAAAAGTGTAAAATAATGTTTTAGGAGCTGTTTCTCAACAAACAAAGTGTCAAATAATGTTTTAGGAGCTGTTTCTCAACAACAAAAGTGTCAAATAATGGTTAGAAGCTGTTTTTCAACAACCAAAAGTGTCAAATAATGTTTTAGGAGCTGTTTCTCAATAACCAAAAGTGTAAAATAATGTTTTAGGAGCTGTTTTTCAACAACCAAAAGTGTCAAATAATGTTTTAGGAGCTGTTTCTCAATAACCAAAAGTGTAAAATAATGTTTTAGGAGCTGTTTCTCAACAACCAAAGTGTCAAATAATGGTTAGAAGCTGTTTTTCAACAACCAAAAGTGTCAAATAATGTTTTAGGAGCTGTTTCTCAATAACCAAAAGTGTAAAATAATGTTTTAGGAGCTGTTTCTCAACAACCAAAGTGTCAAATAATGGTTAGAAGCTGTTTTTCAACAACCAAAAGTGTCAAATAATGTTTTAGGAGCTGTTTCTCAATAACCAAAAGTGTCAAATAATGTTTTAGGAGCTGTTTCTCAACAACCAAAGTGTCAAATAATGGTTAGAAGCTGTTTTTCAACAACCAAAAGTGTCAAATAATGTTTTAGGAGCTGTTTCTCAATAACCAAAAGTGTAAAATAATGTTTTAGGAGCTGTTCTCAACAACCAAAGTGTCAAATAATGGTTAGAAGCTGTTTTTCAACAACCAAAAGTGTCAAATAATGTTTTAGGAGCTGTTTCTCAATAACCAAAAGTGTAAAATAATGTTTTAGGAGCTGTTTCTCAACAACCAAAGTGTCAAATAATGGTTAGAAGCTGTTTTTCAACAACCAAAAGTGTCAAATAATGTTTTAGGAGCTGTTTCTCAATAACCAAAAGTGTAAAATAATGTTTTAGGAGCTGTTTCTCAACAACAAAAGTGTCAGATAATGGTTAGAAGCTGTTTTTCAACAACCAAAAGTGTCAAATAATGTTTTAGGAGCTGTTTCTCAATAACCAAAAGTGTAAAATAATGTTTTAGGAGCTTTTTCTCAACAACCAAAGTGTCAAATAATGGTTAGAAGCTGTTTTTCAACAACCAAAAGTGTCAAATAATGTTTTAGGAGCTGTTTCTCAATAACCAAAAGTGTAAAATAATGTTTTAGGAGATGTTTCTCAACCACCAAAGTGTCAAATAATGGTTAGAAGCTGTTTTTCAACAACCAAAAGTGTCAAATAATGTTTTAGGAGCTGTTTCTCAATAACCAAAAGTGTAAAATAATGTTTTAGGAGCTGTTTCTCAACAACCAAAGTGTCAAATAATGGTTAGAAGCTGTTTTTCAACAACCAAAAGTGTCAAATAATGTTTTAGGAGCTGTTTCTCAATAACCAAAAGTGTAAAATAATGTTTTAGGAGCTGTTTCTCAACAACCAAAGTGTCAAATAATGGTTAGAAGCTGTTTTTCAACAACCAAAAGTGTCAAATAATGTTTTAGGAGCTGTTTCTCAATAACCAAAAGTGTAAAATAATGTTTTAGGAGCTGTTTCTCAACAACCAAAGTGTCAAATAATGGTTAGAAGCTGTTTTTCAACAACCAAAAGTGTCAAATAATGTTTTAGGAGCCGTTTCTCAACAACCAAAAGTGTAAAATAATGTTTTAGGAGCTGTTTCTCAACAACCAAAGTGTCAAATAATGGTTAGAAGCTGTTTTTCAACAACCAAAAGTGTCAAATAATGTTTTAGGAGCTGTTTCTCAATAACCAAAAGTGTAAAATAATGTTTTAGGAGCTGTTTCTCAACAACCAAAGTGTCAAATAATGGTTAGAAGCTGTTTTTCAACAACCAAAAGTGTCAAATAATGTTTTAGGAGCTGTTTCTCAATAACCAAAAGTGTAAAATAATGTTTTAGGAGCTGTTTCTCAACAACCAAAGTGTCAAATAATGGTTAGAAGCTGTTTTTCAACAACCAAAAGTGTCAAATAATGTTTTAGGAGCTGTTTCTCAATAACCAAAAGTGTAAAATAATGTTTTAGGAGCTGTTTCTCAACAACCAAAGTGTCAAATAATGGTTAGAAGCTGTTTTTCAACAACCAAAAGTGTCAAATAATGTTTTAGGAGCTGTTTCTCAATAACCAAAAGTGTAAAATAATGTTTTAGGAGCTGTTTCTCAACAACCAAAGTGTCAAATAATGGTTAGAAGCTGTTTTTCAACAACCAAAAGTGTCAAATAATGTTTTAGGAGCTGTTTCTCAATAACCAAAAGTGTAAAATAATGTTTTAGGAGCTTTTTCTCAACAACCAAAGTGTCAAATAATGGTTAGAAGCTGTTTTTCAACAACCAAAAGTGTCAAATAATGTTTTAGGAGCTGTTTCTCAATAACCAAAAGTGTCAAATAATGTTTTAGGAGATGTTTCTCAACAACCAAAGTGTCAAATAATGGTTAGAAGCTGTTTTTCAACAACCAAAAGTGTCAAATAATGTTTTAGGAGCTGTTTCTCAATAACCAAAAGTGTAAAATAATGTTTTAGGAGCTGTTTCTCAACAACCAAAGTGTCAAATAATGGTTAGAAGCTGTTTTTCAACAACCAAAAGTGTCAAATAATGTTTTAGGAGCTGTTTCTCAATAACCAAAAGTGTAAAATAATGTTTTAGGAGCTGTTTCTCAACAACCAAAGTGTCAAATAATGGTTAGAAGCTGTTTTTCAACAACCAAAAGTGTCAAATAATGTTTTAGGAGCTGTTTCTCAATAACCAAAAGTGTAAAATAATGTTTTAGGAGCTGTTCTCAACAACCAAAGTGTCAAATAATGGTTAGAAGCTGTTTTTCAACAACCAAAAGTGTCAAATAATGTTTTAGGAGCTGTTTCTCAATAACCAAAAGTGTAAAATAATGTTTTAGGAGCTGTTTCTCAACAACCAAAGTGTCAAATAATGGTTAGAAGCTGTTTTTCAACAACCAAAAGTGTCAAATAATGTTTTAGGAGCTGTTTCTCAATAAACAAAAGTGTAAAATAATGTTTTAGGAGCTGTTTCTCAACAACCAAAGTGTCAAATAATGGTTAGAAGCTGTTTTTCAACAACCAAAAGTGTCAAATAATGTTTTAGGAGCTGTTTCTCAATAACCAAAAGTGTAAAATAATGTTTTAGGAGCTGTTTCTCAACAACCAAAGTGTCAAATAATGGTTAGAAGCTGTTTTTCAACAACCAAAAGTGTCAAATAATGTTTTAGGAGCTGTTTCTCAATAACCAAAAGTGTAAAATAATGTTTTAGGAGCTGTTTCTCAACAACCAAAGTGTCAAATAATGGTTAGAAGCTGTTTTTCAACAACCAAAAGTGTCAAATAATGTTTTAGGAGCCGTTTCTCAACAACCAAAAGTGTAAAATAATGTTTTAGGAGCTGTTTCTCAACAACCAAAGTGTCAAATAATGGTTAGAAGCTGTTTTTCAACAACCAAAAGTGTCAAATAATGTTTTAGGAGCTGTTTCTCAATAACCAAAAGTGTAAAATAATGTTTTAGGAGCTGTTTCTCAACAACCAAAGTGTCAAATAATGGTTAGAAGCTGTTTTTCAACAACCAAAAGTGTCAAATAATGTTTTAGGAGCTGTTTCTCAATAACCAAAAGTGTAAAATAATGTTTTAGGAGCTGTTTCTCAACAACCAAAGTGTCAAATAATGGTTAGAAGCTGTTTTTCAACAACCAAAAGTGTCAAATAATGTTTTAGGAGCTGTTTCTCAATAACCAAAAGTGTAAAATAATGTTTTAGGAGCTGTTTCTCAACAACCAAAGTGTCAAATAATGGTTAGAAGCTGTTTTTCAACAACCAAAAGTGTCAAATAATGTTTTAGGAGCTGTTTCTCAATAACCAAAAGTGTAAAATAATGTTTTAGGAGCTGTTTCTCAACAACCAAAGTGTCAAATAATGGTTAGAAGCTGTTTTTCAACAACCAAAAGTGTCAAATAATGTTTTAGGAGCTGTTTCTCAATAACCAAAAGTGTAAAATAATGTTTTAGGAGCTTTTTCTCAACAACCAAAGTGTCAAATAATGGTTAGAAGCTGTTTTTCAACAACCAAAAGTGTCAAATAATGTTTTAGGAGCTGTTTCTCAATAACCAAAAGTGTCAAATAATGTTTTAGGAGATGTTTCTCAACAACCAAAGTGTCAAATAATGGTTAGAAGCTGTTTTTCAACAACCAAAAGTGTCAAATAATGTTTTAGGAGCTGTTTCTCAATAACCAAAAGTGTAAAATAATGTTTTAGGAGCTGTTTCTCAACAACCAAAGTGTCAAATAATGGTTAGAAGCTGTTTTTCAACAACCAAAAGTGTCAAATAATGTTTTAGGAGCTGTTTCTCAATAACCAAAAGTGTAAAATAATGTTTTAGGAGCTGTTTCTCAACAACCAAAGTGTCAAATAATGGTTAGAAGCTGTTTTTCAACAACCAAAAGTGTCAAATAATGTTTTAGGAGCTGTTTCTCAATAACCAAAAGTGTAAAATAATGTTTTAGGAGCTGTTCTCAACAACCAAAGTGTCAAATAATGGTTAGAAGCTGTTTTTCAACAACCAAAAGTGTCAAATAATGTTTTAGGAGCTGTTTCTCAATAACCAAAAGTGTAAAATAATGTTTTAGGAGCTGTTTCTCAACAACCAAAGTGTCAAATAATGGTTAGAAGCTGTTTTTCAACAACCAAAAGTGTCAAATAATGTTTTAGGAGCTTTTTCTCAACAACCAAAGTGTCAAATAATGGTTAGAAGCTGTTTTTCAACAACCAAAAGTGTCAAATAATGTTTTAGGAGCTGTTTCTCAATAACCAAAAGTGTAAAATAATGTTTTAGGAGATGTTTCTCAACAACCAAAGTGTCAAATAATGGTTAGAAGCTGTTTTTCAACAACCAAAAGTGTCAAATAATGTTTTAGGAGCTGTTTCTCAATAACCAAAAGTGTAAAATAATGTTTTAGGAGCTGTTTCTCAACAACCAAAGTGTCAAATAATGGTTAGAAGCTGTTTTTCAACAACCAAAAGTGTCAAATAATGTTTTAGGAGCTGTTTCTCAATAACCAAAAGTGTAAAATAATGTTTTAGGAGCTGTTTCTCAACAACCAAAGTGTCAAATAATGGTTAGAAGCTGTTTTTCAACAACCAAAAGTGTCAAATAATGTTTTAGGAGCTGTTTCTCAATAACCAAAAGTGTAAAATAATGTTTTAGGAGCTGTTTCTCAACAACCAAAGTGTCAAATAATGGTTAGAAGCTGTTTTTCAACAACCAAAAGTGTCAAATAATGTTTTAGGAGCTGTTTCTCAATAACCAAAAGTGTAAAATAATGTTTTAGGAGCTGTTTCTCAACAACCAAAGTGTCAAATAATGGTTAGAAGCTGTTTTTCAACAACCAAAAGTGTCAAATAATGTTTTAGGAGCTGTTTCTCAATAACCAAAAGTGTAAAATAATGTTTTAGGAGCTGTTTCTCAACAACAAAAGTGTCAGATAATGGTTAGAAGCTGTTTTTCAACAACCAAAAGTGTCAAATAATGTTTTAGGAGCTGTTTCTCAATAACCAAAAGTGTAAAATAATGTTTTAGGAGCTTTTTCTCAACAACCAAAGTGTCAAATAATGGTTAGAAGCTGTTTTTCAACAACCAAAAGTGTCAAATAATGTTTTAGGAGCTGTTTCTCAATAACCAAAAGTGTAAAATAATGTTTTAGGAGATGTTTCTCAACAACCAAAGTGTCAAATAATGGTTAGAAGCTGTTTTTCAACAACCAAAAGTGTCAAATAATGTTTTAGGAGCTGTTTCTCAATAACCAAAAGTGTAAAATAATGTTTTAGGAGCTGTTTCTCAACAACCAAAGTGTCAAATAATGGTTAGAAGCTGTTTTTCAACAACCAAAAGTGTCAAATAATGTTTTAGGAGCTGTTTCTCAATAACCAAAAGTGTAAAATAATGTTTTAGGAGCTGTTTCTCAACAACCAAAGTGTCAAATAATGGTTAGAAGCTGTTTTTCAACAACCAAAAGTGTCAAATAATGTTTTAGGAGCCGTTTCTCAACAACCAAAAGTGTAAAATAATGTTTTAGGAGCTGTTTCTCAACAACCAAAGTGTCAAATAATGGTTAGAAGCTGTTTTTCAACAACCAAAAGTGTCAAATAATGTTTTAGGAGCTGTTTCTCAATAACCAAAAGTGTAAAATAATGTTTTAGGAGCTGTTTCTCAACAACCAAAGTGTCAAATAATGGTTAGAAGCTGTTTTTCAACAACCAAAAGTGTCAAATAATGTTTTAGGAGCTGTTTCTCAATAACCAAAAGTGTAAAATAATGTTTTAGGAGCTGTTTCTCAACAACCAAAGTGTCAAATAATGGTTAGAAGCTGTTTTTCAACAACCAAAAGTGTCAAATAATGTTTTAGGAGCTGTTTCTCAATAACCAAAAGTGTAAAATAATGTTTTAGGAGCTGTTTCTCAACAACCAAAGTGTCAAATAATGGTTAGAAGCTGTTTTTCAACAACCAAAAGTGTCAAATAATGTTTTAGGAGCTGTTTCTCAATAACCAAAAGTGTAAAATAATGTTTTAGGAGCTGTTTCTCAACAACAAAAGTGTCAGATAATGGTTAGAAGCTGTTTTTCAACAACCAAAAGTGTCAAATAATGTTTTAGGAGCTGTTTCTCAATAACCAAAAGTGTAAAATAATGTTTTAGGAGCTTTTTCTCAACAACCAAAGTGTCAAATAATGGTTAGAAGCTGTTTTTCAACAACCAAAAGTGTCAAATAATGTTTTAGGAGCTGTTTCTCAATAACCAAAAGTGTAAAATAATGTTTTAGGAGATGTTTCTCAACAACCAAAGTGTCAAATAATGGTTAGAAGCTGTTTTTCAACAACCAAAAGTGTCAAATAATGTTTTAGGAGCTGTTTCTCAATAACCAAAAGTGTAAAATAATGTTTTAGGAGCTGTTTCTCAACAACCAAAGTGTCAAATAATGGTTAGAAGCTGTTTTTCAACAACCAAAAGTGTCAAATAATGTTTTAGGAGCTGTTTCTCAATAACCAAAAGTGTAAAATAATGTTTTAGGAGCTGTTTCTCAACAACCAAAGTGTCAAATAATGGTTAGAAGCTGTTTTTCAACAACCAAAAGTGTCAAATAATGTTTTAGGAGCTGTTTCTCAAAAACCAAAAGTGTAAAATAATGTTTTAGGAGCTGTTTCTCAACAACCAAAGTGTCAAATAATGGTTAGAAGCTGTTTTTCAACAACCAAAAGTGTCAAATAATGTTTTAGGAGCTGTTTCTCAATAACCAAAAGTGTAAAATAATGTTTTAGGAGCTGTTTCTCAACAACCAAAGTGTCAAATAATGGTTAGAAGCTGTTTTTCAACAACCAAAAGTGTCAAATAATGTTTTAGGAGCCGTTCCTCAACAACCAAAAGTGTAAAATAATGTTTTAGGAGCTGTTTCTCAACAACCAAAGTGTCAAATAATGGTTAGAAGCTGTTTTTCAACAACCAAAAGTGTCAAATAATGTTTTAGGAGCTGTTTCTCAATAACCAAAAGTGTAAAATAATGTTTTAGGAGCTGTTTCTCAACAACCAAAGTGTCAAATAATGGTTAGAAGCTGTTTTTCAACAACCAAAAGTGTCAAATAATGTTTTAGGAGCTGTTTCTCAATAACCAAAAGTGTAAAATAATGTTTTAGGAGCTGTTTCTCAACAACCAAAGTGTCAAATAATGGTTAGAAGCTGTTTTTCAACAACCAAAAGTGTCAAATAATGTTTTAGGAGCTGTTTCTCAACAATTAAAGTGTCAAATAATGGTTAGAAGCTGTTTTTCAACAACCAAAAGTGTCAAATAATGTTTTCGGAGCTGTTTCTCAACAACCAAAAGTGTAAAATAATGTTTTAGGAGCTGTTTCTCAACAACCAAAGTGTCAAATAATGGTTAGAAGCTGTTTTTCAACAACCAAAAGTGTCAAATAATGTTTTAGGAGCTGTTTCTCAACAACCAAAAGTGTAAAATAATGTTTTAGGAGCTGTTTCTCAACAACCAAAGTGTCAAATAATGGCCTCCCAAAATAATTTCCCTAAAATAATTTGCCAAAATAATTTGCTTCCCAAAATAATTTGCCAAAATAATTTGCCAAAATAATTTGCCTCCCAAAATAATTTGCCTCCCAAAATAATTTGCCAAAATAATTTGCCTCCCAAAATAATTTGCCAAAATAATTTGCCAAAATAATTTGCCTCCCAAAATAATTTGCCAAAATAATTTGCCTTCCAAAATAATTTTCCTCCCAAAATAATTTGCCAAAATAATTTTCCTCCCAAAATAATTTGCCAAAATAATTTGCCTCCCAAAATAATTTGCCTCCCAAAATAATTTGCCAAAATAATTTGCCTCACAAAATAATTTGCCAAAATAATTTGCCTGCCAATAATTTAATTATTATTTTATGAAAAAAAAAAACAGCCAATCTACAAGCTCACATGTGAGCTTGTAGATCGGTTAGTTTCACTCGTTTGGGTCCAGCTGAGACATCAAATTTCTCTTTCTCTTTTGAGCTCAAAAGTTTGTACTGCATGACTTATCTGACTCATACTTTTGCGTATTGTGTATATCTATCATCATTGTTTTTTGATTAAGTGAGTATGCGAGGACACCAATGGAAACGAGCCGAAAGTCGTTCTTTGTTTCATCCTTTTAGCAGACATTTTAGTATTCCCAGTGCCTGTCCCAAGTATTCAATAAAAAATTTAAATGCATTGCAGGTGTTCATCAGGGAGCTGATCTCCAACGGCAGCGATGCCCTGGAAAAGCTGCGCCACAAGCTGATCACAGGAGGAGGCGACACGGCTCCCATGGAGATCCACCTCCAAACGGACGCTGCCAAAGGCACCTTCACCATCCAGGTACTGTCAGTCAGGTCACAGAGGCCCACGTCACCTGGAATGTGTATGACCTGCACACACTGAAGGGAATAGATGGTTCCTGTTTTAATGGGCTATATGCATTGCACACGCCATTTTGGAAAGAACTTGGGCCCCCTTCCCTACTTCCTTCACAGGTGTTACAGCTGATACTACTGAAGGCTCTGTTCCATTCTGGTCAAACAGAGTCAAGGTGCTGCTATTGTGCACGTTGGCTCACCTGCATCACCTATCAGTGTCCTTGAGTGGGTTCCAAATGACCCTGTACAGGTGTGTAATTCCGAGAGTGTACAAATATTTTAATTGTATAACATTTGTAGCGACTAAATGGAACGGAGCCTAATAATTAGTATCATCAGTAACACCTGTGAAGAAAGGGAGGAAGCGGCCCAGAAGTAGGAAGAATTATTCTGTGTGCGTAGAGCCCATTCTGAAGAAGACGCAAATCGAAACGTCAGTCACCCCTGCAAAATAATAACGTGCCGATCCGGTCGAGTGCTCCAGTATTTTATTTGAAGTAACCAGGTATTATTCTAGTCTGGGTTTAAGCAAATGTCTATTCCTGAAGACAGTATTCCACCTAGTGGCGGAATATTGTACTGCATGTTGTGGTGCTCTCAGTGACTATTGTCTGTCTGTTGCAGGATACTGGAGTGGGTATGAACCAGGAGGACCTGATTGCCAACTTGGGGACCATCGCCCGATCTGGTTCTAAGGTAGCTGTTAATGTACTATACTCCATCTGATTTCAATGTATTTTAATGGTCGTTCTGTGTCCTGTCATGGCAATTTGGTCCACAGACATTTTTTTGATTTGCCCATGACTAACTGTGCCACTTACCATGATTTCGAAACTGTCCAAATTGTCCCAGGACAAAAACTTTATCCTCTAGAGTGAGTACTTCTCACTTCAAGCTTTTTCACTTTGTTAACTACTGTAAATGGTTCAGAATGATAATGCTGACGTTCTTTCTTTCATTGACTCTGTCCCAGTGAAATCCTCAATTTCCAGCAGTGGTGTACAATTACTTCGTTACTGTACTTAAGTACAAGTTTGGAGAATTTGTTATTGACTACTTTTCTTTTGCTGTATTTTTACTTTTACTTCGTTACATTTACAAGGAAAAAATCGTACTTTTAATGCGCTATATTTAAAATCGGACACCTCGTTACTCGCTACAAATTAAATAATAAAATCTTATATTTGTCTTACTGGAGGAATGCGCAGTTGAGAATTGAACAGGGCTGCTCCACTCTCAGATAATAGGGGGGCGGAGTTGTGTTCTGCTGCCTGGCCTGCTTTGAAGACGGCAAGACGCACACACTGTGTTTTGTCACACGCATTCAACATGGATGACCGAGACACAGTCTTAGCAGAAGGATTTTTTATTTTTGTCCTTGCCTTATGCCTTACGCCCATGCCTTAATATTTAGCGGAAAACCAACCAATAAGTCCCTATCCGACACAAATTAACTAATCTTTCTCAGCCGTCACTGGAGCGCGCATCTAGCTACTGCAAGATTATGCACGCTGACAGACAGCAGACACTGTCCCAACTCCTAACACAAACACTGAGGGAACTTGTTGTTGTACACACATAATGTGCCACGAAAAATAGCTTCCAATAGCTTAGTTGGTCATTATCGCTTCGAGGAGGTACGTGTCCATAATATCGCCACGAACGGCCAACAAAAGACATCTCTCTTCCACAGTGAATGAAGCGCAGTGATGCCTAATTTATTCTTCGCCGTACAAAGTGTTCCGTGCTGAAAATAGCTGATGTACAAGCTCACAACTCGTCGCGTCCGGACACGTTGTGAGCTTGTAGATCAGCCAACCCCAGGGATGCAGGCTCTGAGAACGTTCAGAAACTTTTGCCTTCACAATAAAAGCATGCAAAAGCCCATATAGAGAAGGAAAAATAATTCGGTGGCATTTCACATTGCAAAAGAGCAATTTTTGTAAAATGTAAAAAATATATAAAAATTTAAGCAAAAAAAGAACGAAAAAGAACTATAATAGTTTTTCAAACGATGAACTTTAGTTCAAAATTTGGAATGATGAACTATGAACGGAACTAGTTCATTTTAAAAATCAACAACTGTGAACTGAACTATAGTTCCTAAAAAAACTTTCCCAACACGATGTATGCTGTTGGGGGTTCTGTATTTTCAGTATTTGTATGCTATTTCATTTTTTGGAATAAAGCCACTTTTGACAGGATGACAATTTTGGAAATTCATTTCTTTGTATTCATTTTGAAAATAATTTTGTATTTTGTACTTTGTACTTGTACTTTGTAATTTTTACTTTTATACTTAAGTACATTTTACGCCGGGAAATTCTTTGTACTTAAGTACATTTTATTTGAGGTACTTTTATACTTTTACTTAAGTAACTTTCTTAATGGGCACTTTGTACTTTTACTTAAGTAATTTTCAAGTAGAGAATCAGTACTTCTACTTAAGTAAAATATTTTTGTACTTTTTCCACCACTGATTTCCAGCATCCATTTTCACAAATTCAACAGATTTACTTTTTGTGCTTATCTGCTGTTGTTGACAAGCACTGATATACCTGCTTGAAAATGTTTTAATTTAATTTAATTTAATTTAATTTGCACTCACCAAATAATACATTTAATCGACTTTGAATGGAATTTTAAGCGTCATATAAAACTGTCTACTATTACCATATATGAACAATAGTTGGTGGCTGCAGGTTGTATTAAGTTGATTTAAGTTCTGCCTGGCGCTCCACCGTCACCGTTCCCATAATGTTGGTCCTTCTCGCAGTCCTTCCTAGATGCTCTCCAGGACCAGGCGGAGGCCAGCAGCACCATCATTGGTCAGTTTGGAGTGGGCTTCTACTCTGCCTTCATGGTGGCAGACCGTGTGGACGTTTACTCGCAGTCGGCTGAGCCTGGCGTTCCTGGATACAAGTGGTCTTCAGATGGGTGAGATGGGTGATATTGTATTTAAACGGGTACTTCCTGTTGAGATACAAGTTCTCTTTTCGCACCGTCAGAAATGGCCGCAACATTCAAAGCACCTCTAGAAAATGCACAAATGGAAGCTGAAAATCCACGAATTACGGAAGTTTTCAGTAGAATGGAATGGTGCGCGAGGACGACTTAATACATGTGCCCTAAACTTTGGAACGCTCTTCCACAAGTTGAGAGCTGTGGCCTCTGTGGACATTATTTATCCATTTTGGGCGGGAACCCCTTTTAGTGTTTCAAACATTATGTTATAATTTAGCTATTGAAAAATAGCAGATCTACAAGCTCCTATCTTTTTTTTTATCGTTAAAATGTGCCTCAGAAAGTTGTCATGATTTAGAAAACTTTTTTTTCCAGGCCTGAATGGGTTAAGAACAACCTTAAAATGCTATTGTTTTGAACAGGCGTTTGGCGACAGTACATGCTTTTTATTTTCCATGCCATGGATTGCTTGTTTGTAAAGCACTTTGTGTGGTCTTTCTGTGAGTTACTGACTTTGTTTTCTCTCAGCTCCGGAGAGTTTGAGATCGCTGAAGCAAACGGAGTCAGACAGGGAACCAAGATCGTGCTTCACTTCAAGGACGACTGCAAGGAGTTCTCTGCTGAGGATCGAGTTAAAGGTACTACAAACTGCAGTGATCATTTAATATGATGAATATACCACAGTCACCTACTAGTAATTGTAACTTGTGTAAACAAGTCCACACGTTGTCTGTCTGTTTCAGAGGTTGTGAACAAGTACAGCAACTTTGTCAGTTTCCCCATCTTCCTGAATGGACGCAGACTGAACACCCTGCAGGTCAGCCTCTATTCTCTCTGTCTGTTTCTGTGCAGATATTATGCCTGATTAATACAATGCATTTTGTGAGTTTGTAGATCTGCCAGGTTTTCTTTTGGGTGCGTGACAAGACTTCCGACCAATTGTAAACGGGGCGTTCAGTATATCCACCTGTATGTTCCGCATGCAGGCCCTGTGGATGATGGAACCCAAGGAGATCAGCGAGTGGCAGCATGAGGAGTTCTACCGCTACGTGGCCCAGTCGTACGACCGGCCCCGCTACACACTGCACTACCGCGCCGACGCCCCGGTCAACATCCGCAGCATCTTCTACGTACCCGACATTGTGAGGAATGCTGCAGATCTCAACCATGTTAGAAGTGTGAACCGATGGAGGCAGTTATTGCATCTTTCCACTGCATTGTAAAATGGGAATGCTTGTCGTTTTCCATATTATAATTTCCATAAGAATCAATTTCATGAAATCTTTGGGTTCTGATGATTCATGTTGATGATTTTAGCTTTTATTACCTACAACTTCAACTACCTACATCGGCATTGTATTATCAAAATTAATCGTCAGACTTATTGAATGTTTTCCTATGAGCAGAAGCTGGTCTCTAGTTGGAATGTAGACTTATTGAATGTTTTCCTATGAGCAGAAGCTGGTCTCTAGTTGGTATGTAGACTTATTGAATGTTTTCCTCTGGGCAGAAGCTGGTCTCTAGTAGGAATGTAGACTTATTGAATGTTTTCCTCTGAGCAGAAGCCTACCATGTTTGACGTGAGCAGGGAGATGGGCTCCAGTGTGTCTCTGTACAGCAGGAAGATCCTCATCCAGACCAAGGCCACCGACATCCTGCCCAAATGGTTGCGTTTCCTTAGAGGTCTGTGTGTGTCTCTCTCTCTCTCTCACGCCGCATACTTTGAAAATTACTGATTTTTCAAGCAACGCAATACATTCCGCAAGCAGCGCGTCTGTTGGCCCAGCGACACTTGTCATATGATGAAGCATACACTTTATTTTAGTATGTCACTTAACTTTCAACCCGGTGTCAATCTTCAAAACATTTGAACATTTACAAAAATATCAAACTTAAAAAAAGCTACAAGCTCACAAGGCATTTGTGATGCTTTGTGAGCTTTGTGATTGGCTGTTCTTAGGATTATAATGGTTACTCGGGTCACGTGCTCAACAAATACATTTTATGCACATTTTAAGCAGAAGTTGGGCCCGTGCACGTGTTTGGACTTCATCAGTGATTTCTTTTAGCAGAGGAAAGCCTCTTGAAATTAGCCTTCACACTCCATAATCCCCATGCACCTTTTTACCATCTGGCAAAACTGTGTGTGTGTGTGTGTGTGTGTGTGTGTGTGTTCTATCAGGTGTTGTGGACAGTGAGGACATCCCATTGAATCTGAGCAGAGAGTTGCTTCAGGAGAGCGCTCTGATCAGGTAGAATTTTCTTCCGTCTTTCACACAGCAAACCATCTATGTTTAATAAAATAGCATTAGTTGCTGTCGGGAGGAAACCTTGTAACATTCTTTTTTTTTTGCATAAATCAGTGCTATTGAACACATTTTACGAATGTGTGTTGGTTAAATAAATATTGAACCAATAAAAAGTAATAAAGTGCTTTGGACAAAACCTCTTAAATCCATTGGACTGCTCGTGCAAGTACTTGACAATATATAAAGTCACAAGACCAACTTTGAAGAGGCTGTATTGCTCTGTTTTCAAAATATTAGGTTTTCTTCATTTCTTGATTTTTTTCTAATTTCCTCATAAATGAACATTTTGGAGTTGGGTGGTTTCTTCCCAACGGCATGGACTTATCGGCCAGCTTTAACGAAGGACCAATCGATATCATATTGACAGATTCTTCTAAAAGGTCTCTTTCCCCGTTGGCCCTTCCTTGGTCCTCCAGGAAGCTCCGTGACGTTCTGCAGCAGAGGGTGATCCGCTTCCTGTTGGACCAGAGCAAGAAGGAACCAGAGAAGTACAACAAGTTCTTTGAGGACTACGGCCTCTTCATGCGAGAGGGAATCGTCACCACCCACGAACAGGACGTCAAGGTCCAGTCCAGTCTTCGGGGCTTCATATTTTAAATATTTGAATGCTATAATAGTCTGCCAAATAGTCTGGGATTATGATTCAGGATTCCTTTTCTCTCCCAGAAGCAGTTTTAACCTATTAAAACAGTTTCTGTACGTAAGACGTCCCTAGGCGTCTTAAGGATTGAAAACGAGCTGAGCCTTAGACGTCGCTGGACGTCCTAGCGCATCCTCAATGATACGGGGCGAGATAAGAATTTTCTGAATTTTTCCTATATATTTTTTCTCATATTAGCTTGCCGTTGACTTACATGTTAGCGCGGCAGAAAGAATGACTCGTATCTACTAATCCAGGGCGCTCTCCGTGGTTATGAACGGATCGATATGCTGGCACTTCATTTCTGCTCCTCTTCCGTCTCTCCCGCAAAATATGAACGCTTTTTGGATAATATATCGTATAAATTAAAATGATCGCAATGTAAGCTAGCAATGTAAAGTCAACTTCTTTTAGTAGATTGTTTCCGGGACCAAATTCTACAAGTGTCTTCTAAATCCTGACCGTTTTCTGAAAAACGTATCGGTGTGCCACTCAAACCTTTTCATGTCAAGGACTCTCAGAATAATTTGTATTTGGCTGCGAACCCCCATCTGAAAATATTTAGTTCCAGCAGGAACCGCCCCCAGAAGCAAATGTTTTGAGTGAATTAATAAACTTTCGCTGTGAAAGAATATATATATATATTTTTTTATAAATAATAAATATTTGCACAACATTTTCACGATATTCTCACCATGATCTTTCACTGGCACAGAAATCTACAATTTTAGAGCGATAGTTAGCATGTCTTACCGCTTTCCGAAAGAGATTGTGTTTTCGACAGTTAACCCATTTTGGGAGGGAACCCCTTTTGGTGTTTTAAACATGTTATAATTTAGCTATTGAAAAATAGCAGATCTACAAGCTCATAGCGCGCCACCGAGTGGCGAGCTTCGGAGCTATCTTTATCTGCTATTTTTGAAAAATTCGTAAAAATGTGGCACAAATCCTGACATTTTAGAAATTTCGACGTCTGGCCTAAATGGGTTAAAGAGTCACACTGTCCATGTGGTCATATTTTACAGGAGGACATCGCCAAGCTGTTGCGGTTCGAGTCATCTGCGCTGCCCGCCGGGCAGCAGACCAACCTGATGGAGTACGGCGAGCGCATGAAGGCCGGCACACGCAACATTTACTACCTGTGTGCCCCCAACCGCCATCTGGCAGAGCACTCCGTCTACTACGAGGCCATGAAGCAGAAGGACATGGAGGTGACTGACTACGTGATGTTTGTGGGAATTGTGTTGTTGTGTTGCTCTTGCAAAAGCATTGGGTGGAAAGGTTTATGTAGGCTAGAAATAACATATTTATTTATTTATTCGCAAAACCTGTTGATAAGACCACCCAGGGGTCTCGGTTCAGCGCTCTTACTCTTAACATTGAGTGACTGCTGTTTCTTCCAGCATTGAAATGTCCTTTTTAAATGAAGCTTTAGTCACTCCTCTCTTCCTCATGTCTTGTGTTGAATCCATCCATTTGTTCCTCCAGGTGCTGTTCTGCTACGAGCAGTTTGACGAGCTGACACTGCTGCACCTGCGGGAGTTTGACAAGAAGAAGATGATCTCTGTGGAGACGGACATCGTGGTGGACCACTACAAGGAGGAGAAGTACCAGGACATCAAGCCCGGTTAGACACCCCCCGTCCCCCCTCGCATCATTTCTGCTTCAGCACAGGGTTCCCGAACCCTGTGTTGTCGTTGCCAATGCTGGTAGCACTGACTCCTCCTCTCTTCTCTGTTTGTCTGCAGAGGCCGAGCGGTTGACAACGGAACAAGCTGAGGACTTGATGGCTTGGATGAGAAACGTTCTGGGCCCCAGAGTCACCAATGTCAAGGTAAGGGCACCACTCTGGGCCCCAGAGTCACCAATGTCAAGGTAAGGGCACCACTCTGGGCCCCAGAGTCACCAATGTCAAGGTAAGGGCACCACTCTGGGCCCCAGAGTCACCAATGTCAAGGTAAGGGCACCACTCTGGGCCCCAGAGTCACCAATGTCAAGGTAAGGGCACCACTCTGGGCCCCAGAGTCACCAATGTCAAGGTAATGAAAGCAGACAGCATAAATGCATATATCGTCGCTGTTGGGCAGAAACCTCCAATCTCCATATTCTTCAACCTTTTTTTTTCGTACTGTAAATGAATCCCCTACTTGATCATACTACAGCGTCACACAAGAGCATCAGAAGTAACAGATCTACAAGCTCTAAACGCGGTGCGAAGCGACGTGTTTGGAGGTTACTGTATATAGGCCATATTCACATGGCTGCCATGTTGGCATTTTGCATTGAAAAAGCATGGTGGCAACGGGGTGGCATTTCATTAACTCAATGGCAAGGTGGCCTAACCTGACTCCGCCAGCTGGTGGCAGCAGTGAGTTCCTCCTCCTGCTGCCCATCTGGTCCCTCTCTGGCAGAGACAATGTACTCCGAGCCATTTCTGACCGGAGAGATATGCGGCTGCTAAAGGCGGGATCAACGTGATACTGATGACGTATTGAAGCGCTGCCATCGTGCAAATGTAAACACAACCTCACCTAACAAGACTACAACTCGAAATTATCATTTTTGTCCCGCTGCTTCCGGTTTATCGTTTCTGCTTGAGAGAGCCCAGATCCAGGCAGGAGGGGGGAACTTGTGAACTCAATAATACAATACTATCTGACGGAGTCAGGTTTGTGGTTCTCAAACGTTTTAATTTCAAGCACCCCATTTGTTTCCATTTGTACACTCTCCGTTACACACCCATACAGGGCCATTTGGAACCCACTCAAGGACACTTTGAGTGTACCAGAGTGTTTCCAGTGAGCCAACATGCACAATAGCAGCACCCTGACTCTGTTTGAGCAGAATGGAACAGAGCCTTCGTTAGTATCAGCGGTAACACGTGAAGGAAGTATGAAAGGGGCCCAAGTTTGTGTGTGCATAGAGCCCATTGACACCTACAGTATGTGGTTCGTAATTGTTGTTATGGAACCCATTTGAACCCTTTTTCTTTTTTTGGCGCCTCCTTCCTCACCTCTGCCAGGTGACTCCTCGTCTGGACACCCACCCAGCCATGATCACGGTGCTGGAGATGGGGGCCGCTCGCCACTTCCTCCGCACCCAGCAGGTAGCTCGCAGCACAGAGGAGAGAGCCCAGCTACTGCAGCCCACACTGGAGATCAATGCTGGGTAAGAGAGAGAGATACATGGGGGCATGTGCGGAGTGTTTTTGGCAGAGTGCTATTTTCACTAATTTGGGTCCCGGGTCAATGTCTAATTTCTGTTTTGGGCCACGGGCTCAGGGGCGGTTTTTACCGCTACGCAAACTACGCAGCTGCGTAGAGCCCGACGGCTAGAGGCCCCGAGAGTTCTCCCTGAAAAATGTTTAATATCGCAGCCCCGCCAGCCCGTTCCGTCGCAGACTCGCAGTTGATTTTTCGCCTATTGCGGTCGGTTAGGGATGCCCCCCAGGGGGGGCTCCGACGGCCCATGGCGTCGCTTCCTCGGCGTCACTTCTTCATGATCCTCCCTCCCGCCCGGTCGCGGCCGTCCGGCCCGTCGTGGGCTCCCCTGTTGGGTCATATTTACCCTGCTCTTCAATAACAAAAGTGTGTTCTTACATGATCCTCCATTTTACGATTTAAACGTAGGTGAGTAAATTAATTTAATATGAAAGTTTTCAGTGACGTAAATTGCAGATCATTCTCCTGTCGAAAATGATTGTTTGGGTATTAATACCAATTGAAATTACAACAAATAGGCTTTCTCTACCAATAAGGTGTTCAGTGAGTGTGTCATGCATATGTTCTCTGGTTGCATTTTCTATCAGTTTGTTGTTCATTTGCGTTTGTACTAGTTTAGTTGAATGAGTGAGTCAGAGTGCAACTAAGAGCAACACCAATCATGAAACGAGTTTACCCCAGTGGATCTCAAAAAGACAAGAAAAAGAAAAAAGCTGAAATGCTCCGGGCTTCTTTACCCAAGCTAACAAGTTATTTCAAGCCAGCAGAAGAACCCAACCCAATTTTTAGAGGAGAGAGAGCAAGAGGAAGTGTTGCACCAGGAGGCTAATGTAGACACTAACAATAACAATGAGGTTGGTTCTGAGGCTGCAACTACTAGTCGATTGACTAGAAGTGAGTTTGCTGCTACTAGGGCTGCTACTAGCATCACTGCGTCTGCATCAGTGATGATGATGATGATGACGATGATGATGATGATGGTACTACTGGGGCCCCAGTAGTACCAGTGAGGCTGCTGCTGCAACTAGGGCTGTTAATATTATTACTAGTGACAGTAACAGTGACAGTGATAATGATGATATTGAAGATGGAATTGAAGATGAGGAGCCAGAGGAGGAGCGATCTGATTCTGAAGCACCTGCAGTGCCAGTGAATGACATCATAACTGATGACTCAGCTCTTTGGCCAGGACAGCTGAGTGATAGGGAGCGGTGTGACATTGTCATTAAAGGTCCTGTCCAGGTGAAAGATTATGTTTTCCCCCAAAACAATTCCAATTCCACACATGCAAACATGATCCGCTTTAATTACTATAGTCTATATTATGAGTAGGCCTACTAGTTTTTTTTATGTCTAATGTATTTGCATTTAAGTTCCTAAATTTAGCATAAGAAGTAAGAACATATAAATGTATTTGTATTTCCACGCGCTACGTCCAACCAGGGAAACTCCCCCCTGTCAGGTGTAAAGGAGCAACTTGGACACTCAGGCATGAAGGAAGCATGAGTTCAAGTCCGTTGCTCTCCACTTGTCCCCCATATATGGGGACTAGGTTGGTGGAGGTTGTGTAGAGCCCAGGATCACATTAGATGATTGACACAGGAGTGAAAAATGGGTTACAAAACCGTGGGATAAAATATATATATATAAAATAAAATAAAAGTATTTGAAATTAAATAAAACATTAACTTTTCAAGATTTCAATTCAGAAATAGCTAAAAATAATTCAAAATTTCAATTTAAAAAAGAGCAAAAATAGCAGATATACTAGATCAAATTTTTGATCTCAAAGTGCACCAGATTGAAGCATTTCCATGGCAAATTTACAGATTTTTCTGGACCCAGGGTGGGCTAGCGCCCCCCCGGACCCCCCCCGGTGTGGCAGTGCAGGGGGCCCCCTGACAATGCTTTGCTTAGAGCCCCCTGTTTGCTAAATCCGGCCCTGCACGGGCTAAATAGTTTGGAAACCACTGCTCTAAACCACTGCTGCCCCATGGTCACAGGGATGCCAGTGTGGTTACAGTGTACGGGCAAAGGATTACAGCAACACTTGTAACTAGGGATGCACGATTAGGAAATTATGACCGATATCCAATCTCCGACTATTGTCTGTTTATGTTTAAAACTGGGTTTTAGCGCATGGTCTACATCAGGGTAATTAGGGCAATAACACCACATATTTTTTGTTGTTCTAATTATATTTATTTTGTTTGAACATATTCCTTCTTTTAGCAAAAAACATTATTTTGTGTTGTCCAACATTCACCCGCTCTAATTGACATTGATTTCCCAGACATGACCTCATCAAAAAGATGTATGCACTGAAAGAGACCGACTCTGACCTGGCTGGACTGCTACTGGAACAGGTGAAGTACAGTTCCACTCTGCAAACAGTCTGTTAGACAGCTCAGTTTAAATGTGATACAACAGTCTGTTAACCAGCTCGGTTTAAATGTGTTACAACACAGTCTGTTAACCAGCTCGGTTTAAATGTGTTACAAGGGGATTGCCACTACTCGTAATTCTTTCTTTCCCATAAAGTTCAAAACAGTTTCAAGTTTAAAAATTAAATTGGATTTATTTTGGGAATGGCAGTCTTCTCAATCAAGTGAAACGTGCAACATTGACCATATGCAGACCGCATCCATCTTGCCAGCAAGGTTCCATGTAGGTGGAAGTGTCAGAGTTTGGAAGCGCTCATTATCAGTAAAGCAATCTCCTTTTGCCTCCTGCATTATGTGCAAATTCAAAACGGGTGGTACGCACTACGCAGGGCCATTGAGTGATATCCAAAGAGCGCTTCCAAACTCAGAAAGTAAATCATCTGCAAGGAATTTCTTGACAGGAGGTAGCTCATAACGCAGATAGAGGATAATTCAAGATTTTCGTTGTTTGACGAGTTTGACGTTGTTTAATACAATCAGACTTTTCTGTTTGGATGAATGGGCTGTCAATGGGAAGTTGCACCTAGTTGGCACCTTGCTGGCAAGATGGATGCGGTCTGAATATGGTCAATTCAATTGCCACTCAAATGAAACATCTAGTCACAAACATAAGAATTTAAGCTTCAGTCTCTGGTTCTAAAACATGGCAAAAGTGAAGATAATCCTCAACCATGGCCCCACTTGCTACAATAGCCTTTGACATTATTATTATTTTTCTCTCCCCATTGCAGATCTATGACAATGCCATGATCGCAGCAGGGCTGAATGACGATCCCAGACCCATGATCGCCCGTCTCAACGAGTTGCTGACCAAAGCTCTGGAGAAGCACTGAGGTGGCGACACGGATACTGTGCACAGTACAGCCTGCCTTGGCTTGAATGACTATGGCCTATAGACTAAACCACCATCTGCAGCCCTGCAAAGCATGAGCTGCTTACAAACGGCACTAAAGGCTCTTCTTCGGCCATGCAATCACTTCATCTAGCCCTCCCTTTTTAAACGGTTGAAGACAGAGGAGACGGAGGAGATAGCTACCAATTACCGGCCAGTGCGTGGTGGAAGGAAGGACTATTGGAAGACATTTCTATAGAGCACTTGTGGTAATATTTCTGTATCGTTGTTATTTATATTTTCTGTTCAGAGCTATTTCATAACGATGTTGTTTGCAGCGCTGGTGGTGATGGTATTCCAAGATGGTGCTGTGAAGATGCGCAAGGTTTCTTCCGTCGTGTGACTTATGGTTTGAAAGCAGTCATAACAGACTGCTGATAAAGTTGGTCTCCATTATATTACAAATACAAGCCTTCTGTACCAACAGTTGAGAAAAACTGTTACTCTTTGTCCCTCTGACTTTATTTTTCCATGTTATTACCCATTGTCTCTCCTTTTGTTTTCTTTTACAGTGTATTTTTATATTTGATGTCCACTGTTTGTGTGGATAATTAGAAAAGGCAGGACTGAAATCTAGACAATTTCTATCTGAGAGTAAGTGTAATAAACGGTGTGAATCATTTCACCCCTTATGAAACTGAAACTGTGCGCAATTTCCGCAATTCCGCAATTTGACAAAAACGATGGGTTATAGCCCATGTTTTTTGAAATTTTGAAAAAAAAAGTTATCATCGTTTCTCATCATTTTGGACCATGGGCTATAGCCCATATCGTACGGCATACTATAGCGCGCCGTTTTTCATCATTTTTGAGGATTTGAAAAAAATGACGATTACAAAAACGATGGGTTATAATCCATGTTTTTTGAAATTTTGGAAAAAAAAATTAGCCTCGTTTCTCATCATTTTGGACTGTGGGCTATAGCCCATATCGTACGGCATACTATAGCGCGCCGTTTTTCATCATTTTTGAAGATTTGAAAAAAATGACAAAATGACAAAAACGATGGGTTATAGCCCATGTTTTTTGAAATTTTGAAGAAAAAAGTTAGCCTCGTTTCTCATTTTGGACCGTGGGCTATAGCCCATATCGTACGGCATACTATAGCGCGCAGTTTTTCATCATTTTTGAAGATTTGAAAAAAAATACGAAATGACAAAAACGATGGGTTATAGCCCATGTTTTTTTAAATTAAAAAAAAAAGTTAGCCTCGTTTCTCATCATTTTGGACCGTGGGCTATAGCCCATATCGTACGGCATACTATAGCACGCAGTTTTTCATCATTTTTGAAGATTTGAAAAAAAAATGACGAAATGACAAAAACGATGGGTTATAGCCCATGTTTTTTGAAATTTTGAAAAAAAAAGTTAGCCTCGTTTCTCATCATTTTGGACCGTGGGCTATAGCCCATATCGTACGGCATACTATAGCGCGCCGTTTTTCATCATTTTTGAGGATTTGAAAAAAATTACGAAATGACAAAAACGATGGGTTATAGCCCATGTTTTTTGAAATTTTGAAAAAAAAAGTTAGCCTCGTTTCTCATCATTTTGGACCGTGGGCTATAGCCCATATCGTACGGCATACTATAGCGCGCAGTTTTTCATCAATTTTGAAGATTTGAAAAAAATGACGAAATGACAAAAACAATGGGTTATAGCCCATGTTTTTTGAAATTTTGAAAAAAAAAGTTAGCCTCGTTTCTCATCATTTTGGACCGTGGGCTATAGCCCATATCGTACGGCATACTATAGCGCGCAGTTTTTCATCATTTTTGAAGATTTGAAAAAACTTACGAAATGACAAAAACGATGGGTTATAGCCCATGTTTTTTGAAATTTTGAAAAAAAAAGTTAGCCTCGTTTCTCATCATTTTGGACCATGGGCTATAGCCCATATCGTACGGCATACTATAGCGCGCCGTTTTTCATCATTTTTGAGGATTTGAAAAAAATGACGAAATGACAAAAACGATGGGTTATAGCCCATGTTTTTTGAAATTTTGAAAAAAAAAGTTAGCCTCGTTTCTCATCATTTTGGACCATGGGCTATAGCCCATATCGTACGGCATACTATAGCGCGCCGTTTTTCATCATTTTTGAGGATTTGAAAAAAATGACGAAATGACATAAACGATGGGTTATAAACCATGTTTTTTGAAATTTTGAAAAAAAAAGTTAGCCTCGTTTCTCATCATTTTGGACCATGGGCTATAGCCCATATCGTACGGCATACTATAGCGCGCCGTTTTTCATCATTTTTGAGGATTTGAAAAAAATGACGAAATGACAAAAACGATGGGTTATAGCCCATGTTTTTTAAATTTTGAAAAAAAAAGTTATCCTCGTTTCTCATCATTTTGGACCATGGGCTATAGCCCATATCGTACGGCATACTATAGCGCGCCGTTTTTCATCATTTTTGAGGATTCGAAAAAAATGACGAAATGACAAAAACGATGGGTTATAGCCCATGTTTTTTGAAATTTTGAAAAAAAAAGTTAGCCTCGTTTCTCATCATTTTGGACCGTGGGCTATAGCCCATATCGTACGGCATACTATAGCGCGCAGTTTTTCATCATTTTTGAAGATTTGAAAAAAATTACGAAATGACAAAAACGATGGGTTATAGCCCATGTTTTATGAAATTTAAAAAAAAAAAAATAGCCTCGTTTCTCATCATTTTGGACCGTGGGCTATAGCCCATATCGTACGGCATACTATAGCGCGCCGTTTTTCATCATTTTTGAGGATTTGAAAAAAATGACGAAATGACAAAAACGATGGGTTATAGCCCATGTTTTTTGAAATTTTGGAAAAAAAAGTTAGCCTCGTTTCTCATCATTTTGGACCGTGGGCTATAGCCCATATCGTACGGCATACTATAGCGCGCAGTTTTTCATCATTTTTGAAGATTTGAAAAAAATGACGAAATGACAAAAACGATGGGTTATATCCCATGTTTTTTGAAATTTTGAAAAAAAAAGTTAGCCTTGTTTCTCATCATTTTGGACCGTGGGCTATAGCCCATATCGTACGGCATACTATAGCGTGCCGTTTTTCATCATTTTTGAGGATTTGAAAAAAATGACGAAATGACAAAAACGATGGGTTATAGCCCATGTTTTTTGAAATTTTGAAAAAAAAACGTAGCCTCGTTTCTCATCATTTTGGACCGTGGGCTATAGCCCATATCGTACGGCATACTATAGCGCGCAGTTTTTCATCATTTTTGAGGATTTTTAAAAAATGTCAAAATGACAAAAACGATGGGTTATAGCCCATGTTTTTTGAAATTTTGAAAAAAAAAGTTAGCCTCGTTTCTCATCATTTTGGACCGTGGGCTATAGCCCATATCGTACGGCATACTATAGCGCGCAGTTTTTCATCATTTTTGAAGATTTGAAAAAAATTACGAAATGACAAAAACGATGGGTTATAGCCCATGTTTTATGAAATTTTGAAAAAAAAAATTAGCCTCGTTTCTCATCATTTTGGACCGTGGGCTATAGCCCATATCGTACGGCATACTATAGCGCGCCGTTTTTCATCATTTTTGAGGATTTGAAAAAAATGACGAAATGACAAAAACGATGGGTTATATCCCATGTTTTTTGAAATTTTGAAAAAAAAAAGTTAGCCTCGTTTCTCATCATTTTGGACCGTGGGCTATAGCCCATATCGTACGGCATACTATAGCGCGCCGTTTTTCATCATTTTTGAGGATTTGAAAAAAATGACGAAATGACAAAAACGATGGGTTATAGCCCATGTTTTTTGAAATTTTGAAAAAAAAACGTAGCCTCGTTTCTCATCATTTTGGACCGTGGGCTATAGCCCATATCGTACGGCATACTATAGCGCGCAGTTTTTCATCATTTTTGAGGATTTGAAAAAAATTACGAAATGACAAAAACGATGGGTTATAGCCCATGTTTTTTGAAATTTGAAAAAAGAAGTTAGCCTCGTTTCTCATCATTTTGGACCATGGACTATAGCCCATATCGTACGGCATAATATAGCGAGCCGTTTTTCATCATTTTTGAGGATTTGAAAAAAATGACAAAATGACAAAAACGATGGGTTATAGCCCATGTTTTTTGAAATTTTGAAAAAAAAAGTTAGCCTCGTTTCTCATCATTTTGGACCATGGACTATAGCCCATATCGTACGGCATACTATAGCGCGCCGTTTTTCATCATTTTTGAGGATTTGAAAAAAATGACGAAATGACAAAAACGATGGGTTATAGCCCATGTTTTTGAAATTTTGGAAAAAAAAAGTTAGCCTCGTTTCTCATCATTTTGGACCATGGGCTATAGCCCATATCGTACGGCATACTATAGCGCGCCGTTTTTCATCATTTTTGAGGATTTGAAAAAAATGACGAAATGACAAAAACGATGGGTTATAGCCCATGTTTTTTGAAATTTTGAAAAAAAAAGTTAGCCTCGTTTCTCATCATTTTGGACCATGGGCTATAGCCCATATCGTACGGCATACTATAGCGCGCCGTTTTTCATCATTTTTGAGGATTTGAAAAAAATGACGAAATGACATAAACGATGGGTTATAAACCATGTTTTTTTTAATTTTGAAAAAAAAAGTTAGCCTCGTTTCTCATCATTTTGGACCATGGGCTATAGCCCATATCGTACGGCATACTATAGCGCGCCGTTTTTCATCATTTTTGAGGATTTGAAAAAAATGACGAAATGACAAAAACGATGGGTTATAGCCCATGTTTTTTGAAATTTTGAAAAACAAAGTTAGCCTCGTTTCTCATCATTTTGGACCATGGACTATAGCCCATATCGTACGGCATACTATAGCGCGCCGTTTTTCATCATTTTTGAGGATTTGAAAAAAATGACGAAATGACAAAAACGATGGGTTATAGCCCATGTTTTTTTAATTTTGAAGAAAAAAGTTATCCTCGTTTCTCATCATTTTGGACCATGGGCTATAGCCCATATCGTACGGCATACTATAGCGCGCCGTTTTTCATCATTTTTGAGGATTCGAAAAAAATGACGAAATGACAAAAACGATGGGTTATAGCCCATGTTTTTTGAAATTTTGAAAAAAAAAGTTAGCCTCGTTTCTCATCATTTTGGACCGTGGGCTATAGCCCATATCGTACGGCATACTATAGCGCGCAGTTTTTCATCATTTTTGAAGATTTGAAAAAAATTACGAAATGACAAAAACGATGGGTTATAGCCCATGTTTTTTGAAATTTTGAAAAAAAAAATTAGCCTCGTTTCTCATCATTTTGGACCGTGGGCTATAGCCCATATCGTACGGCATACTATAGCGCGCCGTTTTTCATCATTTTTGAGGATTTGAAAAAAATGACGAAATGACAAAAACGATGGGTTATAGCCCATGTTTTTTGAAATTTTGGAAAAAAAAGTTAGCCTCGTTTCTCATCATTTTGGACCGTGGGCTATAGCCCATATCGTACGGCATACTATAGCGCGCAGTTTTTCATCATTTTTGAAGATTTGAAAAAAATGACGAAATGACAAAAACGATGGGTTATATCCCATGTTTTTTGAAATTTTGAAAAAAAAAGTTAGCCTCGTTTCTCATCATTTTGGACCGTGGGCTATAGCCCATATCGTACGGCATACTATAGCGCGCCGTTTTTCATCATTTTTGAGGATTTGAAAAAAATGACGAAATGACAAAAACGATGGGTTATAGCCCATGTTTTTTGAAATTTTGAAAAAAAAACGTAGCCTCGTTTCTCATCATTTTGGACCGTGGGCTATAGCCCATATCGTACGGCATACTATAGCGCGCAGTTTTTCATCATTTTTGAGGATTTGAAAAAAATTACGAAATGACAAAAACGATGGGTTATAGCCCATGTTTTTTGAAATTTGAAAAAAGAAGTTAGCCTCGTTTCTCATCATTTTGGACCATGGACTATAGCCCATATCGTACGGCATACTATAGCGAGCCGTTTTTCATCATTTTTGAGGATTTGAAAAAAATGACAAAATGACAAAAACGATGGGTTATAGCCCATGTTTTTTGAAATTTTGAAAAAAAAAGTTAGCCTCGTTTCTCATCATTTTGGACCATGGACTATAGCCCATATCGTACGGCATACTATAGCGCGCCGTTTTTCATCATTTTTGAGGATTTGAAAAAAATGACGAAATGACAAAAACGATGGGTTATAGCCCATGTTTTTGAAATTTTGAAAAAAAAAAGTTAGCCTCGTTTCTCATCATTTTGGACCATGGGCTATAGCCCATATCGTACGGCATACTATAGCGCGCCGTTTTTCATCATTTTTGAGGATTTGAAAAAAATGACGAAATGACAAAAACGATGGGTTATAGCCCATGTTTTTTGAAATTTTGAAAAAAAAAGTTAGCCTCGTTTCTCATCATTTTGGACCATGGGCTATAGCCCATATCGTACGGCATACTATAGCGCGCCGTTTTTTATCATTTTTGAGGATTTGAAAAAAATGACGAAATGACATAAACGATGGGTTATAAACCATGTTTTTTGAAATTTTGAAAAAAAAAGTTAGCCTCGTTTCTCATCATTTTGGACCATGGGCTATAGCCCATATCGTACGGCATACTATAGCGCGCCGTTTTTCATCATTTTTGAGGATTTGAAAAAAATGACGAAATGACAAAAACGATGGGTTATAGCCCATGTTTTTTGAAATTTTGGAAAAAAAAGTTAGCCTCGTTTCTCATCATTTTGGACCATGGACTATAGCCCATATCGTACGGCATACTATAGCGCGCCGTTTTAAATCATTTTTGAGGATTTGAAAAAAATGACGAAATGACAAAAACGATGGGTTATAGCCCATGTTTTTTAAATTTTGAAGAAAAAAGTTATCCTCGTTTCTCATCATTTTGGACCATGGGCTATAGCCCATATCGTACGGCATACTATAGCGCGCCGTTTTTCATCATTTTTGAGGATTCGAAAAAAATGACGAAATGACAAAAACGATGGGTTATAGCCCATGTTTTTTGAAATTTTGAAAAAAAAAGTTAGCCTCGTTTCTCATCATTTTGGACCATGGACTATAGCCCATATCGTACGGCATACTATAGCGCGCCGTTTTTCATCATTTTTGAGGATTTGAAAAAAATGACGAAATGACACAAACGATGGGTTATAGCCCATGTTTTTTAAATTTTGAAAAAAAAAGTTATCCTCGTTTCTCATCATTTTGGACCATGGGCTATAGCCCATATCGTACGGCATACTATAGCGCGCCGTTTTTCATCATTTTTGAGGATTCGAAAAAAATGACGAAATGACAAAAACGATGGGTTATAGCCCATGTTTTTTGAAATTTTGAAAAAAAAAGTTAGCCTCGTTTCTCATCATTTTGGACCATGGGCTATAGCCCATATCGTACGGCATACTATAGCGCGCCGTTTTTCATCATTTTTGAGGATTTGAAAAAAATTACGAAATGACAAAAACGATGGGTTATAGCCCATGTTTTTTGAAATTTGAAAAAAGAAGTTAGCCTCGTTTCTCATCATTTTGGACCATGGACTATAGCCCATATCGTACGGCATACTATAGCGAGCCGTTTTTCATCATTTTTGAGGATTTGAAAAAAATGACAAAATGACAAAAACGATGGGTTATAGCCCATGTTTTTTGAAATTTTGAAAAAAAAGGTTAGCCTCGTTTCTCATCATTTTGGACCATGGGCTATAGCCCATATCGTACGGCATACTATAGCGCGCCGTTTTTCATCATTTTTGAGGATTTGAAAAAAATGACGAAATGACAAAAACGATGGGTTATAGCCCATGTTTTTTGAAATTTTGAAAAAAAAAAGTTAGCCTCGTTTCTCATCATTTTGGACCATGGGCTATAGCCCATATCGTACGGCATACTATAGCACGCCATTTTTCATCATTTTTGAGGATTTGAAAAAAATGACAAAATGACAAAAACTATGGGTTATAAACCATGTTTTTTGAAATTTTGAAAAAAAAAGTTAGCCTCGTTTCTCATCATTTTGGACCATGGGCTATAGCCCATATCGTACGGCATACTATAGCGCGCCGTTTTTCATCATTTTTGAGGATTTGAAAAAAATGACGAAATGACAAAAACGATGGGTTATAGCCCATGTTTTTTGAAATTTTGAAAAAAAAAGTTAGCCTCGTTTCTCATCATTTTGGACCATGGACTATAGCCCATATCGTACGGCATACTATAGCGCGCCGTTTTTCATCATTTTTGAGGATTTGAAAAAAATGACGAAATGACAAAAACGATGGGTTATAGCCCATGTTTTTGAAATTTTGAAAAAAAAAGTTATCCTCGTTTCTCATCATTTTGGACCATGGGCTATAGCCCATATCGTACGGCATACTATAGCGCGCCGTTTTTCATCATTTTTGAGGATTTGAAAAAAATTACGAAATGACAAAAACGATGGGTTATAGCCCATGTTTTTTGAAATTTGAAAAAAGAAGTTAGCCTCGTTTCTCATCATTTTGGACCATGGACTATAGCCCATATCGTACGGCATACTATAGCGAGCCGTTTTTCATCATTTTTGAGGATTTGAAAAAAATGACAAAATGACAAAAACGATAGGTTATAGCCCATGTTTTTTGAAATTTTGAAAAAAAAGGTTAGCCTCGTTTCTCATCATTTTGGACCATGGGCTATAGCCCATATCGTACGGCATACTATAGCGCGCCGTTTTTCATCATTTTTGAAGATTTGAAAAAAATGACGAAATGACAAAAACGATGGGTTATAGCCCATGTTTTTTGAAATTTTGAAAAAAAAAGTTAGCCTCGTTTCTCATCATTTTGGACCGTGGGCTATAGCCCATATCGTACGGCATACTATAGCGCGCCGTTTTTCATCATTTTTGAGGATTTGAAAAAAATGACGAAATGACAAAAACGATGGGTTATAGCCCATGTTTTTTGAAATTTTGAAAAAAAAACGTAGCCTCGTTTCTCATCATTTTGGACCGTGGGCTATAGCCCATATCGTACGGCATACTATAGCGCGCAGTTTTTCATCATTTTTGAGGATTTTAAAAAAATGACAAAATGACAAAAACGATGGGTTATAGCCCATGTTTTTTGAAATTTTGAAAAAAAAAGTTAGCCTCGTTTCTCATCATTTTGGACCATGGACTATAGCCCATATCGTACGGCATACTATAGCGCGCCGTTTTTCATCATTTTTGAGGATTTGAAAAAAATGACGAAATGACAAAAACGATGGGTTATAGCCCATGTTTTTTGAAATTTTGAAAAAAAAAGTTAGCCTCGTTTCTCATCATTTTGGACCATGGACTATAGCCCATATCGTACGGCATACTATAGCGCGCCGTTTTTCATCATTTTTGAGGATTTGAAAAAAATGACGAAATGACAAAAACGATGGGTTATAGCCCATGTTTTTGAAATTTTGAAAAAAAAAAGTTAGCCTCGTTTCTCATCATTTTGGACCATGGGCTATAGCCCATATCGTACGGCATACTATAGCGCGCCGTTTTTCATCATTTTTGAGGATTTGAAAAAAATGACGAAATGACAAAAACGATGGGGGATAGCCCATGTTTTTTGAAATTTTGAAAAAAAAAGTTAGCCTCGTTTCTCATCATTTTGGACCATGGGCTATAGCCCATATCGTACGGCATACTATAGCGCGCCGTTTTTTATCATTTTTGAGGATTTGAAAAAAATGACGAAATGACATAAACGATGGGTTATAAACCATGTTTTTTGAAATTTTGAAAAAAAAAGTTAGCCTCGTTTCTCATCATTTTGGACCATGGGCTATAGCCCATATCGTACGGCATACTATAGCGCGCCGTTTTTCATCATTTTTGAGGATTTGAAAAAAATGACGAAATGACAAAAACGATGGGTTATAGCCCATGTTTTTTGAAATTTTGGAAAAAAAAGTTAGCCTCGTTTCTCATCATTTTGGACCATGGACTATAGCCCATATCGTACGGCATACTATAGCGCGCCGTTTTAAATCATTTTTGAGGATTTGAAAAAAATGACGAAATGACAAAAACGATGGGTTATAGCCCATGTTTTTTAAATTTTGAAGAAAAAAGTTATCCTCGTTTCTCATCATTTTGGACCATGGGCTATAGCCCATATCGTACGGCATACTATAGCGCGCCGTTTTTCATCATTTTTGAGGATTCGAAAAAAATGACGAAATGACAAAAACGATGGGTTATAGCCCATGTTTTTTGAAATTTTGAAAAAAAAAGTTAGCCTCGTTTCTCATCATTTTGGACCGTGGGCTATAGCCCATATCGTACGGCATACTATAGCGCGCAGTTTTTCATCATTTTTGAAGATTTGAAAAAAAATACGAAATGACAAAAACGATGGGTTATAGCCCATGTTTTTTGAAATTTTGAAAAAAAAAATTAGCCTCGTTTCTCATCATTTTGGACCGTGGGCTATAGCCCATATCGTACGGCATACTATAGCGCGCCGTTTTTCATCATTTTTGAGGATTTGAAAAAAATGACGAAATGACAAAAACGATGGGTTATAGCCCATGTTTTTTGAAATTTTGGAAAAAAAAGTTAGCCTCGTTTCTCATCATTTTGGACCGTGGGCTATAGCCCATATCGTACGGCATACTATAGCGCGCAGTTTTTCATCATTTTTGAAGATTTGAAAAAAATGACGAAATGACAAAAACGATGGGTTATATCCCATGTTTTTTGAAATTTTGAAAAAAAAAGTTAGCCTCGTTTCTCATCATTTTGGACCGTGGGCTATAGCCCATATCGTACGGCATACTATAGCGCGCCGTTTTTCATCATTTTTGAGGATTTGAAAAAAATGACGAAATGACAAAAACGATGGGTTATAGCCCATGTTTTTTGAAATTTTGAAAAAAAAACGTAGCCTCGTTTCTCATCATTTTTGACCGTGGGCTATAGCTCATATCGTACGGCATACTATAGCGCGCAGTTTTTCATCATTTTTGAGGATTTGAAAAAAATTACGAAATGACAAAAACGATGGGTTATAGCCCATGTTTTTTGAAATTTGAAAAAAGAAGTTAGCCTCGTTTCTCATCATTTTGGACCATGGACTATAGCCCATATCGTACGGCATACTATAGCGAGCCGTTTTTCATCATTTTTGAGGATTTGAAAAAAATGACAAAATGACAAAAACGATGGGTTATAGCCCATGTTTTTTGAAATTTTGAAAAAAAAAGTTAGCCTCGTTTCTCATCATTTTGGACCATGGACTATAGCCCATATCGTACGGCATACTATAGCGCGCCGTTTTTCATCATTTTTGAGGATTTGAAAAAAATGACGAAATGACAAAAACGATGGGTTATAGCCCATGTTTTTGAAATTTTGGAAAAAAAAAGTTAGCCTCGTTTCTCATCATTTTGGACCATGGGCTATAGCCCATATCGTACGGCATACTATAGCGCGCCGTTTTTCATCATTTTTGAGGATTTGAAAAAAATGACGAAATGACAAAAACGATGGGTTATAGCCCATGTTTTTTGAAATTTTGGAAAAAAAAGTTAGCCTCGTTTCTCATCATTTTGGACCATGGGCTATAGCCCATATCGTACGGCATACTATAGCGCGCCGTTTTTCATCATTTTTGAGGATTTGAAAAAAATGACGAAATGACATAAACGATGGGTTATAAACCATGTTTTTTGAAATTTTGAAAAAAAAAGTTAGCCTCGTTTCTCATCATTTTGGACCATGGACTATAGCCCATATCGTACGGCATACTATAGCGCGCCGTTTTTCATCATTTTTGAGGATTTGAAAAAAATGACGAAATGACACAAACGATGGGTTATAGCCCATGTTTTTTAAATTTTGGAAAAAAAAGTTATCCTCGTTTCTCATCATTTTGGACCATGGGCTATAGCCCATATCGTACGGCATACTATAGCGCGCCGTTTTTCATCATTTTTGAGGATTCGAAAAAAATGACGAAATGACAAAAACGATGGGTTATAGCCCATGTTTTTTGAAATTTTGAAAAAAAAAGTTAGCCTCGTTTCTCATCATTTTGGACCATGGGCTATAGCCCATATCGTACGGCATACTATAGCGCGCCGTTTTTCATCATTTTTGAGGATTTGAAAAAAATTACGAAATGACAAAAACGATGGGTTATAGCCCATGTTTTTTGAAATTTGAAAAAAGAAGTTAGCCTCGTTTCTCATCATTTTGGACCATGGACTATAGCCCATATCGTACGGCATACTATAGCGAGCCGTTTTTCATCATTTTTGAGGATTTGAAAAAAATGACAAAATGACAAAAACGATGGGTTATAGCCCATGTTTTTTGAAATTTTGAAAAAAAAGGTTAGCCTCGTTTCTCATCATTTTGGACCATGGGCTATAGCCCATATCGTACGGCATACTATAGCGCGCCGTTTTTCATCATTTTTGAGGATTTGAAAAAAATGACGAAATGACAAAAACGATGGGTTATAGCCCATGTTTTTTGAAATTTTGAAAAAAAAAAGTTAGCCTCGTTTCTCATCATTTTGGACCATGGGCTATAGCCCATATCGTACGGCATACTATAGCACGCCATTTTTCATCATTTTTGAGGATTTGAAAAAAATGACAAAATGACAAAAACTATGGGTTATAAACCATGTTTTTTGAAATTTTGAAAAAAAAAGTTAGCCTCGTTTCTCATCATTTTGGACCATGGGCTATAGCCCATATCGTACGGCATACTATAGCGCGCCGTTTTTCATCATTTTTGAGGATTTGAAAAAAATGACGAAATGACAAAAACGATGGGTTATAGCCCATGTTTTTTGAAATTTTGAAAAAAAAAGTTAGCCTCGTTTCTCATCATTTTGGACCATGGACTATAGCCCATATCGTACGGCATACTATAGCGCGCCGTTTTTCATCATTTTTGAGGATTTGAAAAAAATGACGAAATGACAAAAACGATGGGTTATAGCCCATGTTTTTGAAATTTTGAAAAAAAAAGTTATCCTCGTTTCTCATCATTTTGGACCATGGGCTATAGCCCATATCGTACGGCATACTATAGCGCGCCGTTTTTCATCATTTTTGAGGATTTGAAAAAAATTACGAAATGACAAAAACGATGGGTTATAGCCCATGTTTTTTGAAATTTGAAAAAAGAAGTTAGCCTCGTTTCTCATCATTTTGGACCATGGACTATAGCCCATATCGTACGGCATACTATAGCGAGCCGTTTTTCATCATTTTTGAGGATTTGAAAAAAATGACAAAATGACAAAAACGATAGGTTATAGCCCATGTTTTTTGAAATTTTGAAAAAAAAGGTTAGCCTCGTTTCTCATCATTTTGGACCATGGGCTATAGCCCATATCGTACGGCATACTATAGCGCGCCGTTTTTCATCATTTTTGAAGATTTGAAAAAAATGACGAAATGACAAAAACGATGGGTTATAGCCCATGTTTTTTGAAATTTTGAAAAAAAAAGTTAGCCTCGTTTCTCATCATTTTGGACCGTGGGCTATAGCCCATATCGTACGGCATACTATAGCGCGCCGTTTTTCATCATTTTTGAGGATTTGAAAAAAATGACGAAATGACAAAAACGATGGGTTATAGCCCATGTTTTTTGAAATTTTGAAAAAAAAACGTAGCCTCGTTTCTCATCATTTTGGACCGTGGGCTATAGCCCATATCGTACGGCATACTATAGCGCGCAGTTTTTCATCATTTTTGAGGATTTTAAAAAAATGACAAAATGACAAAAACGATGGGTTATAGCCCATGTTTTTTGAAATTTTGAAAAAAAAAGTTAGCCTCGTTTCTCATCATTTTGGACCATGGACTATAGCCCATATCGTACGGCATACTATAGCGCGCCGTTTTTCATCATTTTTGAGGATTTGAAAAAAATGACGAAATGACAAAAACGATGGGTTATAGCCCATGTTTTTTGAAATTTTGAAAAAAAAAGTTAGCCTCGTTTCTCATCATTTTGGACCATGGACTATAGCCCATATCGTACGGCATACTATAGCGCGCCGTTTTTCATCATTTTTGAGGATTTGAAAAAAATGACGAAATGACAAAAACGATGGGTTATAGCCCATGTTTTTGAAATTTTGAAAAAAAAAAGTTAGCCTCGTTTCTCATCATTTTGGACCATGGGCTATAGCCCATATCGTACGGCATACTATAGCGCGCCGTTTTTCATCATTTTTGAGGATTTGAAAAAAATGACGAAATGACAAAAACGATGGGGGATAGCCCATGTTTTTTGAAATTTTGAAAAAAAAAGTTAGCCTCGTTTCTCATCATTTTGGACCATGGGCTATAGCCCATATCGTACGGCATACTATAGCGCGCCGTTTTTTATCATTTTTGAGGATTTGAAAAAAATGACGAAATGACATAAACGATGGGTTATAAACCATGTTTTTTGAAATTTTGAAAAAAAAAGTTAGCCTCGTTTCTCATCATTTTGGACCATGGGCTATAGCCCATATCGTACGGCATACTATAGCGCGCCGTTTTTCATCATTTTTGAGGATTTGAAAAAAATGACGAAATGACAAAAACGATGGGTTATAGCCCATGTTTTTTGAAATTTTGGAAAAAAAAGTTAGCCTCGTTTCTCATCATTTTGGACCATGGACTATAGCCCATATCGTACGGCATACTATAGCGCGCCGTTTTAAATCATTTTTGAGGATTTGAAAAAAATGACGAAATGACAAAAACGATGGGTTATAGCCCATGTTTTTTAAATTTTGAAGAAAAAAGTTATCCTCGTTTCTCATCATTTTGGACCATGGGCTATAGCCCATATCGTACGGCATACTATAGCGCGCCGTTTTTCATCATTTTTGAGGATTCGAAAAAAATGACGAAATGACAAAAACGATGGGTTATAGCCCATGTTTTTTGAAATTTTGAAAAAAAAAGTTAGCCTCGTTTCTCATCATTTTGGACCGTGGGCTATAGCCCATATCGTACGGCATACTATAGCGCGCAGTTTTTCATCATTTTTGAAGATTTGAAAAAAAATACGAAATGACAAAAACGATGGGTTATAGCCCATGTTTTTTGAAATTTTGAAAAAAAAAATTAGCCTCGTTTCTCATCATTTTGGACCGTGGGCTATAGCCCATATCGTACGGCATACTATAGCGCGCCGTTTTTCATCATTTTTGAGGATTTGAAAAAAATGACGAAATGACAAAAACGATGGGTTATAGCCCATGTTTTTTGAAATTTTGGAAAAAAAAGTTAGCCTCGTTTCTCATCATTTTGGACCGTGGGCTATAGCCCATATCGTACGGCATACTATAGCGCGCAGTTTTTCATCATTTTTGAAGATTTGAAAAAAATGACGAAATGACAAAAACGATGGGTTATATCCCATGTTTTTTGAAATTTTGAAAAAAAAAGTTAGCCTCGTTTCTCATCATTTTGGACCGTGGGCTATAGCCCATATCGTACGGCATACTATAGCGCGCCGTTTTTCATCATTTTTGAGGATTTGAAAAAAATGACGAAATTACAAAAACGATGGGTTATAGCCCATGTTTTTTGAAATTTTGAAAAAAAAACGTAGCCTCGTTTCTCATCATTTTTGACCGTGGGCTATAGCTCATATCGTACGGCATACTATAGCGCGCAGTTTTTCATCATTTTTGAGGATTTGAAAAAAATTACGAAATGACAAAAACGATGGGTTATAGCCCATGTTTTTTGAAATTTGAAAAAAGAAGTTAGCCTCGTTTCTCATCATTTTGGACCATGGACTATAGCCCATATCGTACGGCATACTATAGCGAGCCGTTTTTCATCATTTTTGAGGATTTGAAAAAAATGACAAAATGACAAAAACGATGGGTTATAGCCCATGTTTTTTGAAATTTTGAAAAAAAAAGTTAGCCTCGTTTCTCATCATTTTGGACCATGGACTATAGCCCATATCGTACGGCATACTATAGCGCGCCGTTTTTCATCATTTTTGAGGATTTGAAAAAAATGACGAAATGACAAAAACGATGGGTTATAGCCCATGTTTTTGAAATTTTGAAAAAAAAAAGTTAGCCTCGTTTCTCATCATTTTGGACCATGGGCTATAGCCCATATCGTACGGCATACTATAGCGCGCCGTTTTTCATCATTTTTGAGGATTTGAAAAAAATGACGAAATGACAAAAACGATGGGTTATAGCCCATGTTTTTTGAAATTTTGGAAAAAAAAGTTAGCCTCGTTTCTCATCATTTTGGACCATGGGCTATAGCCCATATCGTACGGCATACTATAGCGCGCCGTTTTTCATCATTTTTGAGGATTTGAAAAAAATGACGAAATGACATAAACGATGGGTTATAAACCATGTTTTTTGAAATTTTGAAAAAAAAAGTTAGCCTCGTTTCTCATCATTTTGGACCATGGACTATAGCCCATATCGTACGGCATACTATAGCGCGCCGTTTTTCATCATTTTTGAGGATTTGAAAAAAATGACGAAATGACACAAACGATGGGTTATAGCCCATGTTTTTTAAATTTTGAAAAAAAAAGTTATCCTCGTTTCTCATCATTTTGGACCATGGGCTATAGCCCATATCGTACGGCATACTATAGCGCGCCGTTTTTCATCATTTTTGAGGATTCGAAAAAAATGACGAAATGACAAAAACGATGGGTTATAGCCCATGTTTTTTGAAATTTTGAAAAAAAAAGTTAGCCTCGTTTCTCATCATTTTGGACCATGGGCTATAGCCCATATCGTACGGCATACTATAGCGCGCCGTTTTTCATCATTTTTGAGGATTTGAAAAAAATTACGAAATGACAAAAACGATGGGTTATAGCCCATGTTTTTTGAAATTTGAAAAAAGAAGTTAGCCTCGTTTCTCATCATTTTGGACCATGGACTATAGCCCATATCGTACGGCATACTATAGCGAGCCGTTTTTCATCATTTTTGAGGATTTGAAAAAAATGACAAAATGACAAAAACGATGGGTTATAGCCCATGTTTTTTGAAATTTTGAAAAAAAAGGTTAGCCTCGTTTCTCATCATTTTGGACCATGGGCTATAGCCCATATCGTACGGCATACTATAGCGCGCCGTTTTTCATCATTTTTGAGGATTTGAAAAAAATGACGAAATGACAAAAACGATGGGTTATAGCCCATGTTTTTTGAAATTTTGAAAAAAAAAAGTTAGCCTCGTTTCTCATCATTTTGGACCATGGGCTATAGCCCATATCGTACGGCATACTATAGCACGCCATTTTTCATCATTTTTGAGGATTTGAAAAAAATGACAAAATGACAAAAACTATGGGTTATAAACCATGTTTTTTGAAATTTTGAAAAAAAAAGTTAGCCTCGTTTCTCATCATTTTGGACCATGGGCTATAGCCCATATCGTACGGCATACTATAGCGCGCCGTTTTTCATCATTTTTGAGGATTTGAAAAAAATGACGAAATGACAAAAACGATGGGTTATAGCCCATGTTTTTTGAAATTTTGAAAAAAAAAGTTAGCCTCGTTTCTCATCATTTTGGACCATGGACTATAGCCCATATCGTACGGCATACTATAGCGCGCCGTTTTTCATCATTTTTGAGGATTTGAAAAAAATGACGAAATGACAAAAACGATGGGTTATAGCCCATGTTTTTGAAATTTTGAAAAAAAAAGTTATCCTCGTTTCTCATCATTTTGGACCATGGGCTATAGCCCATATCGTACGGCATACTATAGCGCGCCGTTTTTCATCATTTTTGAGGATTTGAAAAAAATTACGAAATGACAAAAACGATGGGTTATAGCCCATGTTTTTTGAAATTTGAAAAAAGAAGTTAGCCTCGTTTCTCATCATTTTGGACCATGGACTATAGCCCATATCGTACGGCATACTATAGCGAGCCGTTTTTCATCATTTTTGAGGATTTGAAAAAAATGACAAAATGACAAAAACGATAGGTTATAGCCCATGTTTTTTGAAATTTTGAAAAAAAAGGTTAGCCTCGTTTCTCATCATTTTGGACCATGGGCTATAGCCCATATCGTACGGCATACTATAGCGCGCCGTTTTTCATCATTTTTGAAGATTTGAAAAAAATGACGAAATGACAAAAACGATGGGTTATAGCCCATGTTTTTTGAAATTTTGAAAAAAAAAGTTAGCCTCGTTTCTCATCATTTTGGACCGTGGGCTATAGCCCATATCGTACGGCATACTATAGCGCGCCGTTTTTCATCATTTTTGAGGATTTGAAAAAAATGACGAAATGACAAAAACGATGGGTTATAGCCCATGTTTTTTGAAATTTTGAAAAAAAAACGTAGCCTCGTTTCTCATCATTTTGGACCGTGGGCTATAGCCCATATCGTACGGCATACTATAGCGCGCAGTTTTTCATCATTTTTGAGGATTTTAAAAAAATGACAAAATGACAAAAACGATGGGTTATAGCCCATGTTTTTTGAAATTTTGAAAAAAAAAGTTAGCCTCGTTTCTCATCATTTTGGACCATGGACTATAGCCCATATCGTACGGCATACTATAGCGCGCCGTTTTTCATCATTTTTGAGGATTTGAAAAAAATGACGAAATGACAAAAACGATAGGTTATAGCCCATGTTTTTTGAAATTTTGAAAAAAAAGGTTAGCCTCGTTTCTCATCATTTTGGACCATGGGCTATAGCCCATATCGTACGGCATACTATAGCGCGCCGTTTTTCATCATTTTTGAAGATTTGAAAAAAATGACGAAATGACAAAAACGATGGGTTATAGCCCATGTTTTTTAAATTTTGAAAAAAAAAGTTAGCCTCGTTTCTCATCATTTTGGACCGTGGGCTATAGCCCATATCGTACGGCATACTATAGCGCGCCGTTTTTCATCATTTTTGAGGATTTGAAAAAAATGACGAAATGACAAAAACGATGGGTTATAGCCCATGTTTTTTGAAATTTTGAAAAAAAAACGTAGCCTCGTTTCTCATCATTTTGGACCGTGGGCTATAGCCCATATCGTACGGCATACTATAGCGCGCAGTTTTTCATCATTTTTGAGGATTTTAAAAAAATGACAAAATGACAAAAACGATGGGTTATAGCCCATGTTTTTTGAAATTTTGAAAAAAAAAGTTAGCCTCGTTTCTCATCATTTTGGACCATGGACTATAGCCCATATCGTACGGCATACTATAGCGCGCCGTTTTTCATCATTTTTGAGGATTTGAAAAAAATGACGAAATGACAAAAACGATGGGTTATAGCCCATGTTTTTTGAAATTTTGAAAAAAAAAGTTAGCCTCGTTTCTCATCATTTTGGACCATGGGCTATATCCCATATCGTACGGCATACTATAGCGCGCCGTTTTTCATCATTTTTGAGGATTTGAAAAAAATTACGAAATGACAAAAACGATGGGTTATAGCCCATGTTTTTTGAAATTTGAAAAAATAAGTTAGCCTCGTTTCTCATCATTTTGGACCATGGACTATAGCCCATATCGTACGGCATACTATAGCGCGCCGTTTTTCATCATTTTTGAGGATTTGAAAAAAATGACGAAATGACAAAAACGATGGGTTATAGCCCATGTTTTTGAAATTTTGAAAAAAAAAGTGTGATGACCCATCCTGTTTGTGTCTGCTGTTAATGTTGTTTCTCTGTTCATGTGCAGGAGGAGGGGACCAGCCTGCAGGGGTGTGGCCTAGATGAGGAGGCACACCTGACTCAAATTGGCCTCAGCCTATTTAAGCAGGCTGGTCGAGGCCATTTGAGATCTCTCTCCTGCCTAGGGAACAATGTCTGGTTTTTGCTCCTTTAAGTTTGTTTTGATCTAAGTTGCTGCACTTGCACCTACACTATACTTTCACACATCCACACATGCAATACACTACTGATCTAACTGATGACTCACACCCCACTTTCAACTGTTAAGTATGATTTATAATTATTTGACTAGTTTAAAATACATACTTATACTTTTTTGGCATTTACTCCTGTGTGTCGTCTCCAATTCTTGTCATGGTTAAGTCTGTTCATGACAGCTGTGACCGTTGTGAATTATGGGTGGCTCCCAGAGGTCCTTGATCCCCATGGGGTCCAACAGTGGTCATTGAAGCGTGCACACACAAATGCACATATGCACCTACACACGCACAGGCGCACTTGCGTATGCACACCTGGACCTGTAAATTAACAACACAAAAACTAAGGCACTGGTGTCGGACTTCTGGTTTACCGGAACGGGGTTCAACTCCCTGCAGTGCCCTGCTCAATGTGTTGTATTTACATGGTTGTAATTGCGGAAATTGCGGAAATTTCGGAAATTGCGGAAATTGCGGAAATGGAAATTGCGGAAATGGTAATTGCGGAAATGGAACATGCGGAAATTGCGGTAATTGCGGAAATTGCGGAAATGGAAATTGCGGAAATTGCGGAAATTGCAGAAATGGAAATTGCGGAAATGGTAATTGCGGACATTGCGGAAATTGCGGAAATTTCGGAAATTGGAAATTGCGGAAATTGCGGAAATGGAAATTGCGGAAATGGTAATTGCGGACATTGCGGACATTGCGGAAATTGCGGAAATGCGGAAATTGCGGAAATGGGAATTGCGGAATTGCGGAAATGGAAGATGCGGAAATTGCGGTAATTGCGGAAATTGCGGAAATGGAAATTGCGGAAATTGCGGAAATTGGAAATTGCGGAAATTGCGGAAATTGCGGAAATGGAAATTGCGGAAATGGTAATTGCGGAATTGCGGAAATGGAACATGCGGAAATTGCGGTAATTGCGGAAATTGCGGAAATGGAAATTGCGGAAATTGCGGAAATTGAAATTGCGGAAATGGTAATTGCGGACATTGCGGACATTGCGGAAATTGCGGAAATTTCGGAAATTGGAAATTGCGGAAATTGCGGAAATTGCGGAAATGGAAATTGCGGAAATGGTAATTGCGGACATTGCGGACATTGCGGAAATTGCGGAAATGCGGAAATTGCGGAAATGGGAATTGCGGAATTGCGGAAATGGAACATGCGGAAATTGCGGTAATTGCGGAAATTGCGGAAATGGAAATTGCGGAAATTGCCGAAATTGCCGAAATGGAAATTGCGGAAATGGAAATTGCGGAAATTGCGGAAATGCGGAAATTGCGGAAATGGGAATTGCGGAATTGCGGAAATGGAAGATGCGGAAATTGCGGTAATTGCGGAAATTGCGGAAATTGCCGAAATTGCCGAAATTGCCGAAATGGAAATTGCGGAAATGGAAATTGCGGAAATTGCGGAAAAAACACACATCATATATCACAGGTGTAATCTCAACACAGCGTCTTTACACTCTTATTTATTGAAATTGTGAATTTGACGTTTGATGTAAAATAACATGCATCAGGACTAAAGTGACACAGCAAGGTTGAGCATCGCAGAGAGTTGCACTCTGTATATCATACATTGTATGATATAGTACTACCACCAGTGCTTTTGTTGCTTTGTGACACTTTTGCCTAAGTTAAGTTAAGTATTATACCTACTATACCATATTATAGTAAAACATGAATGTATGCACTGTGTAGGCAGATAGATGTCCCATCAGTCTGCTACTCATGCACCAAAATATACAAATCGACTACAGGCGTAGGGCCCGACAAGCCTATGGCTTCTCACTAGCCCTTTTTCGGATATCGGACAGGACATGAGCAACGGACACTCAAAAGGATTTAATTATTTTTTTAAATTTTATGTATTAACTGTATGTTCGACTTTTTTTCAAATCCTCAAAAATGTAGACAAATGGAGTGCTATAGTTATAGCCCATATCGTACGGCATACTATAGCGCGCCGTTTTTCATCATTTTTGAAGATTTGAAAAAAATTACGAAATGACAAAAACGATGGGTTATAGCCCATGTTTTTTGAAATTTGAAAAAAGAAGTTAGCCTCGTTTCTCATCATTTTGGACCATGGACTATAGCCCATATCGTACGGCATACTATAGCGAGCCGTTTTTCATCATTTTTGAGGATTTGAAAAAAATGACAAAATGACAAAAACGATGGGTTATAGCCCATGTTTTTTGAAATTTGAAAAAAGAAGTTAGCCTCGTTTCTCATCATTTTGGACCATGGACTATAGCCCATATCGTACGGCATACTATAGCGAGCCGTTTTTCATCATTTTTGAGGATTTGAAAAAAATGACAAAATGACAAAAACGATGGGTTATAGCCCATGTTTTTTGAAATTTTGGAAAAAAAAGTTAGCCTCGTTTCTCATCATTTTGGACCATGGACTATAGCCCATATCGTACGGCATGCTATAGCGCGCCGTTTTTCATCATTTTTGAGGATTTGAAAAAAATGACGAAATGACAAAAACGATGGGTTATAGCCCATGTTTTTTGAAATTTTGAAAAAAAAAGTTAGCCTCGTTTCTCATCATTTTGGACCATGGGCTATAGCCCATATCGTACGGCATACTATAGCGCGCCGTTTTTCATCATTTTTGAGGATTTGAAAAAAATTACGAAATGATAAAAACGATGGGTTATAGCCCATGTTTTTTGAAATTTGAAAAAAGAAGTTAGCCTCGTTTCTCATCATTTTGGACCATGGACTATAGCCCATATCGTACGGCATACTATAGCGAGCCGTTTTTCATCATTTTTGAGGATTTGAAAAAAATGACAAAATGACAAAAACGATGGGTTATAGCCCATGTTTTTTGAAATTTTGAAAAAAAAAGTTAGCCTCGTTTCTCATCATTTTGGACCGTGGGCTATAGCCCATATCGTACGGCATACTATAGCGCGCAGTTTTTCATCATTTTTGAGGATTTGAAAAAAATGACGAAATGACAAAAACGATGGGTTATAGCCCATGTTTTTTGAAATTTTGAAAAAAAAAAGTTATCCTCGTTTCTCATCATTTTGGACCGTGGGCTATAGCCCATATCGTACGGCATACTATAGCGCGCAGTTTTTCATCATTTTTGAAGATTTGAAAAAAATTACGAAATGACAAAAACGATGGGTTATAGCCCATGTTTTTTGAAATTTTGAAAAAAAAAGTTAGCCTCGTTTCTCATCATTTTGGACCGTGGGCTATAGCCCATATCGTACGGCATACTATAGCGCGCCGTTTTTCATCATTTTTGAAAAAAATGACGAAATGACAAAAACGATGGGTTATAGCCCATGTTTTTGAAATTTTGAAAAAAAAAGTTAGCCTCGTTTCTCATCATTTTGGACCGTGGGCTATAGCCCATATCGTACGGCATACTATAGCGCGCCGTTTTTCATCATTTTTGAGGATTTGAAAAAATGACGAAATGACAAAAACGATGGGTTATAGCCCATGTTTTTTGAAATTTTGAAAAAAAAAGTTAGCCTCGTTTCTCATCATTTTGGACCGTGGGCTATAGCCCATATCGTACGGCATACTATAGCGCGCCGTTTTTCATCATTTTTGAGGATTTGAAAAAAATGACGAAATGACAAAAACGATGGGTTATAGCCCATGTTTTTTGAAATTTTGAAAAAAAAAGTTAGCCTCGTTTCTCATCATTTTGGACCGTGGGCTATAGCCCATATCGTACGGCATACTATAGCGCGCAGTTTTTCATCATTTTTGAAGATTTGAAAAAAATGACGAAATGACAAAAACGATGGGTTATAGCCCATGTTTTTTGAAATTTTGAAAAAAAAAGTTAGCCTCGTTTCTCATCATTTTGGACCGTGGGCTATAGCCCATATCGTACGGCATACTATAGCGCGCCGTTTTTCATCATTTTTGAAGATTTGAAAAAAATGACGAAATGACAAAAACGATGGGTTATAGCCCATGTTTTTTGAAATTTTGAAAAAAAAAGTTAGCCTCGTTTCTCATCATTTTGGACCGTGGGCTATAGTCCATATCGTACGGCATACTATAGCGCGCAGTTTTTCATCATTTTTGAAGATTTGAAAAAAATGACGAAATGACAAAAACGATGGGTTATAGCCCATGTTTTTTGAAATTTTGAAAAAAAAAGTTATCCTCGTTTCTCATCATTTTGGACCGTGGGCTATAGCCCATATCGTACGGCATACTATAGCGCGCAGTTTTTCATCATTTTTGAAGATTTGAAAAAAAATGACGAAATAACAAAAACGATGGGTTATAGCCCATGTTTTTTGAAATTTTGAAAAACAAAGTTAGCCTCGTTTCTCATCATTTTGGACCGTGGGCTATAGCCCATATCGTACGGCATACTATAGCGCGCAGTTTTTCATCATTTTTGAAGATTTGAAAAAAATGACGAAATGACAAAAACGATGGGTTATAGCCCATGTTTTTTGAAATTTTGAAAAAAAAAGTTAGCCTCGTTTCTCATCATTTTGGACCGTGGGCTATAGCCCATATCGTACGGCATACTATAGCGCGCCGTTTTTCATCATTTTTGAGGATTTGAAAAAAATGACGAAATGACAAAAACGATGGGTTATAGCCCATGTTTTTTGAAATTTTGAAAAAAAAAGTTAGCCTCGTTTCTCATCATTTTGGACCGTGGGCTATAGCCCATATCGTACGGCATACTATAGCGAACAGTTTTTCATCATTTTTGAAGATTTGAAAAAAATGACGAAATGACAAAAACGATGGGTTATAGCCCATGTTTTTTGAAATTTTGAAAAAAAAAGTTAGCCTCGTTTCTCATCATTTTGGACCGTGGGCTATAGCCCATATCGTACGGCATACTATAGCGCGCCGTTTTTCATCATTTTTGAGGATTTGAAAAAAATTACGAAATGACAAAAACGATGGGTTATAGCCCATGTTTTTTGAAATTTTGAAAAAAAAAGTTAGCCTCGTTTCTCATCATTTTGGACCGTGGGCTATAGCCCATATCGTACGGCATACTATAGCGCGCAGTTTTTCATCATTTTTGAAGATTTGAAAAAATGACGAAATGACAAAAACGATGGGTTATAGCCCATGTTTTTTGAAATTTTGAAAAAAAAAGTTAGCCTCGTTTCTCATCATTTTGGACCATGGGCTATAGCCCATATCGTACGGCATACTATAGCGCGCCGTTTTTCATCATTTTTGAGGATTTGAAAAAAATGACGAAATGACAAAAACGATGGGTTATAGCCCATGTTTTTTGAAATTTTGAAAAAAAAAAGTTAGCCTCGTTTCTCATCATTTTGGACCGTGGGCTATAGCCCATATCGTACGGCATACTATAGCGCGCCGCTTTTCATCATTTTTGAGGATTTGAAAAAAATTACGAAATGACAAAAACGATGGGTTATAGCCCATGTTTTTTGAAATTTTGAAAAAAAAAGTTAGCCTCGTTTCTCATCATTTTGGACCGTGGGCTATAGCCCATATCGTACGGCATACTATAGCGCGCAGTTTTTCATCATTTTTGAAGATTTGAAAAAAATGACGAAATGACAAAAACGATGGGTTATAGCCCATGTTTTTTGAAATTTTGAAAAAAAAAGTTAGCCTCGTTTCTCATCATTTTGGACCGTGGGCTATAGCCCATATCGTACGGCATACTATAGCGCGCAGTTTTTCATCATTTTTGAAGATTTGAAAAAAATGACGAATTGACAAAAACGATGGGTTATAGCCCATGTTTTTTGAAATTTTGAAAAAAAAAGTTAGCCTCGTTTCTCATCATTTTGGACCGTGGGCTATAGCCCATATCGTACGGCATACTATAGCACGCAGTTTTTCATCATTTTTGAAGATTTGAAAAAAATGACGAAATGACAAAAACGATGGGTTATAGCCCATGTTTTTTGAAATTTTGAAAAAAAAACTTAGCCTCGTTACTCATCATTTTGGACCGTGGGCTATAGCCCATATCGTACGGCATACTATAGCGCGCAGTTTTTCATCATTTTTGAAGATTTGAAAAAAATGACGAAATGACAAAAACGATGGGTTATAGCCCATGTTTTTTTAAATTTTGAAAAAAAAAGTTAGCCTCGTTTCTCATCATTTTGGACCGTGGGCTATAGCCCATATCGTACGGCATACTATAGCGCGCCGTTTTTCATCATTTTTGAGGATTTGAAAAAAATTACGAAATGACAAAAACGATGGGTTATAGCCCATGTTTTTTGAAATTTTGAAAAAAAAAGTTAGCCTCGTTTCTCATCATTTTGGACCGTGGGCTATAGCCCATATCGTACGGCATACTATAGCGCGCAGTTTTTCATCATTTTTGAAGATTTGAAAAAAATTACGAAATGACAAAAACGATGGGTTATAGCCCATGTTTTTTGAAATTTTGAAAAAAAAAGTTAGCCTCGTTTCTCATCATTTTGGACCGTGGGCTATAGCCCATATCGTACGGCATACTATAGCGCGCAGTTTTTCATCATTTTTGAGGATTTGAAAAAAATTACGAAATGACAAAAACGATGGGTTATAGCCCATGTTTTTTGAAATTTTGAAAAAAAAAGTTAGCCTCGTTTCTCATCATTTTGGACCGTGGGCTATAGCCCATATCGTACGGCATACTATAGCGCGCAGTTTTTCATCATTTTTGAAGATTTGAAAAAAATTACGAAATGACAAAAACGATGGGTTATAGCCCATGTTTTTTGAAATTTTGAAAAAAAAACTTAGCCTCGTTACTCATCATTTTGGACCGTGGGCTATAGCCCATATCGTACGGCATACTATAGCGCGCAGTTTTTCATCATTTTTGAAGATTTGAAAAAAATGACGAAATGACAAAAACTATGGGTTATAGCCCATGTTTTTTGAAATTTTGAAAAAAAAAGTTAGCCTCGTTTCTCATCATTTTGGACCGTGGGCTATAGCCCATATCGTACGGCATACTATAGCGCGCCGTTTTTCATAATTTTTGAGGATTTGAAAAAAATGACGAAATGACAAAAACGATGGGTTATAGCCCATGTTTTTTGAAATTTTGAAAAAAAAAGTTAGCCTCGTTTCTCATCATTTTGGACCGTGGGCTATAGCCCATATCGTACGGCATACTATAGCGCGCAGTTTTTCATCATTTTTGAAGATTTGAAAAAAATGACAAAATGACAAAAACGATGGGTTATAGCCCATGTTTTTTGAAATTTTGAAAAAAAAAGTTAGCCTCGTTTCTCATCATTTTGGACCGTGGGCTATAGCCCATATCGTACGGCATACTATAGCGCGCAGTTTTTCATCATTTTCTAAGATTTGAAAAAAATGACGAAATGACAAAAACGATGGGTTATAGCCCATGTTTTTTGAAATTTTGAAAAAAAAAGTTAGCCTCGTTTCTCATCATTTTGGACCGTGGGCTATAGCCCATATCGTACGGCATACTATAGCGCGCAGTTTTTCATCATTTTTGAAGATTTGAAAAAATGACGAAATGACAAAAACGATGGGTTATAGTCCATGTTTTTTGAAATTTTGAAAAAAAAAGTTAGCCTCGTTTCTCATCATTTTGGACCGTGGGCTATAGCCCATATCGTACGGCATACTATAGCGCGCCGTTTTTCATCATTTTTGAGGATTTGAAAAAAATGACGAAATGACAAAAACGATGGGTTATAGCCCATGTTTTTTGAAATTTTGAAAAAAAAAAGTTAGCCTCGTTTCTCATCATTTTGGACCGTGGGCTATAGCCCATATCGTACGGCATACTATAGCGCGCCGCTTTTCATCATTTTTGAGGATTTGAAAAAAATTACGAAATGACAAAAACGATGGGTTATAGCCCATGTTTTTTGAAATTTTGAAAAAAAAAGTTAGCCTCGTTTCTCATCATTTTGGACCGTGGGCTATAGCCCATATCGTACGGCATACTATAGCGCGCAGTTTTTCATCATTTTTGAAGATTTGAAAAAAATGACGAATTGACAAAAACGATGGGTTATAGCCCATGTTTTTTGAAATTTTGAAAAAAAAAGTTAGCCTCGTTTCTCATCATTTTGGACCGTGGGCTATAGCCCATATCGTACGGCATACTATAGCGCGCAGTTTTTCATCATTTTTGAAGATTTGAAAAAAATGACGAAATGACAAAAACGATGGGTTATAGCCCATGTTTTTTGAAATTTTGAAAAAAAAACTTAGCCTCGTTACTCATCATTTTGGACCGTGGGCTATAGCCCATATCGTACGGCATACTATAGCGCGCAGTTTTTCATCATTTTTGAAGATTTGAAAAAAATGACGAAATGACAAAAACGATGGGTTATAGCCCATGTTTTTTTAAATTTTGAAAAAAAAAGTTAGCCTCGTTTCTCATCATTTTGGACCGTGGGCTATAGCCCATATCGTACGGCATACTATAGCGCGCAGTTTTTCATCATTTTTGAAGATTTGAAAAAAATTACGAAATGACAAAAACGATGGGTTATAGCCCATGTTTTTTTAAATTTTGAAAAAAAAAGTTAGCCTCGTTTCTCATCATTTTGGACCGTGGGCTATAGCCCATATCGTACGGCATACTATAGCGCGCAGTTTTTCATCATTTTTGAGGATTTGAAAAAAATTACGAAATGACAAAAACGATGGGTTATAGCCCATGTTTTTTGAAATTTTGAAAAAAAAACTTATCCTCGTTACTCATCATTTTGGACCGTGGGCTATAGCCCATATCGTACGGCATACTATAGCGCACAGTTTTTCATCATTTTTGAAGATTTGAAAAAAATGACGAAATGACAAAAACGATGGGTTATAGCCCATGTTTTTTTAAATTTTGAAAAAAAAAGTTAGCCTCGTTTCTCATCATTTTGGACCGTGGGCTATAGCCCATATCATACGGCATACTATAGCGCGCAGTTTTTCATCATTTTTGAAGATTTGAAAAAAATTACGAAATGACAAAAACGATGGGTTATAGCCCATGTTTTTTGAAATTTTGAAAAAAAAAGTTAGCCTCGTTTCTCATCATTTTGGACCGTGGGCTATAGCCCATATCGTACGGCATACTATAGCGCGCAGTTTTTCATCATTTTTGAGGATTTGAAAAAAATTACGAAATGACAAAAACGATGGGTTATAGCCCATGTTTTTTGAAATTTTGAAAAAAAAAGTTAGCCTCGTTTCTCATCATTTTGGACCGTGGGCTATAGCCCATATCGTACGGCATACTATAGCGCGCAGTTTTTCATCATTTTTGAAGATTTGAAAAAAATTACGAAATGACAAAAACGATGGGTTATAGCCCATGTTTTTTGAAATTTTGAAAAAAAAAGTTAGCCTCGTTTCTCATCAATTTGGACCGTGGGCTATAGCCCATATCGTACGGCATACTATAGCGCGCCGTTTTCATCATTTTTGAAAAAAATGACGAAATGACAAAAACGATGGGTTATAGCCCATGTTTTTTGAAAATTTGAAAAAAAAAGTTAGCCTCGTTTCTCATCATTTTGGACCGTGGGCTATAGCCCATATCGTACGGCATACTATAGCGCGCAGTTTTTCATCATTTTTGAAGATTTGAAAAAAATTACGAAATGACAAAAACGATGGGTTATAGCCCATGTTTTTTGAAATTTTGAAAAAAAAAGTTAGCTTCGTTTCTCATCATTTTGGACCGTGGGCTATAGCCCATATCGTACGGCATACTATAGCGCGCAGTTTTTCATCATTTTTGAAGATTTGAAAAAAATTACGAAATGACAAAAACGATGGGTTATAGCCTATGTTTTTTGAAATTTTGAAAAAAAAAGTTAGCCTCGTTTCTCATCATTTTGGACCGTGGGCTATAGCCCATATCGTACGGCATACTATAGCGCGCCGTTTTTCATCATTTTTGAGGATTTGAAAAAAATGACGAAATGACAAAAACGATGGGTTATAGCCCATGTTTTTTGAAATTTTGAAAAAAAAAGTTAGCCTCGTTTCTCATCATTTTGGACCGTGGGCTATAGCCCATATCGTACGGCATACTATAGCGCGCAGTTTTTCATCATTTTTGAAGATTTGAAAAAAATGACGAAATGACAAAAACGATGGGTTATAGCCCATGTTTTTTGAAATTTTGAAAAAAAAACTTAGCCTCGTTTCTCATCATTTTGGACCGTGGGCTATAGCCCATATCGTACGGCATACTATAGCGCGCCGTTTTTCATCATTTTTGAGGATTTGAAAAAAATGACGAAATGACAAAAACGATGGGTTATAGCCCATGTTTTTTGAAATTAAAAAAAAAAAAGTTAGCCTCGTTTCTCATCATTTTGGACCGTGGGCTATAGCCCATATCGTACGGCATACTATACCGCGCAGTTTTTCATCATTTTTGAAGATTTGAAAAAAATTACGAAATGACAAAAACGATGGGTTATAGCCCATGTTTTTAGAAATTTTGAAAAAAAAAGTTAGCCTCGTTTCTCATCATTTTGGACCGTGGGCTATAGCCCATATCGTACGGCATACTATAGCGCGCAGTTTTTCATCATTTTTGAAGATTTGAAAAAAATGACGAAATGACAAAAACGATGGGTTATAGCCCATGTTTTTTGAAATTTTGAAAAAAAAAGTTAGCCTCGTTTCTCATCATTTTGGACCGTGGGCTATAGCCCATATCGTACGGCATACTATAGCGCGCCGTTTTTCATCATTTTTGAGGATTTGAAAAAAATGACGAAATGACAAAAACGATGGGTTATAGCCCATGTTTTTTGAAATTTTGGAAAAAAAAGTTAGCCTCGTTTCTCATCATTTTGGACTGTGGGCTATAGCCCATATCGTACGGCATACTATAGCGCGCAGTTTTTCATCATTTTTGAAGATTTGAAAAAAATTACGAAATGACTAAAACGATGGGTTATAGCCCATGTTTTTTGAAATTTTGAAAAAAAAAGTTAGCCTCGTTTCTCATCATTTTGGACTGTGGGCTATAGCCCATATCGTACGGCATACTATAGCGCGCAGTTTTTCATCATTTTTGAAGATTTGAAAAAAATTACGAAATGACAAAAACGATGGGTTATAGCCCATGTTTTTTGAAATTTTGGAAAAAAAAGTTAGCCTCGTTTCTCATCATTTTGGACCGTGGGCTATAGCCCATATCGTACGGCATACTATAGCGCGCCGTTTTTCATCATTTTTGAGGATTTGAAAAAAATGACGAAATGACAAAAACGATGGGTTATAGCCCATGTTTTTTGAAAATTTGAAAAAAAAAGTTAGCCTCGTTTCTCATCATTTTGGACCGTGGGCTATAGCCCATATCGTACGGCATACTATAGCGCGCAGTTTTTCATCATTTTTGAAGATTTGAAAAAAATGACGAAATGACAAAAACGATGGGTTATAGCCCATGTTTTTTGAAATTTTGAAAAAAAAAGTTAGCCTCGTTTCTCATCATTTTGGACTGTGGGCTATAGCCCATATCGTACGGCATACTATAGCGCGCCGTTTTTCATCATTTTTGAGGATTTGAAAAAAATGACGAAATGACAAAAACGATGGGTTATAGCCCATGTTTTTTGAAATTTTGAAAAAAAAAGTTAGCCTCGTTTCTCATCATTTTGGACCGTGGGCTATAGCCCATATCGTACGGCATACTATAGCGCGCAGTTTTTCATCATTTTTGAAGATTTGAAAAAAATGACGAAATGACAAAAACGATGGGTTATAGCCCATGTTTTTTGAAATTTTGAAAAAAAAAGTTAGCCTCGTTTCTCATCATTTTGGACCGTGGGCTATAGCCCATATCGTACGGCATACTATAGCGCGCCGTTTTTCATCATTTTTGAAGATTTGAAAAAAATTACGAAATGACAAAAACGATGGGTTATAGCCCATGTTTTTTGAAATTTTGAAAAAAAAAGTTAGCTTCGTTTCTCATCATTTTGGACCGTGGGCTATAGCCCATATCGTACGGCATACTATAGCGCGCCGTTTTTCATCATTTTTGAGGATTTGAAAAAAATGACGAAATGACAAAAACGATGGGTTATAGCCCATGTTTTTTGAAATTTTGAAAAAAAAGGTTAGCCTCGTTTCTCATCATTTTGGACCGTGGGCTATAGCCCATATCGTACGGCATACTATAGCGCGCAGTTTTTCATCATTTTTGAAGATTTGAAAAAAATTACGAAATGACAAAAACGATGGGTTATAGCCCATGTTTTTTGAAATTTTGAAAAAAAAAGTTAGCCTCGTTTCTCATCATTTTGGACTGTGGGCTATAGCCCATATCGTACGGCATACTATAGCGCGCCGTTTTTCATCATTTTTGAGGATTTGAAAAAAATGACGAAATGACAAAAACGATGGGTTATAGCCCATGTTTTTTGAAATTTTGGAAAAAAAAGTTAGCCTCGTTTCTCATCATTTTGGACCGTGGGCTATAGCCCATATCGTAGGGCATACTATAGCGCGCAGTTTTTCATCATTTTTGAAGATTTGAAAAAAATGACGAAATGACAAAAACGATGGGTTATAGCCCATGTTTTTTGAAATTTTGAAAAAAAAAGTTAGCCTCGTTTCTCATCATTTTGGACCGTGGGCTATAGCCCATATCGTACGGCATACTATAGCGCGCCGTTTTTCATCATTTTTGAGGATTTGAAAAAAATGACGAAATGACAAAAACGATGGGTTATAGCCCATGTTTTTTGAAATTTTGAAAAAAAAAGTTAGCTTCGTTTCTCATCATTTTGGACCGTGGGCTATAGCCCATATCGTAGGGCATACTATAGCGCGCAGTTTTTCATCATTTTTGAAGATTTGAAAAAAATGACGAAATGACAAAAACGATGGGTTATAGCCCATGTTTTTTGAAATTTTGAAAAAAAAAGTTAGCCTCGTTTCTCATCATTTTGGACCGTGGGCTATAGCCTATATCGTACGGCATACTATAGCGCGCCGTTTTTCATCATTTTTGAGGATTTGAAAAAAATGACGAAATGACTAAAACGATGGGTTATAGCCCATGTTTTTTGAAATTTTGAAAAAAAAAGTTAGCCTCGTTTCTCATCATTTTGGACTGTGGGCTATAGCCCATATCGTACGGCATACTATAGCGCGCAGTTTTTCATCATTTTTGAAGATTTGAAAAAAATTACGAAATGACAAAAACGATGGGTTATAGCCCATGTTTTTTGAAAAAGTTAGCCTCGTTTCTCATCATTTTGGACCGTGGGCTATAGCCCATATCGTACGGCATACTATAGCGCGCCGTTTTTCATCATTTTTGAGGATTTGAAAAAAATGACGAAATGACAAAAACGATGGGTTATAGCCCATGTTTTTTGAAATTTTGAAAAAAAAAGTTAGCCTCGTTTCTCATCATTTTGGACCGTGGGCTATAGCCCATATCGTACGGCATACTATAGCGCGCAGTTTTTCATCATTTTTGAAGATTTGAAAAAAATGACGAAATGACAAAAACGATGGGTTATAGCCCATGTTTTTTGAAATTTTGAAAAAAAAAGTTAGCCTCGTTTCTCATCATTTTGGACTGTGGGCTATAGCCCATATCGTACGGCATACTATAGCGCGCCGTTTTTCATCATTTTTGAGGATTTGAAAAAAATGACGAAATGACAAAAACGATGGGTTATAGCCCATGTTTTTTGAAATTTTGAAAAAAAAAGTTAGCCTCGTTTCTCATCATTTTGGACCGTGGGCTATAGCCCATATCGTACGGCATACTATAGCGCGCAGTTTTTCATCATTTTTGAAGATTTGAAAAAAATGACGAAATGACAAAAACGATGGGTTATAGCCCATGTTTTTTGAAATTTTGAAAAAAAAAGTTAGCCTCGTTTCTCATCATTTTGGACCGTGGGCTATAGCCCATATCGTACGGCATACTATAGCGCGCAGTTTTTCATCATTTTTGAAGATTTGAAAAAAATTACGAAATGACAAAAACGATGGGTTATAGCCCATGTTTTTTGAAATTTTGAAAAAAAAAGTTAGCTTCGTTTCTCATCATTTTGGACCGTGGGCTATAGCCCATATCGTACGGCATACTATAGCGCGCCGTTTTTCATCATTTTTGAGGATTTGAAAAAAATGACGAAATGACAAAAACGATGGGTTATAGCCCATGTTTTTTGAAATTTTGAAAAAAAAAAGTTAGCCTCGTTTCTCATCATTTTGGACCGTGGGCTATAGCCCATATCGTACGGCATACTATAGCGCGCAGTTTTTCATCATTTTTGAAGATTTGAAAAAAATGACGAAATGACAAAAACGATGGGTTATAGCCCATGTTTTTTGAAATTTTGAAAAAAAAAGTTAGCCTCGTTTCTCATCATTTTGGACTGTGGGCTATAGCCCATATCGTACGGCATACTATAGCGCGCCGTTTTTCATCATTTTTGAGGATTTGAAAAAAATGACGAAATGACAAAAACGATGGGTTATAGCCCATGTTTTTTGAAATTTTGGAAAAAAAAGTTAGCCTCGTTTCTCATCATTTTGGACCGTGGGCTATAGCCCATATCGTAGGGCATACTATAGCGCGCAGTTTTTCATCATTTTTGAAGATTTGAAAAAAATGACGAAATGACAAAAACGATGGGTTATAGCCCATGTTTTTTGAAATTTTGAAAAAAAAAGTTAGCCTCGTTTCTCATCATTTTGGACCGTGGGCTATAGCCCATATCGTACGGCATACTATAGCGCGCCGTTTTTCATCATTTTTGAGGATTTGAAAAAAATGACGAAATGACAAAAACGATGGGTTATAGCCCATGTTTTTTGAAATTTTGAAAAAAAAAGTTAGCTTCGTTTCTCATCATTTTGGACCGTGGGCTATAGCCCATATCGTACGGCATACTATAGCGCGCAGTTTTTCATCATTTTTGAAGATTTGAAAAAAATTACGAAATGACAAAAACGATGGGTTATAGCCCATGTTTTTTTTAATTAAAAAAAAAAAGTTAGCCTCGTTTCTCATCATTTTGGACCGTGGGCTATAGCCCATATCGTACGGCATACTATAGCGTGCAGTTTTTCATCATTTTTGAAGATTTGAAAAAAATTACGAAATGACAAAAACGATGGGTTATAGCCCATGTTTTTTGAAATTTTGAAAAAAAAAGTTAGCCTCGTTTCTCATCATTTTGGACCGTGGGCTATAGCCCATATCGTACGGCATACTATAGCGCGCAGTTTTTCATCATTTTTGAAGATTTGAAAAAAATGACGAATTGACAAAAACGATGGGTTATAGCCCATGTTTTTTGAAATTTTGAAAAAAAAAGTTAGCCTCGTTTCTCATCATTTTGGACCGTGGGCTATAGCCCATATCGTACGGCATACTATAGCGCGCAGTTTTTCATCATTTTTGAAGATTTGAAAAAAATGACGAAATGACAAAAACGATGGGTTATAGCCCATGTTTTTTGAAATTTTGAAAAAAAAACTTAGCCTCGTTACTCATCATTTTGGACCGTGGGCTATAGCCCATATCGTACGGCATACTATAGCGCGCAGTTTTTCATCATTTTTGAAGATTTGAAAAAAATGACGAAATGACAAAAACGATGGGTTATAGCCCATGTTTTTTGAAATTTTGAAAAAAAAAGTTAGCCTCGTTTCTCATCATTTTGGACCGTGGGCTATAGCCCATATCGTACGGCATACTATAGCGCGCCGTTTTTCATCATTTTTGAAGATTTGAAAAAAATTACGAAATGACAAAAACGATGGGTTATAGCCCATGTTTTTTGAAATTTTGAAAAAAAAAGTTAGCTTCGTTTCTCATCATTTTGGACCGTGGGCTATAGCCCATATCGTACGGCATACTATAGCGCGCCGTTTTTCATCATTTTTGAGGATTTGAAAAAAATGACGAAATGACAAAAACGATGGGTTATAGCCCATGTTTTTTGAAATTTTGAAAAAAAAGGTTAGCCTCGTTTCTCATCATTTTGGACCGTGGGCTATAGCCCATATCGTACGGCATACTATAGCGCGCAGTTTTTCATCATTTTTGAAGATTTGAAAAAAATTACGAAATGACAAAAACGATGGGTTATAGCCCATGTTTTTTGAAATTTTGAAAAAAAAAGTTAGCCTCGTTTCTCATCATTTTGGACTGTGGGCTATAGCCCATATCGTACGGCATACTATAGCGCGCCGTTTTTCATCATTTTTGAGGATTTGAAAAAAATGACGAAATGACAAAAACGATGGGTTATAGCCCATGTTTTTTGAAATTTTGGAAAAAAAAGTTAGCCTCGTTTCTCATCATTTTGGACCGTGGGCTATAGCCCATATCGTAGGGCATACTATAGCGCGCAGTTTTTCATCATTTTTGAAGATTTGAAAAAAATGACGAAATGACAAAAACGATGGGTTATAGCCCATGTTTTTTGAAATTTTGAAAAAAAAAGTTAGCCTCGTTTCTCATCATTTTGGACCGTGGGCTATAGCCCATATCGTACGGCATACTATAGCGCGCCGTTTTTCATCATTTTTGAGGATTTGAAAAAAATGACGAAATGACAAAAACGATGGGTTATAGCCCATGTTTTTTGAAATTTTGAAAAAAAAAGTTAGCTTCGTTTCTCATCATTTTGGACCGTGGGCTATAGCCCATATCGTAGGGCATACTATAGCGCGCAGTTTTTCATCATTTTTGAAGATTTGAAAAAAATGACGAAATGACAAAAACGATGGGTTATAGCCCATGTTTTTTGAAATTTTGAAAAAAAAAGTTAGCCTCGTTTCTCATCATTTTGGACCGTGGGCTATAGCCTATATCGTACGGCATACTATAGCGCGCCGTTTTTCATCATTTTTGAGGATTTGAAAAAAATGACGAAATGACTAAAACGATGGGTTATAGCCCATGTTTTTTGAAATTTTGAAAAAAAAAGTTAGCCTCGTTTCTCATCATTTTGGACTGTGGGCTATAGCCCATATCGTACGGCATACTATAGCGCGCAGTTTTTCATCATTTTTGAAGATTTGAAAAAAATTACGAAATGACAAAAACGATGGGTTATAGCCCATGTTTTTTGAAAAAGTTAGCCTCGTTTCTCATCATTTTGGACCGTGGGCTATAGCCCATATCGTACGGCATACTATAGCGCGCCGTTTTTCATCATTTTTGAGGATTTGAAAAAAATGACGAAATGACAAAAACGATGGGTTATAGCCCATGTTTTTTGAAATTTTGAAAAAAAAAGTTAGCCTCGTTTCTCATCATTTTGGACCGTGGGCTATAGCCCATATCGTACGGCATACTATAGCGCGCAGTTTTTCATCATTTTTGAAGATTTGAAAAAAATGACGAAATGACAAAAACGATGGGTTATAGCCCATGTTTTTTGAAATTTTGAAAAAAAAAGTTAGCCTCGTTTCTCATCATTTTGGACTGTGGGCTATAGCCCATATCGTACGGCATACTATAGCGCGCCGTTTTTCATCATTTTTGAGGATTTGAAAAAAATGACGAAATGACAAAAACGATGGGTTATAGCCCATGTTTTTTGAAATTTTGAAAAAAAAAGTTAGCCTCGTTTCTCATCATTTTGGACCGTGGGCTATAGCCCATATCGTACGGCATACTATAGCGCGCAGTTTTTCATCATTTTTGAAGATTTGAAAAAAATGACGAAATGACAAAAACGATGGGTTATAGCCCATGTTTTTTGAAATTTTGAAAAAAAAAGTTAGCCTCGTTTCTCATCATTTTGGACCGTGGGCTATAGCCCATATCGTACGGCATACTATAGCGCGCAGTTTTTCATCATTTTTGAAGATTTGAAAAAAATTACGAAATGACAAAAACGATGGGTTATAGCCCATGTTTTTTGAAATTTTGAAAAAAAAAGTTAGCTTCGTTTCTCATCATTTTGGACCGTGGGCTATAGCCCATATCGTACGGCATACTATAGCGCGCCGTTTTTCATCATTTTTGAGGATTTGAAAAAAATGACGAAATGACAAAAACGATGGGTTATAGCCCATGTTTTTTGAAATTTTGAAAAAAAAAAGTTAGCCTCGTTTCTCATCATTTTGGACCGTGGGCTATAGCCCATATCGTACGGCATACTATAGCGCGCAGTTTTTCATCATTTTTGAAGATTTGAAAAAAATGACGAAATGACAAAAACGATGGGTTATAGCCCATGTTTTTTGAAATTTTGAAAAAAAAAGTTAGCCTCGTTTCTCATCATTTTGGACTGTGGGCTATAGCCCATATCGTACGGCATACTATAGCGCGCCGTTTTTCATCATTTTTGAGGATTTGAAAAAAATGACGAAATGACAAAAACGATGGGTTATAGCCCATGTTTTTTGAAATTTTGGAAAAAAAAGTTAGCCTCGTTTCTCATCATTTTGGACCGTGGGCTATAGCCCATATCGTAGGGCATACTATAGCGCGCAGTTTTTCATCATTTTTGAAGATTTGAAAAAAATGACGAAATGACAAAAACGATGGGTTATAGCCCATGTTTTTTGAAATTTTGAAAAAAAAAGTTAGCCTCGTTTCTCATCATTTTGGACCGTGGGCTATAGCCCATATCGTACGGCATACTATAGCGCGCCGTTTTTCATCATTTTTGAGGATTTGAAAAAAATGACGAAATGACAAAAACGATGGGTTATAGCCCATGTTTTTTGAAATTTTGAAAAAAAAAGTTAGCTTCGTTTCTCATCATTTTGGACCGTGGGCTATAGCCCATATCGTACGGCATACTATAGCGCGCAGTTTTTCATCATTTTTGAAGATTTGAAAAAAATTACGAAATGACAAAAACGATGGGTTATAGCCCATGTTTTTTTTAATTAAAAAAAAAAAAGTTAGCCTCGTTTCTCATCATTTTGGACCGTGGGCTATAGCCCATATCGTACGGCATACTATAGCGTGCAGTTTTTCATCATTTTTGAAGATTTGAAAAAAATTACGAAATGACAAAAACGATGGGTTATAGCCCATGTTTTTTGAAATTTTGAAAAAAAAAGTTAGCCTCGTTTCTCATCATTTTGGACCGTGGGCTATAGCCCATATCGTACGGCATACTATAGCGCGCAGTTTTTCATCATTTTTGAAGATTTGAAAAAAATGACGAATTGACAAAAACGATGGGTTATAGCCCATGTTTTTTGAAATTTTGAAAAAAAAAGTTAGCCTCGTTTCTCATCATTTTGGACCGTGGGCTATAGCCCATATCGTACGGCATACTATAGCGCGCAGTTTTTCATCATTTTTGAAGATTTGAAAAAAATGACGAAATGACAAAAACGATGGGTTATAGCCCATGTTTTTTGAAATTTTGAAAAAAAAACTTAGCCTCGTTACTCATCATTTTGGACCGTGGGCTATAGCCCATATCGTACGGCATACTATAGCGCGCAGTTTTTCATCATTTTTGAAGATTTGAAAAAAATGACGAAATGACAAAAACGATGGGTTATAGCCCATGTTTTTTTAAATTTTGAAAAAAAAAGTTAGCCTCGTTTCTCATCATTTTGGACCGTGGGCTATAGCCCATATCGTACGGCATACTATAGCGCGCCGTTTTTCATCATTTTTGAGGATTTGAAAAAAATTACGAAATGACAAAAACGATGGGTTATAGCCCATGTTTTTTGAAATTTTGAAAAAAAAAGTTAGCCTCGTTTCTCATCATTTTGGACCGTGGGCTATAGCCCATATCGTACGGCATACTATAGCGCGCAGTTTTTCATCATTTTTGAAGATTTGAAAAAAATTACGAAATGACAAAAACGATGGGTTATAGCCCATGTTTTTTGAAATTTTGAAAAAAAAAGTTAGCCTCGTTTCTCATCATTTTGGACCGTGGGCTATAGCCCATATCGTACGGCATACTATAGCGCGCAGTTTTTCATCATTTTTGAGGATTTGAAAAAAATTACGAAATGACAAAAACGATGGGTTATAGCCCATGTTTTTTGAAATTTTGAAAAAAAAAGTTAGCCTCGTTTCTCATCATTTTGGACCGTGGGCTATAGCCCATATCGTACGGCATACTATAGCGCGCAGTTTTTCATCATTTTTGAAGATTTGAAAAAAATGACGAAATGACAAAAACGATGGGTTATAGCCCATGTTTTTTGAAATTTTGAAAAAAAAAGTTAGCCTCGTTTCTCATCATTTTGGACTGTGGGCTATAGCCCATATCGTACGGCATACTATAGCGCGCCGTTTTTCATCATTTTTGAGGATTTGAAAAAAATGACGAAATGACAAAAACGATGGGTTATAGCCCATGTTTTTTGAAATTTTGAAAAAAAAAGTTAGCCTCGTTTCTCATCATTTTGGACCGTGGGCTATAGCCCATATCGTACGGCATACTATAGCGCGCAGTTTTTCATCATTTTTGAAGATTTGAAAAAAATGACGAAATGACAAAAACGATGGGTTATAGCCCATGTTTTTTGAAATTTTGAAAAAAAAAGTTAGCCTCGTTTCTCATCATTTTGGACCGTGGGCTATAGCCCATATCGTACGGCATACTATAGCGCGCCGTTTTTCATCATTTTTGAAGATTTGAAAAAAATTACGAAATGACAAAAACGATGGGTTATAGCCCATGTTTTTTGAAATTTTGAAAAAAAAAGTTAGCTTCGTTTCTCATCATTTTGGACCGTGGGCTATAGCCCATATCGTACGGCATACTATAGCGCGCCGTTTTTCATCATTTTTGAGGATTTGAAAAAAATGACGAAATGACAAAAACGATGGGTTATAGCCCATGTTTTTTGAAATTTTGAAAAAAAAGGTTAGCCTCGTTTCTCATCATTTTGGACCGTGGGCTATAGCCCATATCGTACGGCATACTATAGCGCGCAGTTTTTCATCATTTTTGAAGATTTGAAAAAAATGACGAAATGACAAAAACGATGGGTTATAGCCCATGTTTTTTGAAATTTTGAAAAAAAAAGTTAGCCTCGTTTCTCATCATTTTGGACTGTGGGCTATAGCCCATATCGTACGGCATACTATAGCGCGCCGTTTTTCATCATTTTTGAGGATTTGAAAAAAATGACGAAATGACAAAAACGATGGGTTATAGCCCATGTTTTTTGAAATTTTGGAAAAAAAAGTTAGCCTCGTTTCTCATCATTTTGGACCGTGGGCTATAGCCCATATCGTAGGGCATACTATAGCGCGCAGTTTTTCATCATTTTTGAAGATTTGAAAAAAATTACGAAATGACAAAAACGATGGGTTATAGCCCATGTTTTTTGAAATTTTGAAAAAAAAAGTTAGCTTCGTTTCTCATCATTTTGGACCGTGGGCTATAGCCCATATCGTACGGCATACTATAGCGCGCCGTTTTTCATCATTTTTGAGGATTTGAAAAAAATGACGAAATGACAAAAACGATGGGTTATAGCCCATGTTTTTTGAAATTTTGAAAAAAAAGGTTAGCCTCGTTTCTCATCATTTTGGACCGTGGGCTATAGCCCATATCGTACGGCATACTATAGCGCGCAGTTTTTCATCATTTTTGAAGATTTGAAAAAAATGACGAAATGACAAAAACGATGGGTTATAGCCCATGTTTTTTGAAATTTTGAAAAAAAAAGTTAGCCTCGTTTCTCATCATTTTGGACTGTGGGCTATAGCCCATATCGTACGGCATACTATAGCGCGCCGTTTTTCATCATTTTTGAGGATTTGAAAAAAATGACGAAATGACAAAAACGATGGGTTATAGCCCATGTTTTTTGAAATTTTGGAAAAAAAAGTTAGCCTCGTTTCTCATCATTTTGGACCGTGGGCTATAGCCCATATCGTAGGGCATACTATAGCGCGCAGTTTTTCATCATTTTTGAAGATTTGAAAAAAATGACGAAATGACAAAAACGATGGGTTATAGCCCATGTTTTTTGAAATTTTGAAAAAAAAAGTTAGCCTCGTTTCTCATCATTTTGGACCGTGGGCTATAGCCCATATCGTACGGCATACTATAGCGCGCCGTTTTTCATCATTTTTGAGGATTTGAAAAAAATGACGAAATGACAAAAACGATGGGTTATAGCCCATGTTTTTTGAAATTTTGAAAAAAAAAGTTAGCTTCGTTTCTCATCATTTTGGACCGTGGGCTATAGCCCATATCGTAGGGCATACTATAGCGCGCAGTTTTTCATCATTTTTGAAGATTTGAAAAAAATGACGAAATGACAAAAACGATGGGTTATAGCCCATGTTTTTTGAAATTTTGAAAAAAAAAAGTTAGCCTCGTTTCTCATCATTTTGGACCGTGGGCTATAGCCTATATCGTACGGCATACTATAGCGCGCCGTTTTTCATCATTTTTGAGGATTTGAAAAAAATGACGAAATGACTAAAACGATGGGTTATAGCCCATGTTTTTTGAAATTTTGAAAAAAAAAGTTAGCCTCGTTTCTCATCATTTTGGACTGTGGGCTATAGCCCATATCGTACGGCATACTATAGCGCGCAGTTTTTCATCATTTTTGAAGATTTGAAAAAAATTACGAAATGACAAAAACGATGGGTTATAGCCCATGTTTTTTGAAAAAGTTAGCCTCGTTTCTCATCATTTTGGACCGTGGGCTATAGCCCATATCGTACGGCATACTATAGCGCGCCGTTTTTCATCATTTTTGAGGATTTGAAAAAAATGACGAAATGACAAAAACGATGGGTTATAGCCCATGTTTTTTGAAATTTTGAAAAAAAAAGTTAGCCTCGTTTCTCATCATTTTGGACCGTGGGCTATAGCCCATATCGTACGGCATACTATAGCGCGCAGTTTTTCATCATTTTTGAAGATTTGAAAAAAATGACGAAATGACAAAAACGATGGGTTATAGCCCATGTTTTTTGAAATTTTGAAAAAAAAAGTTAGCCTCGTTTCTCATCATTTTGGACTGTGGGCTATAGCCCATATCGTACGGCATACTATAGCGCGCCGTTTTTCATCATTTTTGAGGATTTGAAAAAAATGACGAAATGACAAAAACGATGGGTTATAGCCCATGTTTTTTGAAATTTTGAAAAAAAAAGTTAGCCTCGTTTCTCATCATTTTGGACCGTGGGCTATAGCCCATATCGTACGGCATACTATAGCGCGCAGTTTTTCATCATTTTTGAAGATTTGAAAAAAATGACGAAATGACAAAAACGATGGGTTATAGCCCATGTTTTTTGAAATTTTGAAAAAAAAAGTTAGCCTCGTTTCTCATCATTTTGGACCGTGGGCTATAGCCCATATCGTACGGCATACTATAGCGCGCCGTTTTTCATCATTTTTGAGGATTTGAAAAAAATGACGAAATGACAAAAACGATGGGTTATAGCCCATGTTTTTTGAAAATTTGAAAAAAAAAGTTAGCCTCGTTTCTCACCATTTTGGACCGTGGGCTATAGCCCATATCGTACGGCATACTATAGCGCGCAGTTTTTCATCATTTTTGAAGATTTGAAAAAAATTACGAAATGACAAAAACGATGGGTTATAGCCCATGTTTTGTGAAATTTTGAAAAAAAAAGTTAGCTTCGTTTCTCATCATTTTGGACCGTGGGCTATAGCCCATATCGTACGGCATACTATAGCGCGCCGTTTTTCATCATTTTTGAGGATTTGAAAAAAATGACGAAATGACAAAAACGATGGGTTATAGCCCATGTTTTTTGAAATTTTGAAAAAAAAAAGTTAGCCTCGTTTCTCATCATTTTGGACCGTGGGCTATAGCCCATATCGTACGGCATACTATAGCGCGCAGTTTTTCATCATTTTTGAAGATTTGAAAAAAATGACGAAATGACAAAAACGATGGGTTATAGCCCATGTTTTTTGAAATTTTGAAAAAAAAAGTTAGCCTCGTTTCTCATCATTTTGGACTGTGGGCTATAGCCCATATCGTACGGCATACTATAGCGCGCCGTTTTTCATCATTTTTGAGGATTTGAAAAAAATGACGAAATGACAAAAACGATGGGTTATAGCCCATGTTTTTTGAAATTTTGGAAAAAAAAGTTAGCCTCGTTTCTCATCATTTTGGACCGTGGGCTATAGCCCATATCGTAGGGCATACTATAGCGCGCAGTTTTTCATCATTTTTGAAGATTTGAAAAAAATGACGAAATGACAAAAACGATGGGTTATAGCCCATGTTTTTTGAAATTTTGAAAAAAAAAGTTAGCCTCGTTTCTCATCATTTTGGACCGTGGGCTATAGCCCATATCGTACGGCATACTATAGCGCGCCGTTTTTCATCATTTTTGAGGATTTGAAAAAAATGACGAAATGACAAAAACGATGGGTTATAGCCCATGTTTTTTGAAATTTTGGAAAAAAAAGTTAGCTTCGTTTCTCATCATTTTGGACCGTGGGCTATAGCCCATATCGTACGGCATACTATAGCGCGCAGTTTTTCATCATTTTTGAAGATTTGAAAAAAATTACGAAATGACAAAAACGATGGGTTATAGCCCATGTTTTTTTTAATTAAAAAAAAAAAAGTTAGCCTCGTTTCTCATCATTTTGGACCGTGGGCTATAGCCCATATCGTACGGCATACTATAGCGTGCAGTTTTTCATCATTTTTGAAGATTTGAAAAAAATGACGAAATGACAAAAACGATGGGTTATAGCCCATGTTTTTTGAAATTTTGAAAAAAAAAGTTAGCCTCGTTTCTCATCATTTTGGACCGTGGGCTATAGCCCATATCGTACGGCATACTATAGCGCGCAGTTTTTCATCATTTTTGAAGATTTGAAAAAAATGACGAATTGACAAAAACGATGGGTTATAGCCCATGTTTTTTGAAATTTTGAAAAAAAAAGTTAGCCTCGTTTCTCATCATTTTGGACCGTGGGCTATAGCCCATATCGTACGGCATACTATAGCGCGCAGTTTTTCATCATTTTTGAAGATTTGAAAAAAATGACGAAATGACAAAAACGATGGGTTATAGCCCATGTTTTTTGAAATTTTGAAAAAAAAACTTAGCCTCGTTACTCATCATTTTGGACCGTGGGCTATAGCCCATATCGTACGGCATACTATAGCGCGCAGTTTTTCATCATTTTTGAAGATTTGAAAAAAATGACGAAATGACAAAAACGATGGGTTATAGCCCATGTTTTTTTAAATTTTGAAAAAAAAAGTTAGCCTCGTTTCTCATCATTTTGGACCGTGGGCTATAGCCCATATCGTACGGCATACTATAGCGCGCCGTTTTTCATCATTTTTGAGGATTTGAAAAAAATTACGAAATGACAAAAACGATGGGTTATAGCCCATGTTTTTTGAAATTTTGAAAAAAAAAGTTAGCCTCGTTTCTCATCATTTTGGACCGTGGGCTATAGCCCATATCGTACGGCATACTATAGCGCGCAGTTTTTCATCATTTTTGAAGATTTGAAAAAAATTACGAAATGACAAAAACGATGGGTTATAGCCCATGTTTTTTGAAATTTTGAAAAAAAAAGTTAGCCTCGTTTCTCATCATTTTGGACCGTGGGCTATAGCCCATATCGTACGGCATACTATAGCGCGCAGTTTTTCATCATTTTTGAGGATTTGAAAAAAATTACGAAATGACAAAAACGATGGGTTATAGCCCATGTTTTTTGAAATTTTGAAAAAAAAAGTTAGCCTCGTTTCTCATCATTTTGGACCGTGGGCTATAGCCCATATCGTACGGCATACTATAGCGCGCAGTTTTTCATCATTTTTGAAGATTTGAAAAAAATTACGAAATGACAAAAACGATGGGTTATAGCCCATGTTTTTTGAAATTTTGAAAAAAAAACTTAGCCTCGTTACTCATCATTTTGGACCGTGGGCTATAGCCCATATCGTACGGCATACTATAGCGCGCAGTTTTTCATCATTTTTGAAGATTTGAAAAAAATGACGAAATGACAAAAACTATGGGTTTATAGCCCATGTTTTTTGAAATTTTGAAAAAAAAAGTTAGCCTCGTTTCTCATCATTTTGGACCGTGGGCTATAGCCCATATCGTACGGCATACTATAGCGCGCCGTTTTTCATAATTTTTGAGGATTTGAAAAAAATGACGAAATGACAAAAACGATGGGTTATAGCCCATGTTTTTTGAAATTTTGAAAAAAAAAGTTAGCCTCGTTTCTCATCATTTTGGACCGTGGGCTATAGCCCATATCGTACGGCATACTATAGCGCGCAGTTTTTCATCATTTTTGAAGATTTGAAAAAAATGACAAAATGACAAAAACGATGGGTTATAGCCCATGTTTTTTGAAATTTTGAAAAAAAAAGTTAGCCTCGTTTCTCATCATTTTGGACCGTGGGCTATAGCCCATATCGTACGGCATACTATAGCGCGCAGTTTTTCATCATTTTTGAAGATTTGAAAAAAATGACGAAATGACAAAAACGATGGGTTATAGCCCATGTTTTTTGAAATTTTGAAAAAAAAAGTTAGCTTCGTTTCTCATCATTTTGGACCGTGGGCTATAGCCCATATCGTACGGCATACTATAGCGCGCCGTTTTTCATCATTTTTGAGGATTTGAAAAAAATGACGAAATGACAAAAACGATGGGTTATAGCCCATGTTTTTTGAAATTTTGAAAAAAAAAGTTAGCCTCGTTTCTCATCATTTTGGACCGTGGGCTATAGCCCATATCGTACGGCATACTATAGCGCGCAGTTTTTCATCATTTTTGAAGATTTGAAAAAAATGACGAAATGACAAAAACGATGGGTTATAGCCCATGTTTTTTGAAATTTTGAAAAAAAAAGTTAGCCTCGTTTCTCATCATTTTGGACTGTGGGCTATAGCCCATATCGTACGGCATACTATAGCGCGCCGTTTTTCATCATTTTTGAGGATTTGAAAAAAATGACGAAATGACAAAAACGATGGGTTATAGCCCATGTTTTTTGAAATTTTGGAAAAAAAAGTTAGCCTCGTTTCTCATCATTTTGGACCGTGGGCTATAGCCCATATCGTAGGGCATACTATAGCGCGCAGTTTTTCATCATTTTTGAAGATTTGAAAAAAATGACGAAATGACAAAAACGATGGGTTATAGCCCATGTTTTTTGAAATTTTGAAAAAAAAAGTTAGCCTCGTTTCTCATCATTTTGGACCGTGGGCTATAGCCCATATCGTACGGCATACTATAGCGCGCCGTTTTTCATCATTTTTGAGGATTTGAAAAAAATGACGAAATGACAAAAACGATGGGTTATAGCCCATGTTTTTTGAAATTTTGAAAAAAAAAGTTAGCTTCGTTTCTCATCATTTTGGACCGTGGGCTATAGCCCATATCGTACGGCATACTATAGCGCGCAGTTTTTCATCATTTTTGAAGATTTGAAAAAAATTACGAAATGACAAAAACGATGGGTTATAGCCCATGTTTTTTTTAATTAAAAAAAAAAAGAGTTAGCCTCGTTTCTCATCATTTTGGACCGTGGGCTATAGCCCATATCGTACGGCATACTATAGCGCGCAGTTTTTCATCATTTTTGAAGATTTGAAAAAAAATGACGAAATGACAAAAACGATGGGTTATAGCCCATGTTTTTTGAAATTTTGGAAAAAAAAGTTAGCCTCGTTTCTCATCATTTTGGACCGTGGGCTATAGCCCATATCGTACGGCATACTATAGCGCGCAGTTTTTCATCATTTTTGAAGATTTGAAAAAAATAACGAAATGACAAAAACGATGGGTTATAGCCCATGTTTTTTGAAATTTTGAAAAAAAAAGTTATCCTCGTTTCTCATCATTTTGGACCGTGGGCTATAGCCCATATCGTACGGCATACTATAGCGCGCCGTTTTTCATCATTTTTGAAGATTTGAAAAAAATGACGAAATGACAAAAACGATGGGTTATAGCCCATGTTTTTTGAAATTTTGAAAAAAATAGTTAGCCTCGTTTCTCATCATTTTGGACAATGGGCTATAGCCCATATTCAAATCTTCAAAAATGACAGAACACACGCTGCGTTGTGAGCTTGTACATCGAATATTTTGAAAAAACTAATCTAAATCACAGCTCTAGACTGCAACCTTGAGTAAAATAGACACAGACACACACACACACAGGACTTCTTGAAAACACAATTTTCACTGTATTTTAAAGCAGTATAGCCGACATCCTCTCACAGGCCAGGATCTCATCAGAGAAACGTATAACGTTCCAGTGTGCTGCCGTCTGTCCCAGACAGGGTGCTGTATAGTGTCACATGACAAGGTGTTTGTAGTAGTGTCACATGTGCAGTAGTTTAAAAAGGCTAAAAAAAAGGTTAGAGTTCAAGGGAAGCGAGTCTCTGCAGTGCTACGATGCCAGCGGCCCAGCGCTGCCCGTTCCATTTGTACCACATCACCACCCCTGTTGCTACCAGGCTTCCACTCCCCCCTCGTCTCAGCCCTAGACTTCTGGCCCCCCATCAGGCCAACAGCCCCCTCCCCCCCCCCCCCCCCCCCCAGCCCGGAGAATCCACTCAGGATAGCTTGTCTATGTTGGCCAAGAAGCGCTGAGCCCACCACTCGTCGAGGTCCATCGGCACAAAGCCTATAAAGAGGAAACGGAAATGATCAACAGATACAGAGACAAGGAAACATCCATATACGTTTTTCATATAGTTTTACCTTTTTACCAATAACGAAAATGAATATTCATTACTAAAGGTCTTTTCAGACATGGAGTGACTTCAACTTCAATGAGGGGCGTGCGTTTATTTTGGACGTGCATAAGTTGAGGAAAAAAGGTTATGGCCATTTTTGTATAACTTAATGACCAAGTGAATAGAAAAAATACAAATAAGAAGTATGTCATGACATCACAGGTCTTCTCAAATTTTGGATGGCTGGCTCCCCGTCTATAATACAGTATATTAAAGTTGCAACCTGGAATTTATATTGACGAATATACTTTTTGTTGTCCAATCTGTGGCCAATAACTCCCCCGACCAAGTGGGGTTGCATTATATTGGGGAAGTAATGTTACTTTTACAAATTACTTTTTGTAATTAATAGCGTTGTCATTCTAATGAATGATTTTAGACCTGGAATACGTTGTTATACCTTTCAAGCCGGGGATGTTTTTTCAGAAAACTGAGGTTAGGAAACGTTTTTAGGAAGGCATTTTTATACTCGGCATCAGTTCTAAATAGGTTAATTGTTCCACAAACAAGAGTAAAGCGTCACTTTTGCCAAACGTTATCTAATTTTGGAAACTTTTTTATTACACATATTGATGTCAGTATCATATCAGTATCACTTGGATACTGGATTAATTTGGCGATTCCAAATACTTAGACTGACTGTGATAGAATCATGTGGTAGCATGCTACATTTATATAGATAAAAAATAAAAGATTGACAAATTTTATTTGCCAAGATAAATAGACATGTCCTGTACTGTGTACATGTAAATCTGTCCTGGGAATGATCCAAAACAGAATCAATAGAGATGGGTAAATTTGGCACAAAACATCCAGGTTGTTGTGGAGACAGAATGACAGCAATATCCAACTACATTTCTCAATGGTGACCATGACACAGAATCATGTATCTAAATATAATGAGACAAAGTAGAATAATGGCTAATTAAAAGTGTTGAGATTGAAATAGCTACGAGCTGATTGAAGCCAGTTACAGTGAAGCTAAACTAAAAGGACCTTGCACATTGAGTCTGATGCATGCCTCTTCAAGAGGTTCTAGGTCTATGAAAGGTTCTGTGCCTTTCTTTGTGTCCGGAGGAATATGTCGCTTTCATTTTATAATGGATGGAAGTCAGTGGGGCCCTTATCCAGCTGTAACCTTTTTATAATGGATGGAAGTCAGTGGGGCCCTTATCCAGCTGTAACCTTTTTATAATGGATGGAAGTCAGTGGGGCCCTTATCCAGCTGTAACCTTGCCCAAATCTGGAGTCATACGTCCCAGATACGTCATAGAGCACTGACACCAAAATAAATCTTCAAAATCCTCCAGTTTAGCAGACCTACAAGCTCGTAGCGCTATGATCTTGTAGATCTGCTATTTTTCAATAGCTAAATTATAACATAATGTTTAAAACACCAAAAGGGGTTCCCGCCCCAAAATGGGCTAGACGTCACAGGATGGTCACATGAAGTCTGAGATGCCTTTCCCATGTGGATCCCAGGTTAATTATTTTTCTAGATATATATATATATATATATATATATATATATATATATATATATATATATATATATATATATATTTTTTTTTTTTTTTTATCCCACGATTTTGTAACCCAGTTTTCTTTTCACCCAGTGCCAATTATCTAATGTAATCCTGGGCGCTACACTTCCTCTGCCAACCTGGGGGGGCAGCGGACTGATCTCATGCCTCCTTCTATGGATGAGGAGTCCAAGCTGCTTCTTTTCACCTGACAGAGGGGAATTTCCCCGGCCGGACGTAGCGCGTGGAAGGGACACGTTATTCCGACCAGTTCCTTTCCCCTCCATCAGGCGCCCCAGCTGGCCAGGGGGAGGTAGTTTTAGAGACCAGGATTACTGCATGTTTTTGTGAGGGTATCTACCCTAGGGGACACAGGGAGAACATGCAAACTCCACACAGAAAGGCCCTTTCGCCAACCCCCGCCTCGGGTATGGGCACTGATGACGCGGAGGAGGGAACACGCCGCCAGTGCCCACAGCGTCCCCAGCGGGAATCAAACCCAGGACCTTCTAGCTGTGAGGCGACAGCACTACCAACTGTGCCACGTGCCCCGCTTTTTTCTAGATATATTTGAGGGGCGCTACAGGTTTGTCTTTAGTTCAATGTGTGTTTTGTAAACGCATTGACAATTAAGGGAAAATTTACGTCACATCATTTATGTCATATTTTCTCTTTATTGTTAATGGTGTTTAATGTTTGTGTTTGCACCGTTTGTTTTACATCACCATTACATCACCTAATCAACATGAGATAGGCCTGACTCACACCTTCGCAACACATTGATGTATGCTTGTTGTATGAGATGTATAGCTGATGCAAGCTCGCAATGCATTTATTTTCCAATGGGAGTCACATGGTTTGACACAACATTGTCATATTGTTGTATGAGGGGGTGGGGGGCAGTCGAAACACAGCCGAAAGCCGTACAACACAAATGTTGTGTCAAACCATGTGACTTCCATTGGATATGCATTGGGGCAAGATGTATCACACCCTTTGTATACATCTAGCATGCATCAATGTTGTATGCTAGATCGAAAGGTGTGAGTCAGGCCTTAGACTTTAATAGATTAGCGCCCCTCACTTCACACGGGTGTAGCTTTATTGATAGGGGACGGGAGTCGAACTCGCGGCACGCTGTCAGGCTGGCTCAGCAGCCTAGTCCAGGCCAGGTTCATTTTTATTGCATCCAAAAGAAACAAGATCGGACAGCCACACATCAGCCAGCCATTTCGGAGTGGGTGTGGCAGGTCATAGAGAAGCGTACAGTTTGTTGTATATTGTATATTTGTCATGCAAATAAAATGCACTGTGTACAAGGGGCTTAATCACTTAAACCCTACATACTTTCTTTACCGGGGTGCCCCATGGGTCTATATGCTGTACTAGGCCCCTTCCTTTTTCCCCTACACCAAAGTTGGCGATGATAGCCGATCTACATGCTCACAGCGCGTCGCAACACGAAGCATTGTAAGCTCGTAGATCAACAATTTTCGCCAAACAGTTGCCCCGGAATAAAGGCCCTAGGTTTCATGTGGTTACAGAACATATACAAACATAACAACGAAGAACATGACTTACTGTCCATGTGAGGGCTGGGGGTGGTCTCCGTGTAGTAGACAGGTCTTTGGGGCCCCTCTGGCCCCTGGCTGGGCTCCTCTTCCACCTGTTGCATGACCTCCTGCCAGGCTGACAAAGCAAACAGAATGACATTGTCACACGTGGTTGTCAGGGGTCAACAGGACAGGTGCCATCAAGGGTTGTCAAGTAATAGTGCCTGCTGGCACAGCGTTGCCCAAATAGATAGGCCCACTCATTTGAAAAGATGTTGTGCAAGGGACCCCGATTTCCAGATTTCAGAGTAGCATTTGGTTCCATTTGTACGCTCAGAGTAATTGGGGTCTTTGAACGTTTTGGAAGAATGTTTGAGACATAATATTCTAGTCTCCACTGCAACCACAATGTTTTGTGCCAAATTACCTGTCTTTATGGATGCTGTTTTGGATCACTCCCAGGATAGAATTGTGTCAGTGTAAATACTGACATGTCTATTTATCTTGGCAAATGATCTTTGATAATCTTTTTTGGGTTGATGATGCTACCACAGTCGACAAGTATTTGTATTTGCCAATTTAATCTTAACCCTTAAAGTCACTGTAATGTAAATTTCTCCACCGGGTGTACTGGACCAAGGTTCGGTTAGCCAGGATTTATGATAGTGTTGATCCAACGTGCGATAGATGCCACCAGGCTCCAGCTAATCTTCTTCATATGTTTTGGACCTGTCCAGCCTTACAGTCTTTTTGGTCAGCTATATTTCATACTATTTCAGATGTGTTACACTTACAGTTTCCCATAGAGCCATCCCCTATTATTTCCCTATTTGGCGTCCTTCCTGAGACTATCCCCCTGCCTAAATATCAATCTGACCTTGTCGCTTTTGTGACGCTTCTGGCAAGATGTCTTATTCTCATGCATTGGAAAAAAACATACCCGCCTTCACATTCCCGTTGGATATCTGACATACTGTATTTTTTTTAAATTGGAAAAAATTAAATATACATTGCGTGGCTCAATCTCCAAATTCAGTAAAACATGGCAGCCTTTTCTGTCTCATGTTGACCGCCTTACACATGTGCCCCCGATTGAACCTGTATAACTGTCGCCTGACTGGCCAACCTGTCTTGTCTGGATGATGTTTGTGACCATGATCTGCTATGTATATTGACTATATTGGATTTTTTTTTATATATATACTTTATATATTGTTTTTATTGTGTTTTGAATGTTCTTTGGTTGTCTTGATTTGGAGTTTGTGTTTTGTTATTGTGTGTGTTTTAGTTTTTTTGTATTTGTCACTGTTTTTATTTCTGAATTTACTTTAACCCATTGACGCCTGGTGCAACGTATACGTTGTTCTACCCTTGATGCCGGCCGTGCTCTCTGTGTCTCATCAGCTATTGCTATACATGTAGCAACATAACGATTAAAAAAAAAATCATCAGAATTTGAAGGTTTTCAGAAACCTTAGGTCAGGCCCTAGAAGGCGTTCCCAGATTCGGCCTCAGGCATCAATGGGTTAACAAAAAAAACCTTAAAGTCACTATGAAGTATAGGTATGGGTTAAAGTGGTTAATCTCCCTCAAGGACTCACCTGATCCCACAGATAACTACTGCATGATAGTTCACATCTGACATGATCAGATGTTATAGTATAGGGTTCAACGATATTGTAGTGGCTTGACAAGGTGAAATTATCAATAAAACATACTGTATGAACTGGCTGGGCATGATGAACCATTGAAAGAAGATCTGAATATGAAAATTCATTTGGGGAATAAATAAATAATAAATAAGGTCAAATGTTTAATTTAAGACTAGAATAGACTAACATCTTATCATTAATTCCTTTATTTAACAATTGAGCCATTCTGTATTTACCTCTCACTAATCCTACTACAATACTATATATCGACTGTAAACAATGTCAAGGATAGGATAAAAAGGCAAGGAAAATAATAAATAAATAGCGAGTGACTCTGCACGTCTTTAGGAACCTATTATTTTAATGGGTACCTGGTACCCGGCCGGCCCGGTAGCCAATCATGTTTGGTTCGTCACCTGCTTGGTCCCGAGGTTCGGGACCATCCCGAAGACTCAAAGCGTCTCCTAGAGACTACATTGGACCAGAGGCCTATCTACAATAAGGCGAGGACTGTCCAAATCCATTTTCTGCCTGCCCAAAATGCATACAATGAGAAAAAAGAGAGGACAAAAACAAGACCTGAGAACTATTAGTGGATAGCTGATTGGCCGTTGCGGTAGAGCGCGACCCTTAATCACCCATTGGAATGTAAATGCGTGCCTTTCAGCCTTTGTATCCCACTCGTCTGGCAGGTATATCTCTTTGAAAACCTTTAGTGCTACGATTGTGCGTGGGGAGACGACAATGAACACATCTTGCCTGTCCAAAATGTAACTCTTGGAAACGCCACTGCATTGGACATGTGTTTTATTGCTAATTTCCTAGAGTAGTTATATCCAAAGTTGGACTTTTATGCACCATACACTAGTGGTTTATTCAGAGCTTTACTGGAGAAGTGGCATTCTAACAATCAAAGTTGGACAACACTTTGTTGTTGAACATAGCCTTGTTTGAACACTTTCTACGTTATAACATGTTAACCACTTGACAATCTACAAGCATTACATCCACGGCGTGTATGGCTCTGGTATGTGCTTGGGTTTAGTCGGTCAGAACGCAGGTCATTTGTAAACAGCCTCAAAGCGAAATGAGGACTCCCTTTGTTTGGCCCTGCATACATTACTTAACCATTTCTGGTTAGTATTTGAGAACTTTTTGACTAGAGTTGATCATTGTTATTGCCATTGAACAGTCAGCTTTCTCACCCAACAATGATCGCCTGGGTTTCACCCTTTTCATTTCTTGTGTCTTAAAACCCATTTTGGGGCGGGAACCCCTTTTGGTGTTTTAAACATTATGTTATAATTTAGCTATTGAAAAATAGCAGATCTACAAGCTCATAGCGTGCCACTCGGTGGCGCGCTACGAGCTTGTAGGTCTGTAATTTTTTGAAAAATCTTGAAAATATGTATTTCCGAAAACTGAAATACATTTTGAGGTCAGGCCTAAACAGGTTAATACAGGTGGTCAAGAGTGAAGCTCTGTCTCCTCCACCACTCCTTGACCGCATTGAGCAGAGAATGGAGCCTGTCCCCTCTTGACACTGGGCAGCCAGGTCGTCAAATATTCTGCCATGGTGATTACTGTCTATATAGAGCCCAGAGAGCATTCAAGTGTACCATGTAATAGTGTATAGTATTGTATGACCATTAGGGATGTAAATGATGAATCAGAATCAATATGTATGTATGTATTAACCCACGGTGTAGGCTATATGGGAGGGCTATTATGCTAGGGCGGTCATAGAGGAGTGGTGGAAAGTACTGAAGTACATTCCAATACCTTTTCTTCTACTCCTCTTCTAATCTCAGAGGCAAATATTGTACTTTTACTCCACTACATTTATTTGAAAACTTTAGTTACTAGTTACTTTGATTCTTATTACAAAACATACATTAACCACTTCAGCACTATATACTGTACATTTCGGCCATTTGAAAATAGCCGATCTACAAGCTCACAGTGCGTCGCGATGTGAGAACTTGCAGTTGCAATTTTCAAAATATTTGTATACATTGGAAGACTTGAAACTGGACATTCTGCATTGAGTACTTTCTACTTTTGGTACTGTACATTTTGATGGCAATACTTTTGTACATTTTGAATTCTGACTAAAGAGTCAGAATGTATTGCAGTATTGATACTTCTATTTAAGTACAACATTCGAGTACTTTTTCAACCACTGGTAGAGAGGCTGGGAAATGGAAGGTCGACCCCTGGCTCGCCCAAGTGCCCCTGAGCAAGACACTTAACCCCTAACTGCTCCATGGATGCCATATGAATGGCGGCCACTGCTCCAAATACTTAGGAAGGGTAAAATGCATCTATCTATCTATCTATCTATCTATCTAAAAGGGATAGCAGCGGTCTTGTTTCCATTCAGGCCCTAGGCAATCAATTCATAGACATGACATGAACAATAACAACAAAATTCTATATCATCAAGGTAAAAAACAAAAAAATTATGAACGCAAAACACAGCGTGCAATTTACGTGAAATCTTTCACAGACTTTCCTGCTGGCTGAGGAATATATCCCACCCTTTTCACATTGGCCTGTTATAGTGGATTTGCCAATTGCCATCCAAGGTGTAAGAAGAAATGGCACCCTTTTCACATTGGCTTAATATAGCGCCACCAGGAGGCCACAACCTGACCTGCCCTGGCGGAGACCTGTGCCACGAGGGGCACTTTATCTACCCTATACAGTCCCATAGCGTCCTATATACCAGGTCAGACCTATAGTGTTAACCTGTTAAAAGTCCACTACGTAAACTGATACTAAGGTCACCCACCCCTGTCGAATGTTTGTATTTCAAATCATGCACCCTGCAAACACGTCAACTGTCACGTGTGTGGGGGCGGGCGTGTGTGTGTGTATATCCAGAGGCCGTAAATCCAATGGGACTGACTTCTGCAGGCACATGGCACTAGCGCGAGACTTTTATAAAAGTCAAGAGGTAACACGGTTATTTTAGGTCACGGAATGGGCCGTTTTCACAGGACAAGGTTTCCTAGATAAAACAGCAAAGGGGCGTATAGTTCTTGGACACAGAGAGAAGGACTGAGAAACAGAAGAGAGCCTGCATGCAGTGCATAGTGTGGAAAAACAACAATCATTCCATTCTCTGAGCTGCAGCATTAAACAGCCTGCATAGCAGGAGTTGGGCCTTGCTTTTTGTCCTTGTCCTCCCGCAACAAGGTTGTTTAAGCTGTTTATGGGCGGCCATGGCAGACCTTCAAACACCGACAACTCGTGACACGCCAGGCAGGGTCACCAGGAATACCAGAGACGAAAAGAAGTGGCATATAGTTGCCTGCAGAGTGACTCTCTGAATGCTAAAAGGGACGAGCGGAAAGCAAGAACTGGGTCAGGGAGTGGAGTTTGTTTCATGCAGACACAGCAAAACCTCTATTCTCTCCGCTTTTTCCTTTGTTGTGTTTGCACTCCGTGGACAGCCAATGACCGTGCCTCTTTCCCAGAGGTGATCGGTCGGTGCACATTAGGGTCAAAAGGTTGGTTTGCCTCACTGCCGCCACGTGGGCCTCCCGTATAGGCAACAAAGTTGTACAGTAGAGCGTACAGTATGTGGTGGCATGTGCAATGGTGGAAAACATACTCAGAATTCAAAATGTAGTTGAGTAAAACTATAAAAGTATTGGCATCAACATGTACTTAAAGTACCAAAAGTAGACAGTACTCATTATGCAGAATGTCCCGTTTCAAATTTTCACATCTTTTGAAAATACCAGATCTACAAGCTCACAATGTGTCACATCGCGACACATTGTGAGCTTGAAGATCGGCTATTTTCAAATAGGGCTGAAGTGGGTAAAGTATGTTTTGTAACAATAAACCAAATAAATCTACAAAGTAACTAAAGTTTTCAAATAAATGCAGTGGAGTAAAAGTACAACGTTTGCCTCCGAGGTGTAGTGGGGTAGAAGTAAAACCTCAAAATGGTCCTTAAGGGCAGTACTTAAGCAAACCTACTTGGTTACTTTACACCACTGGGCGTGTGTTTGAGCGCATGGGGCTGCTAGCGGTGATCATGCTATCAGTGACACGCAGAGCAGCTGTGCAGCACGCCAGGGCTGGGAGGGGTCACGTCACAGCCATTGGGACAGAGACAACATGAGGGGTGGTGGGTGGGTGGGGGCAGGGGAGAGGTGCCATTGTTTATTCTAGAACCCAGATAGTGATTAAACCCGCTAGTATAGCTACTGTAACTCAGCAAATGAGGTAGCTAAAATAGACTCTTAACCACTTGAAAACCCCCAGCATCCATATTTTCTTTTTTTGAGGGGTGCTAGCCTGTCCTATGAACAGCTATAGTGTAGATTATGTCTGAACACAAACACTAAATGCCATTGACAATGAATGGAGAATTTACGTCATATGTGTCTGAGCAAATAGGCTGGGTAGGTCGGTGGCCACCCTTGGCCAATGAGGGACCACCATTCTTGATGATGTATAACGATGATTAGAGCGCCCCTCACTTCACAGGGGTGTGATTTAAATTTATATATTATCACAATGCGTCGGTTTTTTTTGCAAAAAGTATACAGAGCTTTAAATGGTTAAAGGTGTGTGGATTGACATACTAACAGTCCGACAGGCATTAGTTTGACAACACTGTCGACATGTGCTGCCAGTTACCACTTACCACTAACCTGTGGCAGGTTAAAACTAACCCGTGGCTTCCTGTGAGGTTAGGTTTAGGGTTGGGTTTTGGGTAGGGTGTCAGACTCATGACTGTAGGACTGCGTCGGACCAAACACATGCACTGTGTGTGTTGACTGTGCTCAGAATAAGCTCTCACATCGCAGCAGCATTAAGCCTACTCGTATTTCCAGTCAGACTGTTCATTTACCTTCGTAGACGAACTTGACGTTCTCCTCGTGTGCCGGCGTGCCGCTCTCCTCTGGCTGGCTGTCTCTCTGCAGGGCTGGAGCTGATGGCTGGTGGTACTTCCTACCATTCAGCCGGTTGAACACGATCTTCGGTGCGGGAAGGCTGACGGACGGAGCATAAGACAATAAGACAAAACAGGCCTCATTATGTCTATGTTTTGACGATAATATACAACAAATAACACACCGTTAATACTGCAGTGTGACTTCTGTTGGCTCCTGCTGTTGTGCATTTCTATAGCGCTTTAATCCAAAGTGCTTTACATTTCACGTTTCCCATCTGGCCTCCCTATACCGGCCACTCTACCCCTGAGCCCCTGAGCTTTTTTACCTCTCTGATCTTTAGCGCCCAACCCAAGGCTGACTTTAGGTGTGAGTGGAGTGCACTGGAGCAGGGTTGGTCGGATGAGGCTGCAATTTGTTAACAGCTGAATGAAGGGCCATGTGCTTCCCTCGCCTCTCCACAAGGTCATCCTTAGTCTATGTTCAATGACATGCACTGTGACTAGACTTGGCTAGCGTGGAGGAGCAGTATATATAGATAGACAGGCTAGATAGAATTGGTAGACCTTTTCTATTTACTACTCTGCCATGATCGGCCATGCATGTCTGTCTGTGAAGCAGGCTGATGACGTGCACTGCTGCCGGGCGCATGTGAATAAGTTTGCCAGTACACTCTGTGATCATAGGATAATGGAGTTGGAGACATATGGGCCTAGCCTACTACAGTAGAACAGGTGTTTAAGTTGCCCCGATAGTTGAGTAGCTCCTATACTTACTCGGACATACACAAGGGTGTTTGTTTGTGCTTGAAGTCGTTTATTTTGTTGTCAATCTGTTGAGTGGGACCTTGGGAAAGGGAAAATAGAAATAAAAACACATAAATGTATAGCTATGCATTCTACTATTAAAAGACAGTATGTTGTTTCATGCACGTGTATCTATCTGTATAATAATGACAGTTATATGAAAGTTGCCTCTGTCAACTTGTGCGTGTTCAGATCTTAGACGCAGCACAAAGTGTCTCACCTGTTCGTCGCTGGGTAACAAGTTTGCTGGGTCCTCTTGTAATTGTGTACATCATGCGTGTCCAAAATCCACGTAAACTGAATATACTCCAGCACTTAGAAAGTGTCCCAAAAAAGCTTCAGTGCACCCTACAGTTAAATGTCAATTACAGCCAATATAGTTTGAGGTAGACCAACAAATGTAAATTAAAGTCCACTTTAAATTAAAAATGTTTGTAAATAACTCATATGTCCAAAGTCAGCAGCTTCAGAAGTCAAACACTTTCATTTCCAACCTATAAGTCCAGTGCGTTAACATGCAGCTTACACAACCCATAATAATACAAATCGAGCGATGGTGTGCTGCTGTCCTCTGCTCGGCGTAAAATCAGCCGCCCACTCCATATAGAGGTCCGCAGTCCCGGGAGGTTTGTTTGTTTGTTTGTTGTTGTTGTTGTTTAGTGTTGCTTTGCCCCTGATCGTCACAACGCGGTGGTGGTATAATATGCTGGCAATAACTTTTGGTCCCGAAGCGAAGCGTCCGACACCGTGCACTGTCTGTCATTCACAAGACATTGAACGGGTACGTCAAAAAAACGAACCACACACTTGTCTCGACGTCCAACACGCCTCCCTCTGCGTGTTAAAGAGACAGCGTCCACTAAGGTCCACACGCGCAGTCAAATCCTCAGTGTTCATTTAAACCCCGAGAGAGTACTAAAATGGAACCATTTTTTGGTTCCATTTGTAGTAGCCTACACTCTCGGAGTTAAAGAGCGACCTCTAGTGACAAAAGTGCAATGGAGCATTATTACTTTCAGCAGCCATGCACCTGCCCGAACGTTACAGTTGTGTTTATGCAACAAACATGGTGTGGACAATGTATACATTACAGTCATATAACACAATACTACACTGTTTATATTTCAACCGCAAACACCTCCATGAACTGGGGTGGATTCATGAACTGGCTTTCCCTGGCTACAGTGTATAATGATAATGAATAACTCCCAGCTATAGGCCTATAGGGGCCTCCAGACATTTTAAGAAAATACCTGTGGAACACTATAATATTATGGAAGGCTGAAATCACATGAAAACACAAACACAAAACACGCAAAGTCACATTGCAGGCTATACATTATACCAATTTTGAGCATTGTCTTTCTCTGCCCCATGTGAAAACTAGCAGACTGTGTCCAAGCTTTTATCAGTCTGCTGTCTATGCTGAAAGTAAACACCCCATTTAAAGCCATATTCATAACCAGTGGTGGAACGTATAGCCTAAGTAAATGTACTGTACGTAGGTAGGCCTACAAGTTTGAGCTATTTGTTATACTGGTTGTGAGCATTTCCAATTTCCAGTACTTTTACTTTTACTCCATTATACATCTCAGAGGCAAATATTGTACTTTCTTTAGTTACTAGTTACTTTAATTATTATTACAAAACATACATGAACTACTTCAGCCATACATTTCGGCCATTTGAAAATAGCTGATCTACAAGCTCATGATGCGTCGCGATGGGAGTAGTTCATGAATTTGTATTTTGTATGATAGCAATTAATGTTATATCCCCCCCCCCCCCCAATGTCAAATTATGACAGGATAGCTATATGGTATTTGCTCACACTCTCTCTCACAGAATTAAAGGATATTACCATTTCCTCATTCATTATGATATTTGATATTTTCCTTATAGACAGTTTGTGGATGCTGTTCAACTAGAGGTTTTGAGCTCTGACATAACATTGCTTCTTCAGGACACTGCATTTCCTTTTAAAGGCTCATTCATAGTGGTGAGGTGATCACCAGAGCTGAAATAACATTGAGCGGTGGTGAGTAAAAACAGAGAGAAGGGCTGGGGCGGTGGCGGTGGTTTGCTCTTCACCGCGGCTTGTGACGTCATGTTGTAGTTCGGTGGTCACCTCACTACCGAAAATCCAGATTATGAATAACGCTTCAGTCAGACAACAACAGTACACACACACACACACACACACACACACACACACACACACACACACACACACACACACACACACACAAGTAAGGATGGGAAATGTTTATTTTCTCAACTACATGATCTTAACCATGTACTTACTTTAAAATAATAAAGCGTAGAGATCTTTTTTTCCTGTTGAAATGTGTTCTACAAATAAATGAGTTCAATAGCTTCATTAAAGCAGTGGAATGAGTTCTGTTGTCACTTTAAAAGATGCACCAATAAAGGCTTGTCAAAGAGCAGTACAGTAGGTAGAAGATGTTTCTTTAAGGTAGTACTAGTGTAATCCGAAGCCTTGGTCCAGGAGAGCCTGAGTTATCGCTGCATGGTGGCAGTGATATGAGAACATTGAACCTCAGAGAAATTACTAGTACCCTGAATCAGCCTAACCCAGTCCCAACATACATGTTGGCCTTGAATTGTTTCATATGCTCTCCATTTCCCCCACCCCTCCCATAGTAAAATGCAGCTAGAATGGTGGAAAGCTAGTTGTCTTCATTCTAATGCGGGGATTTTAGTAGCTCCAAACTTTTTTTCCCCCTCTTCCCACGAATTATCTATTAATAGTGTTCTGGTACTCACTCATGCACCGTTTTATCACCGTTCATACAGAACCCAGGGCCGGGCCTTAATTCTAAACTCTATCGCTAGTTTCTGTATATGAACGACAGCTCGAGGGTAACAAACAGTGCATGTGTGAGCACAAGGCCAGCATGGATGTTGGGACAGGATTATAGGCTGATTCAGGGTATATGTGTTTTGCTGTGGATTTCTCCTTCAAAGGCCCATACCTGTTAATGTAGGTTAGTGTCCCTATTCTTGGCATGTCTTGCTGAGGTTTTCAAAAAAATTGGGAAAGCTTCTGAAAGTATAAAAATAGGGCTTAAGTAGTTAAAGGGGAAACACACTCTTTGATCTGTGTTCCTGCCAGTTTAGACTAATTCATATTATGCAATGATCTAAAGCCGGGTCCTTTTGATTATAAATGTATAATCTAAGTAGTGCCTTACCAGCTATGTTTGTGTGTGTGTGTGTGTGTGTGTGTGTGTGTGTGTGTGTGTTCGTTCAGTAGCGGGGGTCACAGTCCTCCAGCAGGCTGTCAGTGATGTAGGAGATCTTGAGCAGGTCTTGGTAGAACTGCTTTTCCACAGCTGTGTTGACGGTCCAGCCCACCACCTCCACCCCTCGCTCCGCCCAGTAATGGACGTAGTCCCTGGATGACGAGGAGAGGATGAATTAATTAATGAATTAATTAATGGATGGAGGACAGCCCAGACCAGTGGAAGAGGAGATGGGAATACAGAAGCAGGAGAGAGGGAGAGGAGAACAGAAGAATGACTAACCCATGAAGAATGACTGAGGTCGATTCTAAAAATGTCTTCTTAAATCAGTTCTTTGAAAACCTGTTTCTATATCAGTGGTTCTCAAAATAATTAATAATGTATTTGGCCGCCGACCCCATCTCCAAATATGTTGTTCCAGGGACCCCCCCCCCCCCCCCCCCCGAAGCAAAGATAGCCTATGAGTTAAAAACGTTCGCTGTGAAAGAATATATTATATTCAAAGATTTGCACACATTTTCACAATTAAAAAAAAATAGCAGATCAACAAGCTTATAGTGCTAGTGCGGCACTTGGTGCCGCGCTATGACTATGGAAATGTATATCTGCTATTTTTCAATAGCTAAAGTTTAATATAATGGTTAAAGTGTTTAAAAGCTAAGGTGAAACAGATGCATTTCAAAACACGTTTGAAACCTATCATCGCTATTCTGGCAGGAACACTCTGCAAAAATATCAGTGTCGTAATGCCACGCGATGTGAGCTTGCAGATCGGCTATCTTCTTCGGTGAAGTGATTTGGTGTAGATTGTAGATCTGCTATTTTCAAAATATTTGTATGTAATTTTAAAACCTGAAATTGGACATTCTGCATAGTGAGTATTTTATACCTTTGGTACTTTCAGTACATTTTGATGCTTTTGCACTCTTACTAGTACATTTTGAATTCCGGCACTTCTTCTACTTGTAACGGAGCATAGTTCTACATTGCAGTATTAATACGTTTACTTAACCCATTTTGGGCGGGAACCCCTTTTCGTGTTAGCATAACGTTATGCTTTAGCTATTGAAAAATAGCAGATCTACAAGCTCATAGCACGCCACCGAGTGGCGCGCTACGAGCTTGTAGGTCTGCTATTTTTGAAAAATTGAAGAATGACTGACATAGAAACATGGCTTTTTCAGAAAACAGTCAGGATGTAGAAGACGTTTTTAGAATCTGATCTCAGGTCAGAATGGGGTAAAACATTGGAGTACTGCGTTTTTTCCCCACCACTGATCATCATCCCACCCCCAGCCCTGCACCTACAGTGAGATGAAGTCCTTCTGCACCAGGAAGGCAGAGATGCCGCACAGGCGCCACAGCAGGTGGTGGTGGGCCCAGTCCAGCAGCACGTCCAGAGCCGCCGTACAGAACTGACTCCAAGACGACAGTGAGCGCGGCGTGCCGTCGACATGGCGACTCAGACTCCAGGGCCGGTGGGCCAGGGCGGTGACGACCTTGGGGTCAGCCTGACGCATCTGACAGATACGACACGGCAAAGTTCAGAAGGTCATGGTGTCACCAGGTTAGGTGGATGAAACCATCATGCTATTACATGCAGAGAAAAAAATTTAACTGCCCCAAAAGGCCTTCAGTCATAGTCATAGTCATACTGGAAAAATGCAACAATTGGATGTTTTTGTGTGTTTCTTTTTTGTTTCGCCATTTTCTCACAATTTAGTAATTATGCCAATGGGCATAATATATGCCCACAAAATATATGCACACACATGCCATGTTCCATGAGTCAGGGTGCTGCAATTGTGCATGTCGGCTCACTACACTGGAAACACTCTGCTACTGCCTACTGTACACCAGGGGGTCTCAAAGTGTCCTTGAGTGGGTTCCAAATGGCTTGAGAGTGTACAAATGGAACCAAATGGACCCGTAAGTAGGAAGAGTTATTCTGTGAGCATATAGCCCATTGACCCTTGTAGTCCCTGTCACTGTTGGTCTTGGGGAGGGTATAACCAAGCGTGTCCTCAGACACACGTGACGAATGTGAGGAGGTTGTGTAGGAGCACGCTCACCCTCCCAGTTATGCTCCATGCTGAACAGGACGCCCGACCAAGAGTTAACAGTGACAACCCCCCCCCCGCCCCTCCACTGGCTTTGTGTTTGTGAACTCAAACCCACCTTGTAGATGACTTTGGGTTCAAAGGAGCAAACGATGCTTGAGTTATAAAGGACAGGGTACTTCTTATACATCTCGCTGAGTGCTGAGGCAGCCTGGCCAAACACAAGATAATGGAAAAACGTTATCACTTCACAGACAAGGCTTCCGTACGGCAGAATGTTGTGTTTTTGTCCAATTAAGCACAAATAGGCTGATTATGAAAATGTGTTTGGTAACACGAGAGGAACCATGAGTGAGGCACATGGCTAGGAGGAGGCTAGTGAATTTCCACTTAGAAGTAGAACAACTGTTGTAGACAGCTGAGACTTTGTTATCCGTTCTGCGGAGAATGTCTGTTGGTTTAGTGTCTAACAGCTGGCTTTTAAGTGCCATAATTTCTCATAGTCACAAGTAGTCATCTAGTAAACTGTATTCTGAAAAGTGCTGCATGCCCGGTCATCATTGTACATTAATGTAGTACCTTATCAGGATCATCTTTCACATCAAAAAAGATGGTCAGCTGGTGTTTGATGCATTCCTTGATGGCCTCCTGCAGAGTGGGAACCTTTTCTCCACTGAATTTCTCCCTGCAGGCAAGGGAAGTACATAATAAGCATGCAAAAGTTTTGTTAGACATACATGCTTGTTAAACATACCAACAGTCCGACAGGCATAAGGGCCGATTCATACTCCTATTTTAGAGCTGAATAAAAGTCGGTTCGGCGCTGTAGAGCCTACAATTTGACGTCATTTGAGGTTCGGGGGGGCGGGTACCGTCCTAAAGTCGGCTCTTCGGTGCTACAGAAAATTTCTGACGAGCCGAAATCATTTCGGCACTACAGAGCCGAAACAGCTGTAAAATAGGAGTATGAATCGGCCCTTAGTCCGACAACACCATTTCTCCCGACATGCTCTGCCGGTTACAACTAACCCGGGCTGCGGGTTAAAACTCACTTGTGGCTCCCGACATGCTCTGCCGGTTACAACTAACCCGTGGCGGGTTAAAACTCACCCGTGGCTTCCTGTGAGGTTAGGTTTAGGGTTGGGTTTTGGGTAGGGTGTCGGACTCATTACTGTAGGACTGTTAATACTTCGGACCAAACACATGCACCCCTACATTTCTATGGGTCTGCTGTATTGGACGTAGTGTCTCTCCACTAAAGTGAACTCCTGTTCATTCTCACAACAGAGTTTTGCTTGTCTGTTCATTTCCCCCAAAATGTCAGCAAACCTTAAAGAGGAGTTGTCATTGCTTTGTGTCATTTGACTCTTGTTTGCTTATTGAGCCTGCCATGTCCTCTGTGTTTCAATCGCATACTATTGATTACACCTGTGTTTTTTCGCCTGAGGACAGGTGTCAGACGTTTTGGTGCAGCAGCAATGCAGGAATGGGGTCTCACATAGAAAGTGCCCACTGTGAATGTGGGGACCCATTACAGATGTGCTGACCAGCTGCCCCATATATACCGGCCACCGAATCGTGGGTTAATTGACCTAGACAATGACACACTGGACTGGCTTGCTGCAACGGATCTGGTCTAAGGACATACGACAGAAGAAGGCCTGTGTTTTGTATGTCGCTTATTCCTGCCTGAATAAAAGTACAAAATAAATGTGCTATCCTGGACCAGCTGACTGAAGAAGAAGAAAACAAAAACCTTTAAAAGTATACATTTACAAAGGCAAAGGAACAAACATTTAGATTTAGCACCATGCCTAAACTTAAACTATAGTGAGCTTGTAGATTGGCTATTTTCAAATGGCCAAAATGTATATTGGGCTGCAGCGTCCAGCCTCCTGAGTGCTCCAGAACCTACCTCAGCCTGTGGCGGGCTGCAGCGTCCAGCCTCCTGAGCGCTCCAGAACCTACCTCAGCCTGTGGCGGGCTGCAGCGTCCAGCCTCCTGAGCGCTCCAGAACCTACCTCAGCCTGTGGCGGGCTGCAGCATCCAGAACCTACCTCAGCCTGTGGCGGGCTGCAGCGTCCAGCCTCCTGAGCTGGGCCAGCTGCAGCTTGCTGACCGCTCCAGAGCCATTGGTGGTGCGGTCCACGGTCTCATCATGCATCAGCACCGGCACGCCATCGGCCGTGAAGCCCAGGTCCAACTCTACCCCAGTGGCCCCGTTCCTACTGGCCTGAGAGAGAGAAAGGGGAGGGGACAGAGAGAGAGAGAGATTTTATACCAAGCGAATGCAAAACATTGAAATATTGCTGTTTGTTTCAAAGGTGACCTTTCCTACATACCGTAATGCACAATTGTTATTCTCTTGCAATGTCTTTCTTTATTCTCTTTTAATTGTATATAATATTAATTTGTTTTGAATGTTTTGTTCTACTTTTGCTTTGGCAATGTAACCATGTTTTCTCATGCCAATAAAGCCCATTTGAATTGTATTGATTTCTGAGAGAGAGAGAGAGAGAGAGGGAGAGGGAGAGGGAGAGGGAGGGGGAGGGAGAGGGAGGGAAGACGGGGGACTTAGATTGATTGATTGAAAATGTTATTAACAGATTGCAGAATATGGTACAGTCCAAGAAGAAAGGTATAAAATCCAGAATAACACTCTGCTTATACTGTAGCTATAGAGTGGCATCATTCTTTTTTAAATATCGGCTAAATGTAACTGAACCTGATCTATGCGTCAACTTGACGCATAGACACTGTTCAGTTACATTTAGCCAATAGGCTACTTGTAGCTCTGTCACAGAGCTACAAGTAGCCTGGATAGTGGTATATTGTTGTAATAATAAACTAATAATTTCCACAGTGGCTCATCATAATTATAAGAATAACAGAATGCCCGCATCACTCTCTGTCTCTGCCTACCTCACCTCTCTGATTGCTGCAATGGTGTTTTCTGGAGCATCGTGACTGCCGGCGCATCGCGCCAACACGGGCACGGCGCTCAATGCGCCATTGGGCCGCAGTACCCGGCTGGCTTGATCCGATGGAACCTGAGGGAACCGAAACATCACCACAAAAACGTACAGGGACGCAGTGCTGGCGGACGCGCCCAGGGCGCTCCGTGTCCCCATCAGCACCAGTAGAAACAGCACCGAAAAATACAGCAGCTCATCTCCCAGCTGTAACATGATGAACACGGTGTATAGTGTATAGCGGAGACAACGTTCAAACGTCACTGTCAAGACCAATCCAATATTAGTTGATCGCCATTCGTAATTTCGTCAAATAAAAACCTCTACTTTTGGGTCGTCAGGCTGAGGTTGTGAGCCGCTCTGCTACACGAGATGAATGAAACTCGTCAGAATGCTCAGTGTGCCGCATAGGCCTAATTATACATCTACATGATCCTAAAGGAGCAGCAAAGATGACCATCCTCCTGGCCGGTCTGTTGAGTTGACAACCGGTTCAATTGCACTACAGCAAGCAATGTAGCCTACAGTAGCAAGCCTATAGTAGCCTCTACACTCGACTCAGCATCATCACCGCGACAGCATCATCACTGCACACACCGCAGGCACAGTGACACACTTAACATGGTTACCCAATACCGCCCCCATCTGGCCAAGTCAGGTTAGTTGGATTCTGGGCCCAATTAATAATAATTAATAATAATAATAATCCCATAGAAAAAGTCCTATTGGATTTTTTATTTTTTTATAGGATTATAATCCTATAAGAAAATATCCAATAGGATTTGTTCCAAATTCTTATAGGATTTTTTAATTGGATTTCCAATAGGATTTTTTCTATCGGAATCCTATTGGACTTTTTGACTAGGGTAATATTTTAAAAAGGTCAACAATAAAAATTGTTAGTTTTGTGGATTAATTTACTTTTAAAACTAAAACTTGTAAAACTAACAAACTTTATCTGACGAAACCACGTTCACCCCCACGGCTCCCGGACTAGTAGGCCACTATACCAGACAGGATCCACGGCTGTGAAGTATTTCATCCTCACTTTTAAGGGATGCATGTGAGGATGTATCGTATTGTATATCTGATATGCCATAACTTTCAAAAAAGAAAAGAAGAAAATAATATTGAGAACAACCTTTATTATGTCAAAAGACTGCCACCCTGCCTGACCTGAACTGAACCTCCCCTTTTGTCTATTTAATTATACAGTTGAATATATATGACTGCCTGGGCATGGTTACAGGAGTTGAGTGCCATGCTGACAACCCATATTCCTCTTGTTGGAAAAGCGTGTGAAGGCAAGTAAAATGCACACACACAAACAGCGGCTCTCCCAGGATTCTAAGAAATGAACAAAGTCCCCTTTCCCTCTCTCTATACGCCTTCATTCATTCCATCCCTCTTCTCCATCCCCGGGCCCACATCAATCCCTCTTTCCCTCCCTCAGCCCACAGTCCACATCCTGGTACCACTGGCTGCCCCTAGCCTCACCATAAACACAAACAGTACTTCCATACTGTAAACACCTCACCATGAATACATTACCTGCCTTTCCGTATAGGATGACACATTCATCCCTTCTGATATAGCCTACAGTATTATGTGCCTAGAATATCCTTTCTCAGAAAAGGAGCCACACAAATGGAACACATGGGAGGAATCTCATAACTTTTCAACATTTCCAGTAGTAGATTTCTACACTGATTCAGGCGCCTCAGGTCATCATTCAACCCTGTTGTTGGCTAAAATAACAGTTTTGTTTAATTAGCTATTGTATGGTCATACAATAAAGTATTTATATGCCACCCAGCACGGCTGAGATGACTACCATCTCCTCTTTTAACACCTGTGATCTCCACCCATACCAGCATGGCTACGTGTGTGGCTCTGCACCACCATGTCATTCAAGTGGAAGCCTTCTGGTAACGCACCTCTGTACGCCTCACAGTGAGATTTTCTCACCGGCTCTCAAAAGCACAATCTCGACACACACAGGCGCACATACACAAAATGTGAATTTGGGCTGGATTACATTTATAGCAAGGTTTAACGACGATATAGGCTATGTTGTATTTGACTGGGCATGTGAGTTCTAATCCTATACATTGCATTAAACGCCTGTGATTTATCTGTCTTGATTCTTTCTCACACTTCCGACACGATTGCCAGTGGAGGCTTGCAGGAGAAAAGGTTGTTTTCATAGCAGCAGGAAGCGAAGCCTCGCAACCGCCCCTTCCTGTGTTTCAGTTGTTCCTAAACGCATGCTGACAACCAGTGATCTACAACCATCCAATAAGCAAGGGGTTAATCCCGCAAGACCCATCTTCATCTTCCATGCCTCCAATTGCTCATCCTTTTTTCCCCGTTTTCCCTGTTTTTGTGCCGATGCTTGGTGTTTGATTTCCCTAAATCTGTCTAGGAGGAATTTTAATTTGTAGCTGTGCTCATGAGAGTGTGACGGGAAGCAGGGTGGGAGGAACAGGTGCAGTTGGGGAGGATAGGGTTCCCTACCACCACCAGACATGGAAAAGAACACAATTGATTGCGCTTTTTAAATTTAGAACACATGACATGCAAACCTAACACATTTGTGTATGTGTGTGTGTGTGTGTGTGTGTGTGTGTGTCTGTGTGTCTGTGTGTGTGTGTGTGTGTGTGTGTGTGTGTGTGTGCACACGTGTGCTCGTGTGCATGTCTGCTTGCTTGCTTGCTTGGCTGCCTGTCTGAGTGTGGGTGATGGAGTGTGATGGATTCCATTCTATGTTGTGAGTGCTGCTGGCGGATTCAACCAGTACAGTCTTGAAAGTCATCATCTCCTTTCAGAAATCTCCATCTCCTCGTGTCACCCCAGTGCTTTATCTTTAGCTAATAAGCAGGGCCGTGCAGAGAGCACTGAGGGGGCAGGTGCAAAACCCAAGAAAAGAGAACATGTGTGTGCGTGTGCATAGCACACAGAGTTTTGGGGGTGGTCTTTTTGTGGTGTCCGTCCCTCGTACTCAGATCGGTGAACAAATAGGACCACCGCCTGTTTTCGACCGGCAAATTACATCAGCTCGGCAAAGAGCATTAAAAAACGACCAACGCGTTTCGGCTGCCAAGCCCTCGTCAGGGTCATACTACAACATGCTTGTAATTTAAGTAGCGATATAGGAAGAAATAAAACTCAATACACACCTGATTACTGAGTGAAGAGGACACTTGATTGATTCCTGCTTGACCTCTGATTACAGGGGTTCTGGAACAGGTCAGTCTGTCCAACATCTGTCAAAAGGGTGAAATTGGTTGAGTAATGACACAGGAGGGTAATTCCCAACCCACCACCAAAGCACCTTAAGGTGCTTTGGTGGTGGGTTGGGAATCAAGTTGAACTTGAGAGCTCTTGGGGATTGGAGGTAAATGAGTGAATGTGATTGTACAATGCAGGGAACAACAGCACCCCTCCACCCACCCCCTACAGAGGGAAATAGGGCAGCTGAGTACCTGAAGCGTGTCATTCAGTTTCACCCTTCCACGACCGATAGACATTACCGGTAGCCAAGAAGCTGTACAATGCTCGCTCCAGCTCCACCATGGTGTCTCGCCCACTGACCAATTTGACTCTCGTTCTTGTGACTCTTATTTTACGTGGACTAATGAAATGTAATGACAATCAAAGACTCCAATGTAATGGGAGTCTGGCCCTCTGCTCACCATGAAAAGCTTCCCACAGCCACAGATAAGTATAATGTCTTTATAAAGTTGTCCTCCTCTGTCACAATCTGGCGCCTTGTGCGCTTGTAGCTATATTCGCTATTAAAGTATATAGTACCAGTAGGACGCCTGAGGGCGAGGTCGCGTGCACTGGCCATATATGGAGCGTGACTTGAATGTACAGGGTTTGATGCGGTCAGATCAACATATGGAATGTCAGAACAGGTCAGCTCCATATATGGAGACCTAAGGGTGGCAGCGGGGGCATGTCTTCAGTGTACAGGGTTTGATGAGGGCCCAGGTAGGGCCGGGCCTTCATTTTCGGGCCTGTTGAGAACTCTAGTTTTGGCCGGCTGCCATGAACAGATAACTTTGGGGCAGGCCCGTCTAGAGTTTAAATGGACAGGTAACAGTCAAAAGGGGAGAAACGACGGCCTGATGATGTCATAGTGATGTCACGAGACCTGGGAACAATATATGGGGGCTTTCCCTATGTATGGGGATTTTGAGTGACGAAGAACGCACAATTCCATAGTTAACTGCGACCTTTGGTCGCAATAAAATAAGACGTAAGTACTATAAGTAGTTAAAAGAAGTAACATAAATTGAGGCCGAAATGTACTTTCAAAGCAAAAATATTTAACTCCATTAATCCATCCCCACTGAAAATGAATCCAAACCTATTCATGGTAAGAAAACATAAATGCAGGCACATGGAACTGTGCCATTTGGATATAATACACAAAAGACAACCCTGTGAGAGACAACCCTGTTCTAAATGCAAACCTGTGTTTGGGTTCATTTTAAAACTTTCCAATCGGCCAGTTTAAATGTTTTAGGAAAATGTAAGCTTGCTGCAAGGCTGTTCACTATGCACATTACACAGGGAGGGGACTGGTGCAAAGGACAGGGAGACCCATGGTGAATGGGGTGACTCACACACACACACACACACACACACACACACACACACACACACACACACACACACACACACACACACACACACACAGGTTTAATGTACTGTAAGTCCACTGTTATTAAAACTCAGTAATAGTGCCTGACTTATCTTTTTGTGGCCTACAGATGGCGCCAGATACTCAGCGTTAAAGTATTGTTCCTGCAAAAAACAAAAGTGGTGTGTGCTGCTGCTACTGTTGCTACTGCTCTCTGTCATTGTATTCATTTGGGAGCACATCAGTGCACACATCTGTGTGTCTGGGTGGGCGTGGACTCCTGGCTACTGGACTGGAGTTGTCATTGGGCTGATGACATAATCTTTGAACAGAGAATGTGCCATTCCTTGGACCCCATGTGTGTCAGTTCATTGCAGTGCAAGTGTGGAAGTCAGGAAGTGTGTTGCACCCATTACAGTCTGTGGGGGAAGTTGACTCACGATGAGGATAAACACTGACCCCTTTCCCGTCCAGTAATAGCCACACACACACACACACACACACACACACACACACACACACACACACACACACAGATGCATATCTGTAGTGTTTGGCCTAACAGAAACTGCCACCTCACATAAACAAATGAAAGCTCTACATGTGGCAGTGTTTGTCTATGGCTGAAGCGGCAGATAAAGATGGAGTTGATACAGAGAGAGCGTTAGAATGTCCAAATACGTGAAAGCAGTGTAAAGCCTGATTCATAGGCTAGTTAGTTGCGTGCCAGTGACCATGCACTGAAAGCAGCAGATCTACAAGCTCACAACATGTCACCTGACACATTGTGAGCTTATGATTTCCGTTGTGCGACACCCACACGCAACTATAAATTAAGGACTCCTTGGTCGCTGCCCTCCACTCCCTCGTGCCTATAGCATCAGGGGCTTTCTTGAGCTCTGCAACAGTAGCTCTCCTGTCACACCGCAGTGTCTCTATATGTAGACGGTGTGCCTCTTTCCCCTTCTAGCTGCGCCTTGGCCACAGCTTAAGCTTCTATGCTGCAAGGACATATTCTATGTCCTTGCACCTCCACAGTCCTACATTGACTGATTTGGAATGGCATTATGGCAGGTCTCCCTACTTATATAGGCTAAGCCCCTCCCACTGGACCATACCAAACCTGAATTGAATCCACAATTACACCAGTTAAATTCACTATGTCCAGAGACATTACATTTCTCAATACACACATTTAATTGTTTAACGTTGTTTAATGCAACCAGATTTTCTGTTTGGATGCATGGGCTGTCAAGGCCAGAAAGTAGTTATTTGCCACTCAGTAGGTATTCCTGCATAACTTCCGGGTTTGATGATGATGTCACATGCATACCCTCTATTCAAACATAGTAACAAGAGCTTCTGAGTTCTTCTCACTAAATAATATAGGCCTACATTGGATCCATTGGAACAGATACTTTTTTCCATTTCCTACAAAAGGTTATTGTGTTGCTGGTTTATCTTCCTATACCTGCCTGGCCATGCTGGACATTGTGCTGGAAATCACCTAATTGGCAATGTGATTTCGACCACCATTTCCAGCAGCGATACACAAAGCAGCACTTAACCAGCGAGCGGTATCTCCCGACTGGCTGAATGGGAGCCATTCAGGCCGACAGGAATTATTTTTCCATTCTCAGATTTACTGGTTTGAAGCTCTTCAGGAACGCTCCGACAGGAAACCCCAGAGGATATAGGGAGTGTTCCGGGTATACGTACACTATATTATGATAGAAGTCACTTTATGTTATACTCAACCGGCCTCAAACTTTAATAATGTTTCCTCCATAGTGTCTCCACGCTCCCTTTCCCCTCGACGTCGGTGGCTCGGTCTCGCCAGAAAAAGAAGCATTGCATTGCATCGACACTTATGTATCATATGACATGTCATTCGACCATGTATATAGATTAGCCTGAAGTCCCAGGATAGTTTTCATTCCGACAGGCCCACCAACGCACAACGTGTCCGGGACATGGTGTGTTTGTGGGTGGGATGGAGTGGACCTGAGGCGCCCGTCTGGGAAATAGCAGGGCTGCATGCCATTAGACTGAGGGAGGACAGAAGAATGAGAAAGAGATGGAGCGAGGCAGGGCATTGATCATATACGTAGCACTGCCTCCCCCCCCCCCAAACACACACACACACACACACACGCCTGTGTACTTTTCTGCATTTCATTTTATCCGTCCTAAATGTTCTATCCATGTTTTCACTATTTCAGCCCCCTCACTCTGGAGCCTTCTCCCGCAATCAGTCAGATCTGCTGAAGCAGCAGCCGACTGCTTCAAGCAGCGCTTGCATGTTTTTATAAATGCTGTTGGTTGGTATGTTGACTGTGTACACTTTCTCTGCACAGGTTTTGTTTTGTTTACACGTTCATTTGTAACATATCTTTGTGTTTCTGTTGTGACAGAAACATTAGGTTTTAGACGAGTCTATAGAGCCCTGAGGGACTCCGTTCAACCATATGGGGTTTAAGTGGTTTAAAGTCATACTTTAGTGCCAGAAGTCTGGACACTGATCATCAGCATGAGAGGAAAAGGAAGCACTTATTTCTAATTCTGGGTTCTTTTCACAAGTCGCAGCATGGAATAAAAGATGTGAAGACCACAGACTTCCCTCTCGCCCCAGAAATATTCATTGCACTATATGGTGCCACCAACTTGTTTCAGTCTTCATCGGGGTGTTACGAGACGGAGCGTTAAAAGGGAATCTATTTTCCCTGTGACAATTTCACCCCTGCTGCTCGAACGTGATTATTTTCCTGTTAAAACGTAATTACATCCGAAGGGAGGTCTTGTGACACAGGCCACTGTGGTCCGCACTCCTACAGAGGAATATAAATGCCAGGACTAGATGAGTTCAGTGGCCTCGTGCCAAAACCCCAGGCCTATTGATGCTTATTCGAGCTCTAATTCAACCCCTCGAACAAATATTTCTTTGAGAGAAAGAAAAAAAAGTGCAGCCGGAGAGGGGAGGTCTGCCAATGGAGACGAGCTATGTATACACAGAAGCATATCACAACCAATAAGGACACGAGCATCAAAACGCCTCAACATTGGACGTCTCCCAAGAGGAAAATGCACACAGATATCATGTTTCTTCTTGCAGTTTGTTACACAAGCGCCTGAAATTGTCTTTTAGCTCTTATTTTCACCACCCTTTTCCCGCTCCCTCCCTCCCTCCCACCCTCCCTATGGTAGGAAAGCTGTGGAGGTTCAAAGAGGTCGCTGTGGTGAATCGTCAACACACCTGTACGCCTCAGAAACGGTGGAGAAATGAAAATGTCAGACGCAGGGGTGTTACCTGACATGTCGGTCGGTCTACCGTATCATTTATCGCACAGAAAAGATGAAGCATACGCAGATTAGACACAGCAGGTCCACTGAGTGGAACTTGAGGAGTGGGATGTGTTTGTTAGCTAGCTTCAAGATTCAATCATTTATTATCATTGAGACATTGATTTGGATTTGTTTTGGTTTCTTTTCCTAGCAATTATTTATTCCTCTTGATCAATCAAATAATCGAGAATCGTTTTTTTATAAAGAAATTCTAAATCAATTAGTTTGACTACATTATAGTTCTATTTTATATTTCATGACAACATACCGGTATACAGTACAACCACTCACAATGTATGTGAACTTGTAGATGCTACGGATGCTTAAATATTGTTGATTTATACTGAAATTTCAGTTTTCACTCCCAAAATCTATATCAATCTATCAAAAATCAATTATTAGCAATTACTTTTTTATTTAACGGATATATGAACTGATTAGTTGGATGAACCTTTGCAGCAGTAGTGCTTGAGGTAGATTGTTGTGTTCATACAGTATGTCACTGCAGGCTGCCCTGTTGGGTCATGTCAGTGTGGTGCCAAGTGTCCTGGTGTCTCTATAGCAATGTCACACTGACACACACATGTATGCACATACTGTACGCACACACACACACACACACACACACACACACACACACACACACACACACACACACACACACACACACACACACACACACACACACACACACACACACACACACACACACACACACACACACACACACACACACACACACACACACACACACACACACACACACAGGGTAGACATGGCTCTAGTGTCTTTGTCACCTGATCAATCATCTGGACAGCCTCTAGACATCTACAGGAGAGGCATTCCTTCCCAACAACTGGAGAACTAGAGAAGGGGACGGGGTATTGAGACATGTCAGGGAAAACGTCATAGACTAGTGGAGACTGTGACATTTCACAGTCAATTTCCATTCCATATAGATGATCTAAGTGGGAATGACTGACAGTGACCAATAGACTGAAGACAAAGTGCAGTAGGGCCTACTATGTTGAAGAGTAGGCTATAAGTAGCAGAATGGAGGTCATTTCTGTTTGGTGAAGACAGTTCACTCTCTCAATGCAGAAGGTACAGTAGCTACAGTAGATAGAGATATAACTCACGACACGTCGTATAGCTGCTATATTTGGAGCGTCCGTTTGCAGCGTTTTGACATGGTGTTTCGACGTGTCTGAAGCGTGGTGAACTTTGACCAAGTGGCAGGCATCAACCAATAGGACAGAAGCGCTGTGGTTGAACCCACTTGACAGGCATTTTGCTTGTAATCAATAATAACTACTCCAACATCTACATCTATCTATAAATGCACCAAGTCTCTGTCTGTATGTATGTCTGTGTGTGTGTGTGTAATCCACGTAACTCGAGAATGTTCGCCCCTGCATTTCCAACTTGCATCGTCCCAAGTTGGCCAGCGCCCAACTAGCACCGTTCTATAGTGTATCTAAATTATCCACGTCTCTGTATGTCTGTCAACCACGAACTCGAGAACCACTCGCCCCGCCGACTTCAAATTCGACACATGCGTTCCACACCACCACGTGGTGCGGCCAGTGCATGTCAGTGTGTGTCTCAGTCCTACAACATGGTGAGAAACAACAGTGCGTGGGAGCAGAAGAAGAAGAAGGCTTTCTTTCATCTCTGTGTTGTTGTGTTCTCTCCTCTCCAGATGACTGAATAGTATAATCCTTAAGTGACATTTTTTACATGTCCTTCTTGGGACTCCCATGGATACCATGGATTTTAACCATGGGTCATCCCATCATGTGTGGGAGCCCAAATTTGTATAATTCTTCAAAGATCCATCCACATATTGCAACTTCAGGCAGTAATGGCTTGATTGTCTTCATAGGCAGTAATTCTAGACCAGTAAGTCCTATTTGACATCACAGTGTCATAGGGAGACCACCTCCGACAACTACAGATGTACTAGTTATATTGCTTTAAGATATACAGATTGGCCAAAATAACATTTAATTCATTGATATCGGCTTTAAATGAACACAAGGGTTTCCCTGCTGATTCCAGCCACAGATGGAGTAGGTGGGGCCAGATGAGAAAGGAAGCTGTGAGCCAAATAAAGCACAGCGCTGTTTACAATCCTCTCGGTGGAAGGCCTGAAATCACAGAAAGTGTAGATTCAAACACTCCCACTCAGCACTGTTAGCCACGGGGTGGCGGGACGAGGCCTTGATCCAGCGTCCGTGATCAACGTGTAAACGCGCAGGCACAGTGGTACTGAAAACATTTCATATGAGAAACAGACACTGCGGTCTTAGTTTGATGGTTTGTTTGACCAAGAGTGTCATGAGTCGAGCCAGCAATGTCCGTCAATGCATTCCAGTCTGTATGGTAGCATTAGCCATAGCATTCCAGTCTGTATGGTAGCATTAGCCATGGCATTCCAGTCTGTATGGTAGCATTAGCCATAGCATTCCAGTCTGTATGGTAGCATTAGCCATGGCATTCCAGTCTGTATGGCATTGGTTACACACCGCCGCTCTGGTAGGGTTAGCCATAGCCACAAGCGTATAGATCCCTATTCTAGCTACTGTATGTAATAACAGGCAGACATTCTGTAAATATAGCAGATATACAAGTTCAAAATATGTCACGTTGCAATGTAAATCGGCTCGGTGTAGAGGGAAAAGAGGACTGGGCCAAGGCTAGACCAGGGGGGGCCCATGCAGTCACACATATATGGTAGGGTTTAAGTGGTTCAAATCACAGAAACACTCCCACTCACACCACTGTTAGCCACGGGGTGGCAGGGCATGAAGGCCTGATCCCTCAGCGCCCACGTTCAATGTTCAAACATGCACACGCAGTGTCACGCACTTGTACGCGCACACACATACACATGATCCTCCCCACTTTGTGGCTTTAGAACAGGACAAACATATGTGGGGGGGGGGGGGGGGGGGTGGCATGCCATGCAGCTATGCGGACAGGATTATCGCAGGATCTGACCCGCTGACCCTGTGGAGGTCATGTGTGAGGCACAGGCTGCAGCCACCAACGCCAGCATGCCTGACGTCTCAGGAATCCGCCCAGCGCCACTCTGCCTGCCTGCCTGGCCCCTGTCGTAACACACGTGGCTAATAGGACCGCACATAGCAGTTATAGGCCCTTGGCAAGAGGAGCATGAGCGCGGCGGACGACAGCTATAAGAAGGACTTAAGGAAGGCAGGGAAGAAACGGCTTGCTTGCGTGCGTGTGTGCGCGTGCGTGCGTGCGTGCGTGCTCATATGCACACTTATGTTTTCACTAAATGTGTGTATGCATGTTTCGCTCTTACTCCAGGGATTAGTGCATTATGTGTTGCCACGCCTTTAGACGGAACCCTAAGCCGAGTCCAAATAGTCATTTATGCCAGGGTTGACGGAATCCACTTATCTCCCTAACTGTAATAAATGGAGAGCGTGTGAAACACATATTTATACCATTATTATATACCGTATATCAAAGCACTAGAATGGGGATTTGGTGTGGGGGTCAGGCTTACACACAGCTGGCTCGTTGGCAGGAACAAGAGGAGAATGATATATTACATGAGGACAGCATGGTTGTACAATGAACAACCTGTCTTGTTTTGTCCTCTTTAAGACAGCTCTACACACACACACACACGCATACACAGTGCAAGTCAAAGTAAAAGAACCTCAGTTGTAACAGTCACACAGTAACAGTAACAGTAATAACCCTGATGTGGAAGGCATTGGATATATGTGAGTTGGTGTGACTTTTATGCATTTGTAACTCCCAGCGTGAACAAATGTAACGTCATCGTTGCATACTGTATGTACAGTACACTCTCAGAGAAACACTGAGGGGCACTGGGGTGGTGCAGGGGTCATGCTCCTGCCCACCAGACTATAGGGGTTTCCCAAGGTCCCGCTTTGCCCGGAGTTCCAACAAACACAACTTGCAGTGTCTGTGGGAGGGAATGGTGTTTGTTGGCGCTGCACCAGTGACATCTACTCTACAGGTCTGTCAAGGCACCTGTCAGGGGTGTTGAGGAATAGCCTGTTCCTTCACACACGCTATAGGAAGGCCTACTGTACATCCTACTGTACATCCTACTGTACATCCTCCCGGTGACGCTCATCATGGGCATGCAGGAGAGAAGAAGCGTCAGGCGCTTCCACGTATATCGGAGGAGCCGTGGTTTCAGCCATTAACAGGTACAAGTGTGTTGGGAAATCAGGGAAAGGGGTGCAACCGGCAAATAAATTCAAATGATACACTGAGGATTTTATGTGAGAGTTCACATGAGGGGAAATGGATGGTTCAGGTACAACAACAACAACAACAACAACGGTGGAGAAAGTTCATACCCGTCTAGTCAAGATCAGTCAGACGGAAATATGTGTTTCTGTCATATCACAGACTTGCAGCCTTATGCGTGCGTGCACATGCCCTGCACTCAGGCTGTCTTTGTGTGGGGGTAATGTACTCTAATTGAGTAAATCTTGAGTACAAAAGTAGAAGTAGAAAATCAGCATTGCTGAACTAATCCAAAGCCTTCAGGGCGCTCGATCTTTGGGGGAGCGGCGATCCGATTGCCTTCCAAAGCAGTACAGTACACAGTACGGTATAGTTCGCCAGCGGCCGTTCTCGCAGCTACATAAGATTTAGATTTCCCCAGACCCATCAGTGGGCGGAGACCTCTGATGGTCTGGCTATAGGAGACTACAGCATGTCTGCCCACATGGTCCCCCTGCCTCTCCTCCTCCCTGCCCTAGCATGAACCCCATACACTAACCACCACTCTGAGTGTGTGTGTGTGTGTGTGTGTGTGTGTGTGTGTGTGTGTGTAAATACATAAATGTGTGGACGCGTGTCCACAATCATGCATGCACATGCATGTGCAAAAATGTTATGTTGTGTATTAAGTGCGCAGAGGTTGTACTGGCCGGCCGCAATCACGTTTGATGGATATCTACTGTGGCTTTGGAGACCCAAAGGTTTTCCAGTGGTGACTCATGGGGCCTTTGACAGATGCCTGTACCAATTTACTGCTGCTGCTACTGGTTCTGCTCCCCACCCCTCTCTCTCTCTCTGTGTGTGTGTGTGTGTGTGTGTGTGTGTGTGTGTGTGTGTGTGTGTGTGTGTGTGTGTGTGTCTGTGGTCGTAGTTTCCAGTTCTCACTTATGGACTTTCCACTCCGCTGATCAAAAGAGTGGAAGGACAGTAGGACACAGACACACACACGCACGCACGCACGCACGCACGCACGCACGCACGCACACGCACATTAAGACACATTAAGATATAATGACTCATTTCCAGGTAGACAGAGTGACTCACTAGGATTCCCATCTTTCCATATTCTCATTCTCAGACAATCATTTCACTTCCTCAGATAGACCGGCGGAGAGAGTTATGTCAGCAGAATGACACGCCCAGGTGTACTCACTGCACAAATAAATGCCTGAGTAGTTGCCAGAACAGCGAATAAGTCTGCTTAATAACGAAAACTACAGTACGCCCGGCCCGCACTCCTTTGGAAACCAATCATATCACTGCCTCAACATGTACGACCGCCCTAAAGTCTTTGCATTGGTTCCGCAATGCTTTTTTTTCATCTCAGATTTTTTTCCCCCAAACCGTGTTAAGCCTTATATTCATTGAATTTAGATGTCACCAGACAGATTGTGACAGACAATCTTCTGGCTTCTCAAGACTATAGCAAAGCCGTGGCTCATTAGGTCACCTGGTGACTTTAACTGTTGAACTTGCGCGGTCCGGCCTGCAGCTAAAGATGGATGCAGTGGTTAGTTATAGCACAGTTGCCTTGCAATTCTGTTACCACAAATATGCTTCAACACAAGTAGTCTATTGTCCTTGACTCCTTGTCTTTTTCTCAGTATAAAGAATAAAAGACACTTTTTTACCATGTAAAACCAAACTTGTAGATCCTCTCTTAAAGGTAAGTGACGCCAAGCGACACGGCTGTACGACGGTGTACGAATGCAGCTTAATGTGCGATTGCGTCATTAACTTCACAGCTTGACAAACAGCGTGCCTCTCAAGATGAACGTGATCTTTCTTTGATACCTCCAGCAGCCAACACTTCAAAGCAGCAGACACTTCCCCCAGTAATGTGTTCTATAGTATATTTCCAAGACAAATACCAAGACAAAGGTGTGAAGTGTATTATATGTACTGTACAGGAAACGATTGTGAAAGCAATGGAGTGATATCTATGAATGGTATCGGCCAGACTCGACAAACAGGATACAGTGCTTGATTCCATGACAAATGACAACCGCATAGAACCACACTGGCTTTGTTTAATCCTGACCGAGTGTGTGTGTGTGTGTGTGTGTGTGTGTGTGTGTGCGACTGTGCGTGTGTGTGTGTGTGTGTGTGTGTGTGTGTGTGTGTGTGTGTGTGTGTGTGTGTGCGCATGCACACGTGTGCTTGTGCGTGCACACGTTTGCCTGTGTGCGCATGACATTTTACATTCTACACTGTACTATCTTCACTATAGCAAAGTACCAACAAGGATAGTAAAAACTATTTTAGAAAGTTGTGGTTCATTTTAGGATAAGGGGTAGGGATTTTGAGGTCCACACGAAGATACTGTAGTATGAGAATTCCAATGTTTACTCTCATAAATTACATTATCACTGTTAACACGAACCAGAGCCCACACACAGGCTCAGATGATCTCTCTCTGTCTATCACGCACGCACATACACACACACACACACACACCCACACACATACACACACACGTACACACACATACACACAGTGAGCTCATGGGGAAGTCCCCTACATTACAGGTAAAGAAGCTCAGAGAGTGCAGTCATGTAAAGAGGATCACACAGCTTTGTGTTTTTGTATTCTTTGGTGGGGAGGGCAGCTACTGCATTTCCACCTTAACTACCTTTACCACTATAGTAAGCCTACTCTATAGTCCAATCCAGGTGGGCTCGGACTGGGGCAAGCAGGCCCGTCTATGGAGAGAGTGGAAGATAGCTGAGCTCCCCGGATTCCACATCGCTGTAATGCATCCACCATCTTCAACAACCGCATGACTAATCGCCGACTGCTTCAAAGCAATCGGAAACTCTGTCTCAAGCCCGCGGCCTGCCAAGATGTCCCACCTGGGATTATTTCAGAGATCATGGAAATTGAACTCATCCCTCTAAACAGAGCGTTTTTCTCCCCCGTTTTTTTTCACATGTGTCTTCTTCCATTAACTAGCATGAAGTGAATGAATAAAATGTTTTGGCTGCAGCCCCCATGTGAGCGACCCGACCACCCAGTAGGTCTCCCCCGGCTCCCCCAGAAAGAAGAGGTAAATTCCAGGCCTGTTGTGTTGGTAGCCCTGCATGGCCTGGATCAGACTTATTAAATATATATACTTTTAACTACTTTCAACCTGGCATTCCAATGTCATTGTAGGCAAAAAGTTAGAAAGAAATAGCAAAAATAGCTCACACCATGTCGTGATGCGACACGCTATAGATCTAGCTTGTAGATCGTCTATTTTTGCCACGTGACTCGAACCAATCACAGCTCTCCATCTTTAAAACACACACACACACACACACACACACACACACACACACACACACACACACACACACACACACACACACACACACACACACACACACACACACACACACACACACACACACACACACACACACACACACACACACGTTAAATGAAAGGGCTCATCCTTTGACCCAAAGTCCTTGCTCCCTCATTTTCCACCATGGCCTCCTCTCCGTCCACACCTCCATGCAGAAAGGAGCCCGACACACCACAGTGACTCCTGTCTCCCACCTGGGCTATTCTGGGCTGAGGTAACCCAGGACAGGGTGCAAGCCACACCCAAATTTAGCCGGCCCGACCGCACACCCCCCCCCCCAGTTAAATCATCCCTGTTTGTCAGGCAAATAATAAATATTCATTAGCGGTCGCAAGCGATTCCACGACGATTCCTGGGATTCTTCCTCATTATGTTGTGTCGGCTCTGTAATCTGTAAAGGGATTTTATCCGCCCGGACTTCCAGAAATAATCCTGAGCTAATATTGACGTGTGCTAAAGAAGTGCGCCTGCGGTGGTCTCGTTGAGCCCGGAGGGGTCCTGGAGGCCCGGCCAAAACCTCAGGGCTACACAGAGAACAGAGAGCGGCCGGCAGCCCGGCCGGCGCAACAACGACACATCAAACACAGCCGGCCTCCACCGCTATAGCCTTGTCTGTGCATTTAACACCCAGCCCGCTGAGCCCAGACAATGTATTTTTACACTCTCCGAGTAAAAAATCCGGGTCCAATTGGGACCATTATTAGTTAATACACTCTCTGAGTTAAAATGAACGCTGGGTACTTTACAGTGTACTTGCTATTTTCAGTAAGAGCAACATGAGAGCAAACAGCAAAGCCTCCATTATAGTTGTTATCATTTCCTAACGGCAGTTTCTCAAGCAAAGACACTTTGGTCTCATTCTCGATGCCGCGCTCCGATGTGGCTTGTGTTTGTGTTGTGTGTATAGTGTGTGTGAGTGAGTATATGTATGTGATTGAGTGTTGTGTATAGGCCATGTACAGCAGGTATGTGTTCATATGCGCATGTGTCAGTGTGTGTGTGTGTGTGTGTGCGCGCGTGTGTGTGTATTTTCATGTCAAGCGTAACCAAGGAGCACACACTTGTTTTTATATCATCCCTTATATTAATATCCACGCCAGTTTAGCTTACAGTCATATTTTGTCATTTTAACAGTAGTCAGCGATGCCAGACGAGGCCCCTGGCCAGTCTGCCCAGTGCTGTTGGCACATGGTCTGGCTGACCAGAGCTGCACTTGGCCAGCCATGCCTGTTCTGGGCACCGGTCCCACCCTCACACTGAGGTGATGAAGGAGAGCTCTGTCCCCCCGCGGCCACAGAGGTGAGGAAGGCACCCAGGGGACACGCTGACTGGCGTCTAAGGCCACATTCACACGGCTGACCCGCGGGCGGACTCGGTTGATCCCAGGACACTGGTGCCAGCATGTCCTGCCCGCTGCTGCCCACACCGCCGAGCCTCTCAGCTGGGAAGTTCTCCAGAATCGCCATGGTCAGCATTTTGTCGTCTTTTCTCTTCTCTCTAATGTTTATGTTACGTGAGAAGTTGATGGCAGACCCTGAGCCCATAGACAACATACACTAACGTGCCAATCATGTTGCAAGACAGGAGTATACGGTATTTTATCCCAGAATAGCCCAGCTATGATACAAAACAAGACAATTATTTCTCAGTGATTTACTATATGGTTTTGCTTGTATCCCTTCCATCTTTGTGACTGACTGACTCCGACTGTGAGTAATATATAATACTATAATGGATAGTTCCAGGAAAGCATTTTGAGGGGTCTGGTCTAAACAGACTTTCCACAGTCGTGCTGAAATGAAATATGCCTCAACACTGTAAATATGTCTCTACTATTGATACAAACAGAAATATAATCACATTTCCATGTTAACAGATCTGTCTAGCTGCTAATCTGTCTAGCTGCTGCTTTGCTAGGCTATTAGAACTACAGTACCAAACAGCATTATATTTTTAAGTACTCGACTTGTGCGCGTTGTGGCAATAATAACAATAATAAAAATGGAATTCCTGTTTTGCACCTTTACACAGTTTAGAGAGTGACAGGAAACAGGGAGAGGGACGGGGAGTGGGCTTGGGCATCGAACCCTCGACTCACTGTCAGGCTGCATTAGAGCCTGTATGTGGTACCTGTATGCGCCACTAGGCCATTGGTGGCCCATTTGGTGAAGATATTTGGGTATGGAAAAGATGGGGCCTACTAGTACAGTATAGACCCCTGAGGGACACCATTCAATGAAGTATATATAGGGTTTCATGGTTCATTTCAGGACTCCTCTGTTGTAACCTGCCAGTGACTTCAGGAGATTACTCTCCCCTATATGTGGTCGAGGGAGGGAGCGAGAACCTTCATTCACCTTACTGGATGCTTAAACCCAGTCTCTCAACTCACCCCCTATCCACTCCACGGCCCTCTGAACTGGGTTGCACGCTTGTTTTTTAAAACACACACCGCTGTGACTTGGCTGTGCCAGCTTGCCCAGATTGCCTCTTCACAGAGAGCCTTCAAGCTGAAAGGAGCATATGAAAGCTGCCGAGCTGGCGATGCTTATGTGAGAGGGTCCTCACACATCCGGGCAGGGCCTCCTGCTTCAGAGAGCCTGTTTGTAAAAGGCATCACACAGGTTAGCCCTGTCTTTGATTTCAGTCTTAAAAGTGCAATGGTGGCGCCGATGTCAGCTGCACTGCACTCACTGATCACTGGCCAACAAAGACAAAAAGGGGCTGGGTTAACCGGGTACATTGTCCCAGGTCTTAATGGAAAACACAGGCCTGAGCTGACTGAGGATTTTGGTTGAAACGTTACTGAAGAACAGAAGAGCTGCATAAAAAAGGAAAACAAAGAGGGGGAGGCATTTTTTCTCTTCTACTTTTCCTTTTTTGTTCGGGCCGATGTTCTAAACCGCAGGCTCATGACTGGCAGAGATTACCACCTGTTCCGTGGGAAAGAAATGTCCGAGACCAGGGTTCTCGAATCCGGGCGAGAAGGAGGGGGGGGGGGGGGGGGGGGGCAGAGGTTTGGGGGGGGGGTTAAAAAAAAACAAGGGAAGAAAATGAAAAATGAAAAAAAACATTTACTTTGAGCACGCTGTGCACATTCCCAAGCTGGGCTTGGAGATTCCAAAGGCGAGCCGATGGATGAGCGCCAGCCTGGCTTCACACGGGAGGGGAGGGGGTGGCGGTATGAAAGAGAAGAGAGAAGAAGATGGAGTGAGAGAGGAAGAGAGAAACAGTGGTTGTAGGTTGATGGGGGGGGGTCTGCTGGACGACGCTGATGGACGAGGGACAGTGAGTGATGGAGGGATGGGGTGAGACGAGAGGGAATGTGCAGCTGGAGCAACTCTAACAACCCTCTCTCTCTCTCTGCCACCTCTACCCCCGCGCCTCCAACCCACTCCCACTCCCTGACTCCCTAAAACGCCTTGGTTCACAAACATTTTAGCAAATTGTACAATTTTTTTAAATAAATACCCAATAGAAAATGTGTAAACAAAAAATATATATATACATAGTTTAAGTGTTTAATTCCTCATGTATCTTTGAAAGTGTGTGTCACCGGAGAGTTTCCTCTTTTGGGTTTCACTCCAGCGCTAATAGTTTGGGAATCCTTGCCCTTATTATACCATCTTATTTTACCGCAGAACGTCAGCAAGAGAGTGGCGGACAGAAGACAAATGGCAGAGGGAGTGAGAGATGCACTGTGACTGTGCTGTTTGGCAGAGGGAGTGAGAGATGCACTGTGACTGTGCTGTTTGGCAGAGGGAGTGAGAGATGCATGGTGACTGTGCTGTTTGGCAGAGGGAGTGAGAGATGCATGGTGACTGTGCTGTTTGGCAGAGGGAGTGAGAGATGCACTGTGACTGTGCTGTTTGGCAGAGGGAGTGAGAGATGCACGGTGACTGTGCTGTTTGGCAGAGGGAGTGAGAGATGCATGGTGACTGTGCCGTTTGGCAGAGGGAGTGAGAGATGCACATGGTGACTGTGCTGTTTGGCAGAGGGAGTGAGAGATGCATGGTGACTGTGCTGTTTGGCAGAGGGAGTGAGAGATGCATGGTGACTGTGCTGTTTGGCAGAGGGAGTGAGAGATGCATGGTGACTGTGCCGTTTGGCAGAGGGAGTGAGAGATGCACATGGTGACTGTGCTGTTTGGCAGAGGGAGTGAGAGATGCACATGGTGACTGTGCTGTTTGGCAGAGGGAGTGAGAGATGCATGGTGACTGTGCTGTTTGGCAGAGGGAGTGAGAGATGCATGGTGACTGTGCTGTTTGGCAGAGGGAGTGAGAGATGCATGGTGACTGTGCTGTTTGGCAGAGGGAGTGAGAGATGCATGGTGACTGTGCTGTTTGGCAGAGGGAGTGAGAGATGCATGGTGAGTGTGCTGTTTGGCAGAGGGAGTGAGAGATGCATGGTGACTGTGCTGTTTGGCAGAGGGAGTGAGAGATGCATGGTGACTGTGCTGTTTGGCTGACGGATGCAGAGAGCGGCTCACTGTAGAAGCTGCAAGGCCAGGCAGAGTTCGAGCGGGAGATGACAAAAGACAAGCATGCCACAAGTGATGTTTCATGTTCCGTCTCTAGCACAACTGCAGTGATCGTTTCATTCCCATCCATCCCTCCCTTTCTCCATCTCTATCTATCTCTCTCTCTCCCTCTCTCCCTCTCCATCACATACACACACACACACACACACACACACACACAGAGCTTGCACACAAGCAGCTCTCCAGACCAGGGCTTGGTGTATAAATGTGCGTGCCGTGCAGAGAACAAGTGATTCTCTTTGTTCGCTGACATGCTCATCCTTCACTCCAGAGGGAACTCACTGACACACCATTTGGTCCCCTACAAGAGAGATGGATGAGGACACTTTGTACCTCTAAAGAGGGGGAGGGGGAAACAGACTGATATGACAAAGGATGAAGAGATGGTAAGCGATCTGGAGAGGACACGCTATGGAAGCAACGAGGAGGGTTAAGGACAACGGAAGGAGAATAGAACAGACAAAGCAAGACAAGCAAAAATGACACAGAAGGGAAGGAAGCAAATGGTATAGTGGCATACCTACAATGCTTTGCATGAACAGAGTCAGGGTTGAGAAAATCCCACCTAGGTTTAGGTGTAACATGTTTAGACAACGTGTTACAGGAGGTTACGTTTTAAGGTTCAAGGTTCATAGTGATTGTGTTTAGGTGTTAGGTAAGAGATGATTGTATATGTTAGATATGGCTTTGGTATCTCTAAGGCCTGCAGGGTAAGGATCTGGGAGGGCAATTAGCCAATGAGATTGTGTGAAATCAAGCTCCTGCGATATCAGCTTACATAGATATTGTGTGCCGGCCCAGTACCTACTGGAGCCACCATCAAAAGAAAACAAAATGAAAGAAGAACAGTGTGGTTCTCAAAATGGGGTGTGCAGGGAATCAGGGACCTTGTATGAAACGAGGAGTCCTCGAAAAGGTTTGAGAACCACTGCTTAATGGACATGCTAATAATGGACACACTTTTTGTCAGTTGATGGTCAGTCCAGCGCAGTACAAACTCTGACCTCAATCCAGAGACGTTGCGTCTCAGTGGACCAGATTACCGTCTCCACTGTCTCTTAGCAGGATCCCTCCAGCGGCCAATCAGCATCCACGGCGCCGTGTAACCCAGGCCATGGGAGGGCTGGGCAGGGTCAGGGGGTCGGGGGCTATAGGGCTGACAGACAAGAGAGATTGATGCTCGCTGACAAAACCTGAGCCCCACTTGGTCCACGCAGCAGACTCCCCCGAACTGTTACCCCCCCGCCGCCCCCCCTCCGCCACTCCCCAGGGACCACAGGGGGTAGACATCTGAGGTACCGTGCTGCAACACCCCCTATACCCCCCGCAGACCCAGACACCTAAATCCTGCCGCACTGTCCTGCCCGGTCTTGTTGCGGCGGGGTCCCATCGCCGCCACACACATCCATGGACTCCCCAGCGTTCATTTACGGGTCCTTTTCTATACGCTTTCAGAGTTAAATGTGACACTGTGTCAGTAAAAGGAGCGCCGTGACATATATATTGTTACATCCAGCCGTGAATTCCGAAAGAGTGCAAAGTATGACGGGAGAGAGCGTGCGCGTGCACGTGCGGCTGAGCGTCGAGCGGCCCAGAGGAGATCGCTGTGCTGTTGAGGGTGGGGGTTATTAAGGAGTGGATTGAGGCTGTAGTATAGTTGTCAATCAGGTCATTGATTGATTGATTGAAATGTTATTAGTCAGAAATGCAAATTATCGGAGATCGTATATCAGTCATAAATCATTTCCTAATCATGCACCCCTACAAAATGATATGGTTTTTATATTTAAATTATACTGTATATTTTTTCATGTCATGTGGTCTCCCCCTTTCTGATCTACAGATCGTGATAGCTTTTGGGCCGAAATAAATTACTTTTCAAAGAGATGGTTACTTTAACCATCAGGTCACGCCTCCTTTAAAAGCAGTTGGCCACACGTCCCGGTTTGGCCGGGATACGTGTCCCAGTTTCAAGCTGCGTGTGAGTGTGTGTAAGTGTGTTAGTGTGTGAGTGTGTGTGAGTAAGTGTGTGAGTGTGTGTGAGTCCTGTGTGAGTGTGTGTAAGTGTGTGAGTGTGTGTGTCCTGTGTGAGTGTGTGTAAGTGTGTGAGTGTGTGAGTGTGTGTGTAAGTCCCGTGTGAGTGTGTGTGAGTCCCGAGTGGTCTGAACCACTTAAACTTACTTAGTTGACTGGGAACCCCATGAGGGCTCTGCACTAGGTCAGCTCATTTTATTCCCCGTCTACACAAAATCTCTTGGCTGAAAATAGCCGGTATATAAGCTGGTTTTAATTTCTTATTATTTTCCTCTTTTTCTCCCCCAAGGTAGAAGTTGTTTTGCTGTTACCGACGCACCTGGCAGTGAGGAGCCCCCACTGGGAGGACGTAATGTCTCTGTTGTTGTATCCTATACCGACTCACCTGCCAGTGAGGACGTAAGGTGCCCTCCGTCCTACTCCTCCGCCCAACACTCCCTGCTGACAGGCGCTCGTGGGAGAACAATGTAATGATATCACCCTCCCCGCACGGCCTCCCTCCCCAGAACACGGGCCAAATCTCATTTGTATTCGCATCGCTGGACAAAGCCGAATGCACCACGGCGGATTCGCCCCCACACCCTCCGTGGGGGGTGGGCAGGCACTTCACCATCGTGCCACCTAAGCACCCGCGTTGTGAGCTTGTATATCTGCTATTTTAGCAGTATGTTCGTCGCCCCAGAATAGCAACTGTCGGGTTCTTGTATAGCCTCGGAAATCCAGACGTTTAGGGTTCATGTGGTCTCTCTCTCCTTCTCTCTCCCTCTCTTCCTATCTCAGTTTCATGAAGTCATCCATGCAGAATGTGAGGTGTCCTCACATTCTGTCCAACGTAGGAAATGTGATGTATGTATGTGGAAATCTGTCTGAATAACTGGACGCAGGTGTGTGTGTGCGTGTGTGTGCGTGTGCATGCATATACATATTACGTGTGTGCTTGGGTATAGGCCTACAGAAGTGAGGAATGGCATGGAAGCCAGCAAGGAGACTTGTGGTCTAGCTATGTAGTCATAAAGACAACCGGTGTTATGTAACACGCACGTACGCACGAACGCACGCACACACACACACGCACGCACACACGCGTGGTATTTTTGTTTAAGTTCGAGGACCCCCTCCACATGGGGTCTGTCTATCTCTCTGAAATCATTTCATTTGATCACTGTGTAATATCAAACCAATCGATCCCATCCGTTTCTCCTCCTGCTTTTCATGTTCAGGTCTGAAGTGGCTGACCTCCTGTCCCCCGTCTCTCTGCTAGTGGTCAGGTGATCAGGAAGGCTTTGGTGAGGAGTGGGTGTAAACAGTGGGCCCTTTGAAGACCACTGCGAGGTCACGTTCACATCCCCTGCCACTTCCACCCTGTTTCCTCCATTGATTGGGATTGTTTATCACATTAGAGGAGAGGTCAAGGAAGGAGGTCGCGTCAGAGTGAGGGGCTATAGCGGAATCCCATCCGACAAGACGGGGCCGTGATGCTGTCCAGAGCCTATCCACGGACGTGAGAAAGTGGGCTTTGGTTGGCTGGTGTCGCAGGCATAGAGGATGTCCATGATTCCAGAGAAGGAAAGGAAGAATTGGAATCCATAACAACGAACTCAGGGCACAGTAAAACTAACCTCATGTAGCCAGCCTTCATCTGCCGTATACTGTAGCAATGCATATTGCCCGAAGCAGATTAAGTCTGGCCCCTCTCAATTAGCCCTTCGCTAAATCCCACCCCAAAAGGCGATTGTCCAATGCCAATCCAAATACACTAGCAACTGTTGCTATGCAGGTCAAGCTTTCACCACCTCATAGCTGTCAATGCTATTTAGCATGGCTGTGTTGTTGAACATTTACACGGCTTAACGTCAGGAAAGCTACACGCCTGACCCACCCAGGTGATGGCAATAATACTAATGACCGTTGGGGAGGGACTAATTGTGGGAAGACTTCACGGCCGAAATGGTGACGAGCCAACCAGATTAGTCTGGAACCAGGCTATACCCAACCAGGGCCCAGAATGCAAAATATGGGGCTAACATCCACACAGTGATATTAGCATCACTATGCGAGGCTACGGTAGAACTCGACACCCGAGTGGACCTGGCGGTGCTGACGAGGCAAACCACCCCGCCGCAATCCATCATTAACCTGGCCATGCTCCGCTCCTCCCCTGTCATTTGCGGTGTCGGCCTCGGCCCTCAGATCTGGGTGACACCAACAAGAAAGCTTTTATCTGCAGACAGAGGCCTAGTTCAGGGGCCTTATACGCTGCTGTGACCTGAGAGTCTTCTCGGGGCTTATAGCCCTGCAGGGCATCCCTCCCATGGATGACAGGACCTCATGGGACCTCCCCTGCCGCCCATTTGACCCTCTCGTTGGCCTAATTGTGTGTAATGCCAGGGCCTGTGCCCCCCCCCCCCTCACTCTCCCACTCCCTCTCCATTCTCCAACAACCACCACCACTCCTTTTCCAACACAGGTGGCCCCCGGAACACTATGCTGAGACCCACAGGCTACACCAATTATTTCCCTGTTGTTGACACAGACAACCTGACAGTCTTCCTCCCACATAACCTCCCTTTTCCCTCTCTCTCTCTCTCTCTCTCTCTCTCTCTCTCTCTCTCTCTCTCTCTCAATGTCTTCCCCCCCTCTCTCTTCCCTGCTCTCTCTCCCAGGACGGACCACCTAGGTTTTCGCAGGCCTTAGCGCTGTGCTGGCAGGGTCTTCTGTGTGTGGAGCTCACGCTCGCTGCATACCAGCCGCGAGGAGGCCATTAACAACGTGGCCCCGAGGCGCAGGCGTGACAGGAGAGTGCCAGGAGGGGTCAAGAGGTCGCCCACAGTGGAGGCAAGTCATTTGTTTACATTTTGAACCGCACAGACGTTTAACCATGAATTACATGTTTAGTTATTATCATATATATATATATATATATATATATATTGCATATCAATATATCCTATAGTTTACAGTTTGCAGGTTACAGAATTACAAATGGATGAATGAACACTGAGGACTGCGGCGTGTGGCTCAGCGACGGAGAGGGTTAAATTAACGCTTTTCTTTGCGGCGTACGCCTTTACACGGTTTCTCTGATCAAAGATCAACCCATGTGCGGAACGTCACGTCACCATGCAGGCCAGGGCATTTCTTCTTCTCATCATCTCGCCCATTGTATAAGAGAGTGAAAACAAGTCCCGTTCTGCCGAGAGTGAGTGCATTACAATGTGTTCTATAAACAGAAGGGAGTGGAACCCAGCCGGCTGCTAGCTGTGGGCTCTGTCTCCTCCCAAGAGCTGTTCATGGAGGCCAGCCAAAACTCTCTGTGTGCGCGTGTGTGTGTGTGTATGTGTGTGTGTGTGTGTGTGTGTGTGTGATATGTTGATATGGGAGCTGTGATCTTCACCTTTCTTCACGCTGTCAGGGATGGGATTGGCAAGGAGGGAGAATGAAAGAGAATTTTATGATCACACTTGGATGTGAACGAGGGGGAATGCCGGGATACAGAGCCCAGAGGGACCGAGTGTGTGCGTGTATGTGCGTGTGTGCGTGTATGTGCGTGTGTGCGTGTGCATCCACACAGATGTACAATGTATACTGTGTATAGATAGACTATACAGCATTGCATGCGGGTGTCTGTGCATACAGTATGTGCACATGCACCTTTTAACCACCAAAGTAAAAAGTTTATACTTTGTCACAGAAATAACGAAAATAGGAAAACTTATATTATGACATGCCCAGAAGGTTGCGAGTGGTTACAAATTACATATAGTAATCATCATAAAGTAAACAACATCTGCAGGTGTGCAGTACTGTAAGTCTTCCTATCAACACCACCTGTGGATCCACCCACAATGCAATGGACAGGAATGGATACATTGCGTGTGTGTGTGTGTGTGTGTGTGTGTGTGTGTGTGTGTGTGTGATCACAACATGTCTCAATGAATCTCTCTCGTTCACAAAAAAAATTTGCCCCCAACCGTCCAATCACCTCGATGTCCCCTCAACGCCCTATACGTGACAGCCATTGTTCTGCTGGGATACAAATCCCACCAGGTGTGTGAATGTACGTGCATGTACATACATACGTACGTACGTACGTGCGTGCGTGTGTGTGTGTGTGTGTGCGCGTGTGTGTGTGCATGAATGCCTGTGTGTGAGTGACAGAGTGTCCATGATTTAAGGCCTCAGCTCGGTGCTTTTTAACGAGCCAGAGCTGGAGCCCACCACACAGCCAGCGTGGATATCTGTCCTGTTGGGCAGAAACCTCCTATCTCCATATTTCAACTGTTTGTGTTCTTACTGAAATTAACGCCCAATAGTTGATCATTCTACACAGCGTCACACACAAGCATCAGAAGTAGCACATCCACAATTCCCGAGGACCTCCGTCAACCTGACTGGGCTCCAGAGAACCCCCCCCGTCAACCTGACTGGGCTCCAGAGAACCCCCCGTCAACCTGACTGGGCTCCAGAGAACCCCCCGTCAACCTGACTGGGCTCCAGAGAACCCCCCGTCAACCTGACTGGGCTCCAGAGAACCCCCCGTCAACCTGACTGGGCTCCAGAGAACCCCCCGTCAACCTGACTGGGCTCCAGAGAACCCCCCGTCAACCTGACTGGGCTCCAGAGAACCCCCCCGTCAACCTGACTGGGCTCCAGAGAACCCCCCCGTCAACCTGACTGGGCTCCAGAGAACCCCCCCGTCAACCTGACTGGGCTCCAGAGAACCCCCCGTCAACCTGACTGGGCTCCAGAGAACCCCCCGTCAACCTGACTGGGCTCCAGAGAACCCCCCGTCAACCTGACTGGGCTCCAGAGAACCCCCCGTCAACCTGACTGGGCTCCAGAGAACCCCCCCATCAACCTGACTGGGCTCCAGAGAACCCCCCGTCAACCTGACTGGCCTCCAGAGAACCCCCCGTCAACCTGACTGGGCTCCAGAGAACCCCCCGTCAACCTGACTGGCCTCCAGAGAACCCCCCGTCAACCTGACTGGGATCCAGAGGAGCCATATTTTGAACTTCAGCCGATCTATATAGAGGGTATGCGCATGACATCATCATCATACCCGGAAGTTATGCAGAAACGCCTACTGAGTGGCAAAAACGTACTTTCCGGTCTTGACAGCCCATGCTGTACATCCAAACAGAAAAGTCCTATCTGATTGCATTAAACAACATTAAACTACGTTAAACTCACTTTGCCACTCGATTTGCTACTCGATTTGCTATACTCACTTTTATATGCATGCGCATATACCCTCTATAAGTTCACGCTTGTAGAATCTTCTAAAGATGTTAACTACCTTTGCTTTGGTACTTTTACTTTTAATGGCAATACTTTACTCATAGTCGATATATGAATACATTAATTTGACTTGTAACAGACAATTTCTTATATTGCGTCTTTTACAATGAAATATATGACCGTACACTGTCACTTGCACCGTCAAGAGTGACTGCTTTTCAACCTTTTAAACTACTGGTAGTCGTTGCACGAAAGTAGTTTTGCTTAAATAAAAAAAAAGACATATACCAGAGTACTTCTCCCACCACTGCTGGAGGGTGTGACGAATGGGACATGGGAGGCAGACTGTAACAGCGGCGGTGTGGTGGGTGCCCCTAATCACCCTGGCTGCCCAACTAACTGCATCACGTTTCAGATTCCAGGGGTGGAGCGGGGGAGGGGAGGGGGTTACGGGACGGCTGAGGTGTCTGGTTTTCTTTAACAACAAGAACACACAGACAGACACTCCTGCACGGTAATATCGACGCTGTAAAGATTTCCATTTTTACACTTTGGGAGTTAACCACTTAAACCCTCTACACATACCGGGGTCCCCCGAGGGGGACCATACTAGAACCGCTATAGTGTTTTCCTCTGCACCAAATCTCTTTACCGAAGATAGCAAATCTGCAGAAAATAGCCGATCGCTGAGCTCACGGCGCGTCGTGTTCCTGTAGATCGGCTATTTGGGAGCTGCTGCTGTTTCTGTACTCTAGCTGTCTCTATTTTTCCCTCGGGAAAAATCTCTGACTGTCTGGACCTTCAAAACGTCTCCATACCAGACATAGAATCTCTCACAGTCTTTGGTTTGTTACTCAGAAACTCTTTTGTAATATACTTCAGCAGAATGTTCACCCCAGAATAAGAACACACAGCAGAAATAAGCGTAAAGACAGGGTAACAACACATGCATATAAGCTTTAGCATTGGCATGGGTGCAAAACATGCACGCACACGCACGCACAACTGTTTCTGATGAAGTTACTGTACACTACAGTGCAAAGGGTGGCCAAGGGGGGAGATCAGAGACTGCATGTGGAGCACAGTTTACAAGCCTGGTCCCGGCAGCTCGCTCAACAGGTGGCAGACGACTGGAATGTCCTGAAAGATGATCATTTTATATGCTATGTGATGCCGGTCCAATAACGTGAAATAAATGGCTGGACGACACCAGCTGTTCGACTCCATTCAAATCATCGTCTTCGTCCCAGCGACTTTAAAGCCCCCATACAAGTTTTAGGAAGTATAGTATTAATGTTGTATAAAATGAATGCCGCGAGAAAACACAAAACGGCCTGTGAATAAACACTTCTCTAAACGTGTCGCTGGCAGTAAAGGTTGGCCTACTTTGTGGTGTGAGTAGAGGGGGCGGCTAAGGGGAGGCGGAGGGCAGAACCTAACGCTCTGCGATACAGCTCTCTGTTGACATTGCAAACTATCAGTTTACTGTGTTAATTGAACATCTAATAGCTTGCGTAGAGCAGATGGCCCGAGGGGTGAAACATCTCCTCTGCCCCTCCCCCCTCTCTTGGGGTTTTATTTCTGGATCAGCTGGATGAGATGGAGGTGGGGGTGAGGGCCGGTGCCTTCTGCGTCCAGGACTGAAGCCTCCCTGTGTGGACACTTAGCTATAGGACCCACTCCTCCCCTGGCCTTTGCCGACAGCAGGGCTGAATTTAGGACGAAGGGAAAACTACGCAGGGAGATATTTCAGTAAACTCTGTGTCAACAGCGATGTGTGCCAAACCAAACTCCATTTGCACTTGTTTCTCTCCTTAATCGCTCATCTAAACAAGCTTGAGGGTTTAGGGTGGAAAGGAGGAAAGGGGACGAAGTAGGAGGGAGGTGGAAAGGTGAGGAGGCAAGAAAGGGGGAGTGGATGGGGGTCTGCCAAAATAAATGCATGAATACTGTCTTTGACTGACTGGCATCTTTGAAGTGAGCTATAATTGCAGGCCTCTTGTCCAGCAGTGGAGCCTGTGGCGACCTGTGCCTCGGCTATAGCTGAGATGTCTGGCTGCAATACTGGCCAAAACGTCATGGCTTACCAATAAGTGGAGTCGCGAGGCCTCCGTGCGACGTTATGCAATGTCATGCTTTAGTGGCGGTGGAGCGGAGCCACGCAAAAGTGAATCATTCGCTGCACGGTTGTTGTTGATGACGAAGTTGACAAACCCCTGCTATTTATACCCTTCCATTGCAGCGCGGACGCCATTCCACCGATAGGAAAGCGGTTGGCGTTCCAGCGCTCAGAAGATTTCCTGCAGTGCGACTGAAAGGTGACGGCATGTATTAGTAGGTACTGTATATACAGGTTCAACTTCACAAAGCTCCTTTCAGAGCAGCTCACGTCCCGCCATTAGGTAACACTCCACTCCTCAGCTAGAAGCCTTGCAGGACATTCACAACAGCTCCAACTGTGTCTAGTGTTTCCCAAGCAGTGGGCCGGAGCCCGGGACCCATATGTGGGTCGTGGACCAATGTTTATGGGTGGTGAGTGAATATCCCTTGATTTTTTTGTTTCCTACATTTCCAGTTTTACCAGTTTCTTTGTTTCTTTTGTTTTTTTTTAAGGATAGGATTTTCTAAAGAATCCCATTAAAGCAATCCATTAAGACGTACAGTAGTAAAAATAGCCGGTCTACGTACAAGCTCACAACACGTGTTGTGAGCTTGTAGATCGGCTATTTTTTTACTAGCTTGGGTCCCGGGGTGACATCAAATTTCTCTTTTGGGTCTCTGCGAAACAGTGGTCTAGTGTACTCCACAACACTGTACATGCTTCTCTCCCATGAGCGCATGGTACTGTGTGTGTGTGTGTGTGCGTGCGTGCAGGCACTAAAACCAGATACAGTATACAGCTTGCATGCTTATCATATTTTGTGTGCTCCGCATGTGAATTTGCAGGTACAGAAACAGAATATTACCTCAAGCTTGGAGTGGCAGCCCATCATGTCACACTGCTTTATAAATACACCACTCTGAGACCCCGTAGCCAAAAAAGAATGCTTTGGACCAGGACGTGGCTGCATCAGCCCCTCTGTGTATAAGTTATTACTTGAGGTTAATCTACAATGTTGTTCCCCATCTCTTTCCTTTAATTACTACTGCCCCAAATGGCAGCGTGTATAAGATCAGCTACAGATCGGCTTTTTGTTTTGCGAAGAGATTTGGTCAAAGAGGGGGAACAGGAGCTGACCTATAGAGAGCCCTCTGAGGGACCCCGGTCAACTAATTCCACGTGGTATAAATTCAGGTTCTGCATCATGGCATGTTTTGTTTGAGGAGCCACACGAGACAACATTTCAACCGGCACTTTCAGCATGCAGTCTGTTTGACGTAACATTCAGTCATTCTACTTATCAAGGCTATATGGTCCTTGAGGTTAGAGTTGGGGGCCGGCAGGCGTCATGCGAGCCGGATGAAGTATAGGGAAAATAGCCGTCTCTGACCACACTGACGTTTTTCCACTTTGGGGGGGAAGTGATGTGACAGGGTTACTTGGCTTGTGATTAATATACAACCTCTTGATGTCCTATTTAGAAAATAAACTCAAACGGCCGCCTTGATTATTAGGCTCAGCTCCCCAAAGAATACATCATACAATGCACCTTTCAGCGTCTCTTTTTCCCCCTAACAAACTGATCCCCCCCCCCCCCCCCTTGTAATAGCCATGGGTGTGTTGTCGGTGAGTTCTATTTTTTTTAATATGTTCCACAGCACCTTGTGAAAAGGGGAAAACCCAGCCCGGTATTGCCTTACACTACACTTCAGTGTACATACTTGTATCTTTGAACTGCCTTCTTTTTTCTATGTTTAAAACTTTTTTCTTTTTCTTTTTTTTACTGGAAAAGTAAGCGGGAGGGGAGGATCAGTTAGGTGTTGCGGGCAGCCATACAGTGCTTGTTGGGGCAGGGATCTGAATGGCTCCTAGGGGCCCTCTTGTCTTCTGTTTGATTTCCTACAGTGACGCGGATCCTGGACAGCTCACCTAGTGTGATGTGAAGGCTTGGAAGGCCGGTCACCTTCGGGCGGCTTTTTGATGTTTTTTTTTTGAGAATCTGGGCACTGTGCCAGACGCACATTCCTGCTCCCCCGGGGTGGGTGGGGTGGAGGGGGGTGGGGGGGCAGTGCCCTTCTTTGCCCAGGGGTCGTTTTTGCAGCCCTGAGAAATGCCAGCCTCTTTTCTACCAGGTCTGGTTTCAATGAGCTCCCAACCTCTCCAGGGGTATCTATTGTCACTCAAATTACCCCATAGGAACCATATGGGCCTCTCATGTGGGCCGCATAGCTGTGGTAACCATGAGGTCAGTAATTCTCCAACCATAAAAATCATCTTCCAGAGCTCTTTGATGGTTATTCCACCATTCCTTGCCCACACACACACACACGTGACCCGCTGTACTGTACAGTAAATCTGACAGTCTCCCCAATCTGCTGCATGCATCCTCTCTCTGCTATCTGTAGCAGAACCCCCCCCCCCCCCCTTTGCATGCGAGCCCCTGCTGCTGCTGACTGAAGAGAATCTCAGCCCGAGTTTTGGGGGGGGGGGGGGGGGGTAGCGGGTGGACCTGGCTACCGTCCAGCAGCTTGAACCCCAAGCCCCCCCCCCCCCCCCCCCCTCCCCTCCCTCTATATGCTTCAGAGTACACACACCTGCGTCTGTGTACTGGGCCTCTTCGGCCTGCCAGTCTAAACCCCGGGAGGGTCTGATCCCGTGGATTACGCAGACCGTTTGATCCGTTTGCAATCTGACGCTCTCACACTCTCAGATGCTGCATGCTGCTGGTTCTGTGCGGTTCCAAGTTCTGACCAAGACACTTCTTGAGGTGCAGGAATGTGTGAGACGTGCGCACACATGCATCGCATGCACACACACACACACATACACATTCATGGTGTACAGTATATGCACATGTGCATACACCTGCATTATGCAAACACACACACATGGATACATGCTATATGCAGACCCATGCACACATCATACAGTGCAGACAGATGAAAGCTATACAGCACAGACGCTGCAGATATAAACACTCTCTGTACACCCGCGCCCATTCTTCACGCCTCTTTCGGAGTAATCCATGTTCCTGGAGAGTCAGCAGACTTGGAAGGAATTAAGCGAAGGTTTGGGTTCGAGGGCACACTGGACACCCCCACCCGATCTCGCCAACCCCCTAAAGGCCCCGGCCCTATCCCTGTAGCACCAGCCTCACCTTCTCACCGCCTGGCTGGCACGTCTGAAATTACAGCAGCCCCTGCTCCAAATCTCCTTCCATTCTCCACACATGCCAGAGGGAGGGGAGGAAAGAATAACAGGCCTTAACGCCCCTGGCCTATCTCCCTGTCTGCCAAAGACCCTGCCCTGCCAACAGATAACCATTACAGCTCAGGAGGGGGGGTGCTAGGATCACGTACGCCCGGAAGAAGGTGGGTGAGAGAGAGACGGAGTGGGGTGATACTGCCCCGCTCCATGGCACTATAGTAGTAGTGTGGGGGGGCATAGAAAGTCACATGGAGAACAAGTGGGAGGGTCTGATAAGTTAGAGGAAATTGGGAAAGATTGGAGCGTGAAAAGAATGTGATAGTAGTGCAGTTGGGTGCTGGTACAGTCATACAACGAAGAATAAATCAGGACACTCCAACAGTTTGTAAGAGATGCCCGGCCATGAACCAGCCATTACCAGAACAAACCAGCGAGACAGTAAGGAGAGAGGAGGGAGGAGAAACAGATGGACAGATGGGGGACTGTAAGACACATACTGTAGGCGCCTGTTATTGTTTATTTACCTGATCACATACTGTATGCTATTCAGATGGATTTAGGCAGCATACTGTAGGCCTATACAGTATGCCGTTTACAAATGCCAACATATGTTTATAGTTTCTTTTTAATTTATTATTTAAATACATGCTAGGTTTGATGTTTACCTGCTATATCCTGGTTACTTGGTAGCACTCTATATACTATATAAACCACACACCTGTGGTTTGTTGACTAGGGTTCCATCTAATAAAGTACCGTTTTGTACTTTGTTAGTCATGAAAAGAGCATCTTCTAAATGCCTAAATGGTTAATTGTAAGAGGGGGCTGCTGTTAAAGCTACTCTACTGTCTGTATATAAACTTTTTTAAATTACATTTTGGTATACTGCCTCAATGTCAAAACTCCTTATCTCTCTAGCTTAGCTCGTTCTCAGCCTTTACTCATCTCAGAAGAGAAAAGTCTGGTCACAACTCACAAAGAGGAGCGGACTGTGACAGTCTATAACTTCCGTATGCACTTCCCCCGGAAACCATCTTTTTCTCCCAAACACAACACTTGTTTAATGAACTGCGAATGTAAACAGATTTGTAAAGTCTGTGTGATTTCCTTGGGCAAATTCCAGTGCTTCCGTTTCAACAGGGTAGGCCTACTAGGCCTTGACCAGCGTGATATCTCTCCTAATCAAGCAGGCATGCTCTATTGACACAGTGGGTAAAAAGGTTCAGCACTTGCGTTCATATCCCTGGTAGGAGATGAAAGTTAGATAGTGCAGCTTTAAGCTGGAAGAGGAACGTTAGTCATGTTTGTATCCAACGCACACCTTTAGGGCCACAATCTGGACCGATGTGCCAAAACACATAAGCAATAAGTATAGTTTCATTCAGCAGTGTGGAGACGGGAGGTCTGTTTTCTGCTGTCCCAGGTCAAACAGAGTTTACAGGCAGATATGAAGCCTGCAGTGTGGGGAGGGAAGATGTCGTGCCAGCGTGGTTTGAAAAAAAAAAAAGTACTGCAAGCGAAGATAGGATGAAAAAAAACCGATTTAAATCAAAGCGATGGGGTGAGAGAGAGTAAAACATACTGAGGCTGAGAGGCATACATTTGTATTCAACATTAATGAACACATCGATACACATCATTATTAGGGACAAAACACCAGCTTCTATACCGTTCTTTGCAGTAAGATGTTTTGATGGTGCGTATTACTGGAAATATTGTGTAACGTTGCACTCTTGGACCTGTCCCAGTTTGTAGTAAGCTGTGGAATCTGCAGGACAGGAAAGGATTCAAGTAGTGTGTACGTACTTGAGTAGCCTCGGAGTACAGTAATGCCTCTCAGCTTTATGTAAAACACGACCGAATTCCTGTAGTTCCACTAGCTCTCCTCGAGGCAGGGTTCATGTTTCACTCACCTAGGTCAGCCTTTCCTGTCTGATACGGCAGCAGCGTAAAATGTTTATGGTCATTGTCTGCAGTTGCACGCACGCACACACGCACACGTGCACACACCAGGACACACCTGGTAGTCACCTAATATACTGTAAATATTATCGGATGTCCTCAGCAGACCATGCAAAAGCTCAACCTTTTCCCCCCTTTGTTGCAATATGATGCGTCACACAAAATCCTCCACTCCAACTTAGGTCATGTCTAATGTGCAGTGTGCGTGTGCGTGTGAGAGAGAGAGAGAGAGAGAGAGAGAGAGAGAGAGAGAGAGAGAGAGAGAAAGAGGGAAAGAAATAGAAAGCCACACACATGCACGCACGCACACAGACACGCACAAGCAGAAAGAGATACAGAGAATAACCACTATGATAGCAGCATCTCCGGGCCCTAGCGTGAGTGCAAAGATGTGTTTTGATGATGCTATCAGTCCCACCGTAAACAAGTCCTGACTCCGAACAGACCGACTGAGGCCCTGAGAGAGAGAGAGAGAGAGAGAGAGAGAGAGAGTGAGTGAGTGATAGAGAGAGAGTGAGAGAGAGAGAGAGCGAGAGAGAGAGGGGTGATTCTAAACCAATAAAGCACATATTAACTCACAGAGTGTACGAATGGAACCGCAGAGGTCCATGTGGATCCATTTGTAAAGGAACACTCATATCAGGATTTAGTGTACAGACAGAACTTCATGCTTCACATTTCCTTCTCACTCTTTCACACAAGTATTTCCTCACTCAGCTAGTCATGGCCTCCCATCCGCCCTCCACCTCGCCCCTCCTCTCCCCCTCATCTGTGCCTCTGTCCTCCATTCATTATGCAATTTGGGATCTTTTCTTTCCTGTCATGGCGCTTATCTCATTCCCTCTCTCTCTCTCTCCTCTGTCTTGTCTTTTATGCAGTGATTACAGACTACCGGTGGCTCGCCATCACACGCACCCCACCATACCTGGTGTTATCTCCCCATCGTTCCCTCTCTCCGCCCAGCCTCCATCTTCTTGGCAAAAGACCAGCCAGAGCCTCGTCTCATCCATACCAAACTATAGTCTTCCCGTCAGCCAAAACCTGTTGAGGGCAGGAAAAGTGTTTGGTATGATGAGATGAGATGAGATTCAATTTATTGTCAATGTACAGTACAAGTACAGCACAGCGAAAAGTATTTTCGCATCTCACCAATGGTGCAAACATGTCAGTAAGGAGGATATATTAATTACAGTAGTACAGTAGTAACAGGGCTGAGCAGTAGTCATTTAAATAAATAAATAAATAATGATATGAGAAGGAAGAAGAAAAACATGATCTGACCATATTGCACGAAGCCCTTATTGCACGTGGCCCAATGCACAGAGTGCTAAACTAAGGTCCAGAGACCATATTCCACAAGTCCAGTGGCCATATTGCACGAGTCCACATAGTGATAGGGGTAAGATGAGGAGGTTCAATGTACATTACTGTAAATGCACAGTGCACGCTAATTCAAAACGTCCCCATAAATGGCATTTTCATTTTGGGGAGAGCAAATCCCACATAATGCCCGGTTTCAACATGCATGTGCTCGGGCGGGTAAAGTGCACGGGCCATAAGCCGCTGCCTAAGCAGGTCCCTGTTTGTTCTATACGGCTCTCTGTTTATTAGGACTGCACGACCAGTCGGTACTGTACAGATACTGTACAGAATGGCCACGGAAGGAGCTGTCAAAGCCTCGTCACGTCCTATAGAGATTCACAGCACTCTCAATGACTGTGTGCAGCGTCCAGGAGAGGAATGCGTCGAGGGGACCCTGCCAACCCTATCCGTCAAACCAGATGCTGTGTGAGGCTTGTGTTTCTCTCTCCAAATGCATATATTTTAATGTGAGTCATGACACTAATAGCAAAACTCATTACTTTCTTTATCGTGTGTTGACTGTATTCACAGGGTCTTTTTTTGGGAGGGGGGGGGGGTTCGTATTTCTTCCACACACGCGCGCACGCGCACACACACACACACACACACACACACACACACACACACACACACACACACACACACACACACACACACACACACACACACACACACACGGGGGACGACACATTTCTTCTATTACCTTGCACCACGTTGCTCCGAGGCAAGTGATCCAAAATGTTTACTGTCATTGGGGGCTCTCATCCAACACAAAGGCTGCATGGGGCGTCCCATCTGAAACCACTCAGTGATGATGCAGCCATAATTAATATTTCCTCCACAGACTAAATTCCTGCTAAATGATTTATCGAAACGTCCTCTATACCCCAATGTGAACACGGTGTCTGTGCATGTGCATGAGCATGAGCATGTGCGACGCGTGCATGTGCGTTTGGTGTGTGCGTGGAGTGGTGGGTAGGTGCTGACTAATACCTTGGAGCGGATTAGGATGCATTAGCAGGTTCTGCACAGTAATGACATTCCTGGGACTGTGTCTGTTTTCACCCTCGTTTCTTGTAGACGTGGTTGAGAGCAGCCAGAAACACCCCAGTCAGCAGGTTGGTTCCCCCGGCAGGCCTCAGCTCTTTCAGCACCTCTTCAACACCTCTTGTCTTCATGCTGTTGCCGTCCGTCCACAGTCCACTCCTCGCCTCGTCCTTGCTTTGTTTCTCCTCGGCTAAATTGGTGGAACGAGCTGAAAAGTGGAAACAGAATTTGAGCATTAGGGAGAGGGAGAGAGAGATACATTGATATCGTGGAATGTATTTATTATGAACTAATAACGGCAATGAAATATACAACAAGATAGAAGTAATACTGGAATGTAATGACATAAAGATATATAAGAAGAATGCATAGAAGTGGGTTGGGACATTAAAATGATAAAGTTAAGTAAGGTATACACTACTGTATACTTATACAAACAGTAGTTTTCAACCAGTGGTCTGAGGACCACCAGTGGTCCTTGAGGGGGTTCCAGGTGGTCCTCAGTTAAACTTAAATGATGGAGAGTTGGTAACCAAATGGGCCCTTATAGATCTTTAACTCTTGAGAGCGTACTGTGAAAGGAAACCAGCTGGACCCTTGCAGCTCTCAAGAGTTGAATTATTGTTAAACATGCTGTAACTTACTTTACACAAGTCTACACAATTAGATCAATGTTTGCCTGTTATGTCTCCTATATTGTCTGTTCTGAGAGGCTAATGGCTGTATTTTGCGTGTCTTAAGTACCAGGTCTTATTACTTAACTTAAGACCTGGAGGCGTGGTCAATGCTCTTTGGCCACTCAGAATAGCCAGGTCTTAAGTTAAGTAATAAGACCTGGTACTTAAGACACACAAAATACAGCCCCATATGTCATCAAATGGTGGTCCGTGTGGCTTAAATGAAGAATAAAGAATGGACCTTGACATTAAAAGGGTTGAGAACCATTCCCCTACCAAGGAATAAGGAAGTGGTGGTTTCATTGTTCTGTGTTTTGTTGTTTTTGTTTTGGTTCTTTGGTTATTTTGTTTTGTCAAAAGACAGACCTTTGTATTCATCACTTCATCACAATATTGTATTTCTTTCTTTTCAGTGCAAAACCAATAAAGATAATTGTTAAAAAAGAAAAACCACAGCCCAAAAAGTATGCCCCTTCTCTCTCTGACCCGGTCAGTGACCCATAGGTCCCCGTAGAGAGCATGGGTTTTCAACCGGTGTATTGCAGTTGGTCCCTGGCCAATGGCCATGCCTCAAATGCGTGGCTTTTGAACATTATACGTCATGTGGCAGCCACGTCTAATGGATTTTTAATGTTCATTTAGAGCACTTGAATCGTTCACCCACCAAGTCTATGGACTTTGAGGATATTACAATTTTTTGTTCAGAGCACTTTAGAGCCAGCCAAGTCTATGGACTTTAATGTTTGTTTAGAGCACTTATGACGTAAATCGTTTGCCAGCCATGTCGATGTTCTTTTCATGTGGCCGATATAAATACAGTGGGCGGTGGGCCCTGCACTGTTATGGAGCATAACGGCCCATGACGTCATGTTTAAACAACAAGACAAAAATAGGGGGCACGGTGGCAGTCGGTATAGTACTGTCGCCTCACAGCTAGAAGGTCCTGGAAATAAATGTAATAACCCATGCTGGCACAAACATGTCGGTCTAAAAGTGTATTGATACCTGGCAACCAGTGCTGTCCATGGTAAACAAAATCATGCTGTTAAAGTGACGGTACACATATTAACCAGTTAACAGTTTTTTTTATATTATTTTATTGGTAAAAAGGTCAATTTCCTTCTGTCTGTTAGAAAAGTACTGTATTTAAAGTACTGTATTTGAAGGCCCTAGTAAAAGATACTGGTTCTGTTCAGAATGACTTTCCACAAAATAATAATAATACATTCTCGATAGTGGGCTCGATAAGAACCCGGCTCGATAAGCCTGATCGATAAGGTGCTCATTATCACTAAAAAGTAACAAGCTCCATCCCTAGTCAGGTAGGTCTATGATGATGGACCCACCCGACACAATATGTGGTCCCCAGGTTGCTCTTAGTCAGGATGGTGGTCCCTGGGCCTGTTGAAAACCCCAGCTGATTCAAAAACATCAAGTACAACTATCTGTGTACATTAATGCAAGTAACATTCTATTCGTGAATTCCTTGTTTTTGTCAATGTCCATTTCAGGTCTCCGACAGGCGCAGGGAAAAAGCTCTTTCTTAGCAGTGACTGTACAATGACTGTAGTGTGTTGGATCAATTCCTGCATGCCAGAGGCTGCAAGTTCTATTAGTATTGTGTTCCACACTGAGGCTCTTCAGTGGGAACACAGAGGTTGTTTTGGGTCTGCGCGGCCAGGCCAGGTGGTCATATATCACAACACATGGAAATAGATGGAAACAGGTTCAGGAAAATAGGAGAAAGCAGAGGGGGAGATGACAAGAAAGTATAGGGAAGAGAAGAGGGGATAGATTCCTGTTCTGCTCTGCTTACAGATGTCGTGGATCGTAACGTAAAACCTCTCCCGTGTTTTGACATTACAAGAATAATGGAATGTGTTTCATCCTGTCCGAAAAGCCATCCGATTATATTAAGCCTCTTCCTAGACATAAATACAGGGTCCAGAGGCATTACTTTCTCATCATGCGTACAGCTGCATTTCAAACCACCTCTCAGTCCTACCTGGGATATGAAGACATGAGCTTAAATGACCCAAGAACAACAACAACATAATTAATTCATCCTTTAGGCAAACACACTCGGCTTACACAGTCTCCGCCATGCACCCTCTGAGTCTGTAAGGAGTAAAAAAAACGTATAGGACAGAATGTGTGCAACCGCCAAGACGGCTTGGCAGCAGAGACGTACAGAAAAATCAAATACTTTCACACGATATCCAATGTGTTGCTACAATTAACTAATAGGCTTATATAATTAGGTCCACAGCTGCTGTTCTGTCAGCTCGTTATGGATGGCTTGAAGTTAACAATAGAGCACAGACAGGCAGACAGAAGCGGAGCTGTCATCCAACTTTGCCGTCTACAATATTTGGACGAGTCAACGGAAGTTGGAGGGGGGGCATGCAGCAGGGGGACTGAGGGAGGGGGCGGTAGGGGGACTGAGGGGGCTGGAAGACTTGCAAGGCGAGAATGGCAAATCCATATCCATCCATCGACAGCGTCAACAATGTGTTCTGGGTACTAACTACGTACATTTACTCAAGTACACTACTTAAGTGTACTTCTTTTGATACTTTATGCTTCTACTCCACTACTTCTCGATGGCAAATATAGCACTTTTCACTCCACCCAACCCAATGATGTGACCGCTTTAGTTACTACAGTATAGTATAGTATAGCTAGCTTTGCAGAATTCAGATTTCGCCGAACCCTGTATTTCATACTTTGGCTGTCGAAACAGATCTACAAGATCACAAGTTGTTGCATTGCGACCTGTACTTTATTGGTTTATTTGGACGGGGCAGAGCATTGATTGATTGATTGAAGTATTTATTAACAGTTTGCAGAACTACAGTACATTTCAAGCACGACTCAATACAAAAACTGTTAACTGTGAGTTGACGACACCATAAAGCATTACACTTGTTTACAAGAGGGTCCACCGTTTTCAATTCATCATAACATTCAGAGACGTACAAATATTAATGAAAATTACAAAACTGAAATAACATTGTGTGCTTGTGGATCTGCTATTCTTTTACCGTTTTTAACAGTTTGACAATTCAAGTCAAGTAAAAGTAGCCTACAGACCTTGCCGTATTTATTCTGCATTGCGGTGTTGCTATTTTTAACGAAATAAAACGCCTCCCACCGCTGATCGTCAACAATGTGTTCTGCTGTGAGTGTGAGTTTGCCCCGCGCTGACCCTGACTGACCGCGGGAAAGAAAGACTACTGAAGTGCCGAACAACAGAGAGCTGTCTATGCTGCAACTTCTCAACACGGACGGATGTGGAAGTAATGTATTCATCGTCTCAGACAATGTGCACTTGTGTCATGTTTGGTCACCACTTTTGGCCCGCACTTCAACTTCCCTAGCTGGAAATGTATTCTTTATTCATTTGGGGAAATATTCCTTCCTGACTCTGTCACACATTTGATGTGTCTCGGTTTGTTTGTTGATGGTCATCATAGTCGCTATAGAAACAATCCGCCGGTCCTGTGAGCATGCAGGCGTTGGGCTTTGATGATATCAAATATCTCACCTCAGACACCATGCTATACACACAAGAAGTAGCTTTTTTTCCCCCCTTGAACAACACCTCGACACTTTCAACACCAACACAGGCCAGACAGTGCAGTAATCTTTCGGCTATCTGTTCATCAAGTGGCGATAATGTCTGACCCCTCTGTGATATGGTTTCTGTGGTTTTCTCTGTTGTGTTGTTGTTTAAGGAGCTAGCATCTTGTTTGTATGGTCTATATAATGATGGATGATAGCTGGAGAATGCGTGTGTTCATGGTTTTTGGTTTTCGTGCCATAGTTTTGCACGGTGCGGTTTAACTGTTGGAGTCATGTTACAGTACAAAGACGATTGCTGCATAATTTCTGCCAAGACATCTGTATGGGTGACGTTCGTGAGCTGTTGCTTGCCAGCGATGTGAAATTCATAGGCAGGAATTGAGGTACGTATACCCTGCCAAACCATGAGCGTCAATATAACTAATAGCTACCCCTCTCACCGTCCTATGACAGTGAGAGGTTGTGTGTCGTACAAGCTCCCAAAATGGCAGATCTACAAGTTCACAAAGTTACATTGGCACTCAGGATTGTACAATGAATGTACCTTTCTGTTAACCTCACAGTTTCCAGTCTCTCTCCGGGTAACCTTCTCACCCCTCTGTCTGTTTTCATATCCCCCAACCCCACCCCAGCCACCTACTTCCAAACACAGGAAACCTATGTTGGAAAAGCAGCTTGTGTGTCGGCCCCACTTTAAAGTAAGAGTATTAGGAAGGAAAATAAACACGGGGCAGAGAAAGTCGCGGTGGAACAAAGTGAAACAAAATTAGCGTGGCTGCATTGCCCACATTCTGGCTGATGTCCATGTTGATACGGAGGCTTATGCCCGGGCTCAGAAGGACCCTATCGTTTGAAAGCAGCCACCTCCGATGCTATCTCAGCACTATTAGGCTGCCAGGATTACGATTGTTGTTTTGATTACGGCAGGCAGGGTGTAAGGCAGCCCGCCTGAATTTCCTATTCCTCGCTGGGTAATCGCCTACTAGGCCCACAGAGATTAGTGTATGTGCCCACCAGGGCGGTGTTGATTCATGCCGGACACGGACACACACACACACACACACACACACACACACACACACACACACACACACACACACACACACACACACACACACACACACACACACACACACACACACACACACACACACACACACACACACACACACACACACACACACACACACACACACACACACACACACACACACACACACACACACACACACACACACACACACACACACACACACACACACACACACACACACACACACACACACACACACACACACACACACACACACACACACACACACACACACACACACACACACACACACACACACACACACACACACACACACACACACACACACACACACACACACACACACACACACACACACACACTTTAGGTTGTTGTTTCTTTCCCTTCCCAGCTCCCCTGCTTTTTGCAGCTTTTCTGGCTTTACACTTCCAGGCCTTCTATCTCAGTAATCCTGGTTTGCAGCTGAGAGAATGGTTTATCTGACAAAAAGGAAAGCAATGAAGATTTGTAGTGGTGCCCGAAGGGGAAACGACTGCTCTGCTCTGCATTGAACCAGCAGTGGCTTGCTCAGAGTGAGCACACAGGGAAATGACACGCAGTAGAGAGACACGTGTATGACATATTAATGCTACACACACAGCATGTAATAACAGACACATGAATGCTATACAGTAATAACAGACACACATTCATGTCCAGGTCAGGATGAGGCTGACTCTCTTCAGTAATCTCATGCTGGGCATAGAATCCACTGAAAAAAGCAGTTCTACAAACCTGCTTTTAATCGAGCCTCGACCTCCCAATTTCAGGGCAGACAGATCAGTCTAACCACCAGGCCACTGAGCTGGTAGAGATCTAGATTCAGACACATTATGCAATCTCATTTCCAAATTTGAGCAAGAATCACGCAGCAATAGTTGGCTGTCCAATTAATTTGAGTTACTCTTATGTTTTTGCTCCAAAAGAGACATAGGTGTACTGTAAATCAAGCACTTTGATGTTGTCTGTTTAAAGCCACAGTAGTTGGCTCCAGGTGCCACATTTTTAATGGTTCAGCAACGACAAACTAAAGACATATATTTTCAGTGAAAAAATGAGAATCGTGTGAGAATCTTGATCACCATTATATCTTGTGGAAGAAAACCGAGATTCATAGTTGAGCAAGAATCGTGCAGCACTAATCGGTATATGGACACATTCACGGCCATCTTAAAACCCTGTGTGGATCCATTTGTAACTCTTCCACCATGGACCCCATTTGGTTCCATGTGTAGCGTGAGGTATAGGAGGGGACCAGATAAATGGTAAATGGTGCATTTATATAGCGCCATTACATAGATTGTGCATTACATTCACCCATTCATACACCGATTGTGGCAGAAGCCATGCAAGGTACCAACCAGCACATCGGGAGCAATTTGGGGTTCAGTGTCTTGCCCAAGGACACTTCGACATATAGACAGGAGGAGCCGGGTTTCGAACCGCCGACCCATGGATCATTGGACGACCTGCTCTACCTCCTGAGCCACACTCGCACAGATCAAAAAGTAGTGTCAGGATAATAAATAATAAGCATGTGTTTTGAAATTGTGATCCTCTCTCACAAGTGTTGCATTGTGGGCTGGCACACGGCGTCAGGTGCGAGCGCTGATTACATAAAGGTGTGCAAAGGTGTGCACCTTTAATCACACATCAAAGACTCATCGTTGTCACGGAGAGGGGCGGTCTCACCCACCCCATCCCGTGCACATCAAAGAAAAACTTCTCTCGCACTCACGCACGAGCACGCACACACACACACACACACACACACATACATACACAAACACGTGCACTGACAGGCATCAGCGCACAATCCAAGAGGCTATATGTATCAACGGTGCGAGAATCTTTCGACGAGGTAAAGTGATATCACAGCTCAGGACGCGCGAGTGCCGAGATGAAAGCCACGAGAGATTTTCCCAACAAGTCTTAACGGCTTTGTTCTAAAAAGTTCCTCCACCGGTGGTGATTTATCTGTTGGAATGTGGAGGGAATCACAGCCTGCATATTAAACAGCGTGGCTGGGGGGGGGAGGGGGGGTTCTCGAGGACAGACATGTTTGGGGGGGTAGGAGGGGTTTAAGGGCATTAAATGTTCCTGTAAAGTTGCTGTGGGGACAGGCGGTGCCGTGTTCCACGGCCGTGTCCACATGTTGACAGCTTTACGCCTGTGGTCCTGCACTTTAACGGCTGCCTTGGATAAACCCAAAGCCACCTACTCTACCCTGCAGAGTTATTATACAGCCCCGTATAGACCTGGAGGAAAGCCCGGCCCAGAGGCCTAAAAAAAACCCTATACCTTATTAACGCTCAACGCTCAGTGTTTTGACAGAGATGTCCTGACATGATTATTTTTGTTTCTCGTCCGAGATGCAGATATCTGAATGTATATTGGTTTGGTCAATACTGAAGTATCGCTCGGGTACCAGTACATTATGGGTACAGGCTTTAATTTCCAACACACCAAAGGTCCGACAGTCATTAGACCGACAACCGTCCCCAAACCCTAACCTAACCGCAAGCACGACGCAACGCATGTCGGGAGCGACGGGTGATTTCCACATGTCGGACCTTCGGTGTGTCGGATAAGCGTGCGCGTTATAAGAATACATAAAAATATTCCATAAATAAATTGTTCTGCAGCCACAATTTCGTAAAACAACACATTTAACTTCCACTTAAAATCTAAACATTCAAAATAATGGTTTAGTGTAAAATTAGCTTATCATCACATATGATGTGTCATGCATCATATCAGATTTAGACTTGTGTACTCCCAGGCGGATGCCAGATTTTAGAGGCATTCTTTTCGTTTGTTAATCAAAAAGGTTTTGGACATATAAGGTTTCCACCCGACAGCAACGAACTGCTAAACGAACGTGTTGAACGTCAACAGGTGTTCCAATGGCCGAGCCAAACCCTCGGAGGGCTGACAACAGGACCTCAGATGGTCACACTGGTTAAGTTCATTGACCTCTTGACCTCGCCGGGTCCTCTAACCCCAGTTAAAAAACCCACAGAGCCTCTCTTTCTTAAGTCCGCCTGTCAGGTCTTAATCACAGAGGAGGAGACACCACACCCCCCCCCCACACACACACACACACACACACGCCTGAGAACAGGCAATGACTAAATCGGTTGTTCTAAAAGTTTCTTTTTTATCTTCGAAGAACCCCCGATTTGGTATAAATCAGGTCACGGACCCCCCATTAACTCAGAGTGTACAACTAGAGCCTGGCGTCAAGAGTCCAAAACTCAGTATGGTTCATTCTGTACGCTCTCAGAGAGCTACAGACTGGTACGGGCCCCCATTTGGTCCCTAACTATTAACAATGTATAGCTAGGGAGTGCGGGGACCCCCTGGAATCCCCTTAAGGACCCCAGGTGGTTCCGAGGGCCCCACTTTTAGAAGCGCTGGACTATAAACACATCAACAAAATGTGCAATATGAGCAAGTTGATGCGGTGGTATAGGGGGTTATTCTGGTCCTGTATAAATACACATGATGAACTATATCCAAACAGATATTTACCTATACTGTATATGCCAGCTAGAGAGCAATTTCCCATCAAATGTTACTGTGAGCTTGGCGCTCTCTCTCTCCCTCTCTCTCTGTAGTCATCCACCAAACCCACTTCCTGTGTCCATTACTCCCGATCTGTCCACGCCATCGTCCCACTTTGGCGCGGGTCCCGGGGGAGAGAGAGAGGACAGTGCAGTGGCCAGATCCAAACCCCCAGCATCGGGGCTTTGATGACAGTGTCAAGTGTTTATAAGTATAGCCCCGTCGTATTTGCAACGGTCTTCGCTTGGACTGTGGAATAGTGAGGCCATTCTGCAGCCCGCAGGTGTTAATTTTACACATGTGTGAAGTAGTCCCTTTTAAAAACCTGAACCGTGAAGCGGTGGATCGGAAAGTAAAGCACACACCGACCGAAAGACAAATATACAAGTGCAAAGAGCCAGTGTTTGAATAGGCCAGCTGATATTATACAGGATGTATACTGTACATATATATATATATATACAGCTGCCGTGTATGGACGGCTACTTATAGTTGGAAGAGATATGAGCTTTGCTCCTACAGGAGTCGGTAGTCGGTGAGGCTGCAGCTTCTAAACTGCATAATGCTGTTTTTGAATAGCCAAACTATAAATGCATAAAGTGGCTAAAATGATTGCGATGCTGTATTAATACATTTTGCTGGGGATCCCCTGGAACCCCCACAAGGACCCCTGGCGGTCCCCCGGACCCTGCTTTGAGCACCACTGCTCTAGGCTACATTGTTATGAAAAAGGTTTGTGTATGAATTATTGTTTAATGTTTAGCCGGTGTCTTGAGGCGACGTTAACACAATAACGCCACGTAGCACGGACCAATAATGAAACGCGTTTTTTATAAAAGTCAGCGTATAGTCATTTTTAATTGGAGTTTCTTTGACTATGGCATGCAAATATCACGACCTTCAAGAAACAAGTGGTCCACGTTGACAAAGTGCCATGGCTGCCGTCCGCCTCGCCTGGATCAATTAAAATGCTTTTAAGTTGCGGTGCTCCAAAAGCCTTCCCTAAGACGCATAATAATAACCTCATTACTGGATACTAGGGATGCTCGGGCATTGTGTTTTTATTTCTTTGTTATTTTTTTTATTTTTTTTTCTTGGTTATGATTTCCTCAGATGACTCCGAAAAGGTGCACGGAGGTGTGCAAGGAATTGCACGGCTGAAGGTGACTTGGCAACGCTCGCCACGATGACTCTCTGAAGGTGACTTGGCAACGCTCGCCACGATGACTCTCTGAAGGTGACTTGGCAACGCTCGCCACGATGACTCTCTGAAGGTGACTTGGCAACGCTCGCCACGATGAGTCTCTGAAGGTGACTTGGCAACGCTCGCCACGATGAGTCTCTGAAGGTGACTTGGCAACGCTCGCCACGATGACTCTCTGAAGGTGACTTGGCAACGCTCGCCACGATGAGTCTCTGAAGGTGACTTGGCAACGCTCGCCACGATGACTCTCTGAAGGTGACTTGGCAACGCTCGCCACGATGACTCTCTGAAGGTGACTTGGCAACGCTCGCCACGATGACTCTCTCGCCTAAGCTCACTTGGCGGTGACTCTCATGGCTCAAGTCACCTTCCGCCTGAAAACGAGTGCACTCTTTCAATCTGACTCGTCTTACATTTTGTTGCTGTCCGGAGGAAACCTCATAACTCCATTTTTGAGGTGTTCCATAAATCAGTGCTATTGAACACCCGTCTGTGTGTTGTTTAGAAAATATTGGTAAAGTCTTATTATATATATATTATATGGAAAGTAGTAAAAAATGCATAACTTAACTCCATCGGACCCTCAAATTGTCTGCTGATATTCTGTATATGCATGTATACCGTATATATGTATCGAATCGATTGCACAATGGTGCCGTGTGGAAAATACTGAGAAAAGCAGATGTACAATCTCAGAACGTGTTAAGCTTGTGCTTTTGCTACTGTACCTTCACTTTTTGTAATCGTTCATGAATGGCAAAAAATTTAAAAAAGGGGTTTGAAATAATGGTGATGATTGATTTGAATCCACTCTGTATCGCCCAGCCCTATACTGCACAGAGCCAGTGTGAAATCAGGCTGAACTAACGGGAACATGGGCAGATCATTTGTCTTTCAGACTTCCCATTTCAACACTCTTCTTCTCTCCCTCCGTCCCTCGTTTCATGAGAGATTGTTTCTTAACCCATTCTGAACGGGAACCCATTTTGGTGTTGGCATCATGTTATGCTTTAGCTATTGAAAAATAGCAGATCTACAAGCTCATAGCGCGCCACCGAGTGGCGCGCTACGAGCTTGTAGGTCTGCTATTTTTGAAAAATCGAAGAACGACTGACATTTTTGGAATCTGATCTCAGGTCAGAATGGGTTGATCAGACCAGTGTGTGTCCAGTGGAAACCTCGTATGAATCTGATCTCAGGTCAGAATGGGTTAAAGGGTCAGTTCCACAGTGAGTGGAGTTCAAAAGCATGCTGTCTGGTGGGGTATATCTGTACAGCGTTGGGACAAAGTAGGCTACTCAAATGTTTTACTTAGATACAAGTATCAATAACACAATGTAGAAAATACTCCCGTTTACAAAATACAGGTACAAGATGCGATGTGAGCTTGCTATTTTCAAATAGCTATACTATACTATACTATACTATACTATATACTACACTACACTACACTACACTACACTACACTACACTACACTATACTATACTATACTATACTATACTATACTATACTATACTATACATACTATGGGGCTGAAGTCATTAACCCATTCTGAACGGGAACCCATTTTGGTGTTAGCATCATGTTATGCTTTAGCTATTGAAAAATAGCAGATCTACAAGCTCATAGCGCGCCACCGAGTGGCGCGCTACGAGCTTGTAGGTCTGCTATTTTTGAAAAATCGAAGAACGACTGACATTTTTAGAATCTGATCTCAGGTCAGAATGGGTTAATCAGACCAGTGTGTGTCTGTCCAGTGGAAACCTCGTATAGAATCTGATCTCAGGTCAGAATGGGTTAATGTATGCTTTGTAATAATAAAGTAACTAGTACTAACGTTTTCAAATAATTGCAGTGGTGTAAAAAGTACAATATTTGCCTTGCAGAAGTATAAAAAAGTACAGTAAGTACCGGTAAGTCAAAGAAGTATGAAGTTTGGAAAAATGGAAATACTCAAGTAAAAGTAAAAGTACCTCAAAGTTGTACTCAAGTACAGTACTTGAGTAAATGTACTACGTTACTATCACCACTGGATCATGACAGATTAGCACCAGTGGTTCTTTAATGGGTTGCCGTTTCTTCATTGAGCCTTGTGAAAACGTTCTTCCTCCCCCTGGAGGGTGTCATAATGGTACATTCTGTCCTCCGCACCCAGCAGTGGTTCATTCATGACTCCGTAGGATGAATGGAGTGATATAAGCACATGAATTAGACTCCCCCCTCCTGTAAATTTAGACCATAAATAACGGCAATAAAACAATGAAATTGTCAAAGTAGACGAGCCAAAGGGGGTGCACCGGAAAGCACTTACAGTAGAGCTTCCATTCATGATAGAATGTGTTGAGTGAAAGACACCTTTATGTGGGTCAACTTTGCTCGGCGGAACTTTTCCCATTATTTGTTAGCGTTAGACTAAACGATTCCACATTGTTCTCCTCGTGAACAAAGTGCAAAGTGTACCTCTCCGTAACAACGTGAAACCTTTTTTTCGCACACCAAACATTCCCTGGGTATTGCCATGTGAGGAGAGAAGAGCATGGCTTCTTTCACAGAACAGAACAGAATGGACTGGTGTTTGCATGGTATCAGTCCAGAGAGCTCAGATATTTGAGTATAAATAGCGTGAAAAGAGGGGCTGTGCCAGACAGGAATGTCGTGCTCAAGGGCATCTGTTGGACAGTGCCCAGCATGCACGCCATGATGGGTGATAACATTAGCTGGAGAGCTGCCAAAAAGGCAGGGGATGGGGGGGGGGGGTTAGTAAGAGAAAGCAGGGAAAGAAAGAGGGGGGGGGGAGGGAGTCAAAAGACAGACAGAAAGACAGACAGACAGACAGACAAGTCCAATTCATACTTTGTCGTAACACGTTGCTGTGCGCTGGAGCATAAATTAGGCATTGGACAGACAGACAGTGCAAACAGACTAAAACCATCTTGTGTCTCACATTTTTCTTTGTTTTTTGTACACTCTCAGAGTTACCAGAGGTTGAGAACCATTGATTCTAAGCCCTAAGGTATACACAGTCGCCGAGTGACGCCGTCATAATAATGACAAAGTGGGGGGGAGGGGGGGGGGGGGGGGGTTCGAGGTGATAAGAATGGCGGTAGTGTGTGGGGAAATGGGTCGGTGGTGTAATGTAATTGAAAACACCCAAGAGGAAGAAGAGATTAAAAAAGAAAATAGAGGAGAGGGGAAGAAAGAGGGAACAGGAGTAGACTAAAGTGAATCTGATTGTCTGGAGGAGGTTGGGGGAGGTGGGGGGGGCAAGAGGAAAGGGACAGGAGAGGTGAGAGAAACAGAAGATGGGGGAGCCAGATCTCACGCTTCCCGCCAGAGTGATATTCTGCCTCCATAGCAATCGATCGTATTTCTGGGAAGTACGCCACGGTCTCACGATATCTCAGGAGGACGTGCTGCTATACGCACAAAGACTCTCGTTGCCTCATACGTTCTTGTTTTTCCCTTTATATTTCTCCATTTCCCTCTGTGATGCGTCACTTTCTCTTCTCCCCCCCCCCTCTCTCTGGGTTCAGCTCTCTCACTCTGACTGTACTAGACAGGGAGATTTTTTCCCAACGTGATGAAGTGCAGAGGCAACTGGCAGCTATTCTGAGTAGCCATCACCTGCATATCAAAGACATGAAAAGGGCCGCTCAGTCGCTCAGGAATGGCATCTGAACAAATGACCTGCCGGACAAGCTTTCAACAGCTCCTTCTCACTTCTCCACAAGAAACCCGACATCCAGGGAGCTGAGGGGAGAGACTCTGTAATGCCCCGGCATCCAGGGAGCTGAGGGGAGAGACTCTGCAATGCCCCGACATCCAGGGAGCTGAGGGGAGAGACTCTGCAATGCCCCGGCATCCAGGGAGCTGAGGGGAGAGACTCTGCAATGCCCCGACATCCAGGGAGCTGAGGGGAGAGACTCTGCAATGCCCCGACATCCAGGGAGCCGAGGGGAGAGACTCTGCAATGCCCCGACATCCAGGGAGCTGAGGGGAGAGACTCTGCAATGCCCCGACATCCAGGGAGCTGAGGGTAGAAACTCTGCAATGCCCCGACATCCAGGGAGCTGAGGGGAGAGACTCTGCAATGCCCCGACATCCAGGGAGCTGAGGGGAGAGACTCTGCAATGCCCCGACATCCAGGGAGCTGAGGGGAGAGACTCTGCAATGCCCCGGCATGAGCGGCATCTTGAAAAGATGTTGTGCCAGGTCCAGGGACTACGGTAAAGATGTTGTGCCAGGGACTACGGTAAAGTCCAGAGTGTGTGCAACGTTTGGGGTTTATTATTTTTACCCAAACAAATCCTCCACCAACAGTTACAGTGCAGAATAAATAGTGAAGGCCTTAAATAACAAATCAAAATAAGACTTTACCAAAATATCAAAAATGAAACTACTACTTGACAGCAAACTAAACGAATGAAAACAACCTAGGAGCTTAAGATACCGTTTGGGCCCTGGCAGCTCTTTCCTAGGTGCTTACAGCGTGTTGCTCCAAGCCCAACTTACACTGACCCTCTTATAGGGAGTGGATCCATTCCTACCACATGGCACGACATCAATTGACAATCATTAATTAACCCAGCTACACATTCGCATAGCCTATGACTGACCTAAACCTTCAAAGGATGTTGTACAACATAATATAAGTTACATTTTCTCATTATATTCAACAGACCATTACAATATTGCTCTCTAATACAGACAGACAACACAACACTCTTCTACAATACTTACTTGGCACCCTCCAATCTAGAGAGGCGTGCCAGCACTGATGAGGTGAGGTGACCAATCAATACTTCAAACATTAACATGCATTGGGAAGAAATACCAACACTTCCACACAGTCAGCCGGCCGTTAAATGGAAGCTGCTGTGTAGTTACTAGTTAGAAGTGTACATTGTCCTCAGTGTACAACTGCCCAATGTGAATAGGGCACAGGCTGCCCTGTGACAATTAACTACCATTTTGTAAAGAGTTGTCAACATGTTTTGGAAATAACGTTGAGCCTGTAGATCGGCTAATATAACATATTAGCTTAACTGTTACTCGACATTTTGCTGAGGACCTCCTAAACGTGTGCGTGTGTTTGGGGGGGTCCACACTGGGTGCATGCATGCATAGCAGGTGTTTATGCACAGGAGAGCACAATGGAGTGTGCACGTGTGCTGTGTCTCCGTGTAGAACAAGCACCAGTATCTCATATCCACCCCCCCCCACAGTCACCTCACTGCCTTGTTTGTCCCACCAGGGGCTGCTGTCAGTCACTTGCACAGTTGACCCTGTTATTTCCCAGAGGTCAGAGGTCAGTGAGGATTGTGGGGTAGCGGTGAAGGGAGGAGCCGGAGCGGCAGGACCTCGTCACCACGCTGATGACACGGAGACAATGGCGCTGTGACCTCATTCCATGGGAGCTTTCTGCACACAAGGAGACTTGCTGATTCAATTACTTGTTAAAGTTAATAGTGGTTCTCAAAGTGCTGGTGCTGGGAGGGACTCCCCCCTAGCGGCCCCCCAGGTAAATGATTGATTGTTAACTTAGTAATCACATTGAACTGTAACTCTGAGTGTACAAATGCAACCAAATGGACCCATAACTGGCATAATATGCTGAAGGGGTGCGGTCATTTCATCACCTCTGTGGTGAGGAGAATGCGACCGCAGAGCGGAGTCACTGTCGGCCACATTCCAGGACGTCTGCGTGTGAATCACAATGCTGCTGACACCCTGCAAGTCCTCCTGGCAGCGGAGCTACCGAAGGTTGAAAAGACAATAAAACTAAAGGAGAAGTCGTGTTTAGATAGTGAGTAATGCCCGCCCGCTCTGGGAGACTGCTATTTGTCAAATACATTTTAATACTCTCTCTTTCTGTCACACACGCGCGCGCACACACACACACACACACACACACACACACACACACACACACAAAACAGACCCAGTCCCCAAAAGCGTAATTTGCACATTTGTCTCAATTATAAGCACATATGATTTTTCCACATTTGCTTTCCACATCAGTTGTGATTCATGTGAACTAAAACATGATTTTCCAAATGTGCTTTTCCTGTGGTCAGTCACAATTGATTTGACTTAAATCACATGGGCTTTTAACGTGTGGCCTATCATCACGTGTGCTTATCACATGTGAATTGGACTTCTTCACATGTTAAACAGTGCGTGTTGGTGTTGGGGGGCAACGACAACGCTTGACAGCAGAGAATTCTGGGGCTCTGTCTTGTCACAGTGAGATTTGTTTCACATGGCAACACAAAGGCAGCGCTGGCTGCATACAGGCCTCCAGCACAAAACAAGCGCACACTCTTGCTGGGAGAGACAAACACGCACACACACGCATGCACACACACACACACACACACACACACACACACACACACGCACAATGGTATCTCTGTCACACCAGTGGGCCTGTAGAAGTTTTCTTTTTATCATTTTCATCACGTGAGATCACAGCCCAGAATAGAAAATCCCAGATCTTCAGAAACCGCCCCTATCTGGCATCATATTGTGCATGCTGTTTGTTGTTTTTCTTGTCGCCCTTCCAGCTCAGATGTTTTCTTGTTTTCCATCTGCTGAATGCGTCCCTTGATGAGAGGAATATGAAGAAAAAGGAGCGAATGGCCAACTCGAACGGACGAGTGAGGGAAACGGACAGACAAAGAGGGCATGTTTGTAAAGAGGATATGTTTGTCGAGTTCCGCCCTCTCGTGCTATTAGTGCGACAGCAAGGTCAGGGGGGCCATATTTTACGAGTCAGCATTCAACAGCGCTCTGACCTGCACACCAAACAGGTGTTCCTCGCCATGGTGTGTCCATCAGTCTGTCTCTGCCTTCAAAGTCATTAAGCACTCTCCTTCAATCTCTCCATCGTTTAGCTCCTCTGGGCTCCCTCCATTATGATGCTTATCTCTCTTTAGAACGGCTACAATCTCCACAAAGCCACAAGTGAGCCCACTGATGTTAGATCCTATCTACAAAGTCCCAGCCAGCACCCTGATCTATACTTAAGGAGAAAATCCACCATGACAAAGAATGTGCGTGCGTAATGCCGACAGTTGTAGACCCGATCCATTGACGTCCATGTATGTTTAACCCTTTCTGGATCAGAGCCCACTTGAAGAAAAATAAATTAATCTGTGTTAAAGGACCACTTCACCACTTTTCAACTTATCTTCATATAATTGGTCACTTCATGATAAAATACCATAATTTTTTTCTACAAAGTCTGTATCTCATAGGAGGGCTGTGGGCAGTTCAGAAACCCGTCCACCAATGACATCATTGTTAGACAGATTATTTTTAACAAGATTTAAAAAATAATATATATAGAGATTTTTATTATCATGAGAACGATGGCTTCCATTATCGTATTGCAACTTTTCAGGAATAGAAAGCCTGCCATTTCTATAGATGGTATGCGCGTGACATCATCATCAAACCAGGAAGTTATGCAGGAACGCCTACTGAGTGCCACAAATTTACTTTCTGGCCTTGACAGCTCATACATCTAAACAGAAAAGTCCAATATGATTGCATTAAACGACATTAAACTCACTTTGCCACTCACTTTGCCACTCGATTTGCCATTCACTTTATCCATGCGCATACCCTCTATTTAGTCTATTAGCTTGGATTCCCCATTTCATTTTCCCCAGTTCATTTTTATATTCATAGTCCTCACACACGGCTCCGGGTGAGATAATGTCCATATCAAAGAAAGGTGATGCTTGCCTGCAGCGAAAACAGGTGTGCTAAACCATGGAGTGGATCTATATTTTGGGTGTAAAGGATTTCTTTCCAAACTTCCCACATTAGTAGGCTATAGATAGTATAGATATAGATAGTTTAGATTAAGGCATTCTACTGACATACAGCAAGCTTTGGTCCTGTGCAATTCTGCATCCGAGTAGACTTGAGAAAGAGTGGCCCTCTGCAAAATTCAGACAAAAACAATAGTAAATCAGACTATATACTAACGTGGGAAGTTTGGAAATTTGCTTTTTAGCTTATAGTGAATCGAGGCCCTATGAGTTAAATGCAGGGCCTCTACGTGACTTCTCCGTCCACGGGACCAGGCCTTGCCATCCTGTAGTGCAAACCACAGCATGGCACACTATACCCACCAGACAGTGCAGTGCATGCCACCCATACTTAAAGCCTGGCATCCACACCAACCAGACACCCTTATGCCTCGCCAGCGCTCCAATGTGGAGCGTTTGAGTCTGGGGAGAAAAAAGGAATTGGGACAAAACTTAAGGGGGAAAACGGAGTGCATAAAGGGGATATATAGAAAGAAGAGAATGTAGCTTTTCTCGTCGGCAATTCATGTATTTGATTTCATATCTTTGTGTGTTGTTATCGCATGGTGGAGAGTGACAGACAGAGAGAGAGAGAGAGAGAGAGAGAGAGAGGGATGGTGTGGACATGAGAGAGAGAGAGATACTGTAGAATAGATAGGGATGGTGTGGACATGAGAGAGAGAGATACTGTAGAATAGATAGAGAGAGATAGGGATGGTGTGGACATGCCCGCTGCATGTTGGCCTATCAGTCTTCTGCATCGCCGCTCCAACAGCTCTCTCTCTCTCACCCAACCCAAGTAGGAGGCGGCTTCCCACTGAACCCAGACCGCAGCTGGGTCTTCAAACACACACACACACACACACACACACACACACACACACACACACACACACACACACACACACACACACACACACACACACACACACACACACACACACACACACACACACACACACACACACACACACACACACACACACACACACACACACACACACACACACACACACACACACACACACACACGCCCTCTTATTTAACTTCCGTGATGCTTATACCTTTATAAGCCCAGGTAAAATCCACCTCTCCTCACCTGTCAGAGCAGCACAAGCATCTGTATTGTTCGATGTCATGACATGACGATATAGCGCCTTCACAGGCCACCCAATTCCAAGAAAATAAAAAGCTGGCCTTTGTCTCATTAAATAGCATGCCTTACAGTACGGTATAGTCTCTGCTTCTCACTCCTCACTCTCTATCACGTGTCATCAGTACTTTCTCACCTTCACTTCACTGCTGTTATCAGACTAGGCTCAACTCACTGCCGCCCCCCCCCCCCCACCACCACCTCTCTCTCTCTCTCCAGTCTAAACCAAGCATTACCTCATCCATCTCTCCCATCACCTCTCCATGTCTCGCAGCCTCTAAATAGGCAGCATTGTTGTGGTGCCATTGTTGCTGGCAGTAGAAGGTCCCCATGAAGACGGTGGCATCATCAAATTAACACAACGAATGCACTGACATTTCCCCGTCGCTGTATCGTTTACCACCTTGTGCAAACACATCCGCCCTGTCTCTCTTTGCCACCCCCCCCCCCACCCCAATATGCTACACACTCTCACACAGACACACACACACACACACACACACACACAGACACACACACACACGGCGAAGCCTTCAGCATTGGAGGTCTCGGATGAACGCGTAGGTGAAATGAAACACTTATATGCCACTGGCACAGGAGCAACAAAAGGCCCTATACACACAGGCTGTGTTGTGTCCCAGGACAGTAAGGTAGTTATCTGTGCCACAGTGGGAACATAAAGCAGTCAACAGATGAATGCTATCTTTATATCTGCTGCACCAGAGGTGATCTGAAACACTGCCACTGGACGTCACCGAGCCCCCTGCGCTGAAACACACCCTTTGAACTCTACTGACGGAACCAACAGAATCAGGCCAGCTCTTTGATAACAAGGAGGGGGGGGGGGGGGAGGAAAACCCGAGCTCTAAAAAGGAAGCATTATTTGGTTCCGGCTCCATTAAAAAAATGTTTAATTTCGAGAACGATGGTGGGGTGTGTGGGGGGGGGGATAAAAACACTGAGTGGAGTTTTTCTTTTTACAAGTCAACGGAAAGAAGGTTTTCACCAGCTTGGAATTATGTGTTCTTTGGGCTTAGCAAAAATAAATTGGGGGGGGAATAGATTTAGTATATAGTATATATAAATACATCTTTCTCCGTGTCAGCACTGTAAACACTGTGCCCGCATCTCATTCAGCGGGTGCTATTTTTCAGATTCCATCTTTTGTTGTTCCCTTCCCACATTTCTGAGCTAATATAGGTTAATTCTCTTAGATAAACATAATTATACCGTGCCAGCGCCGGCTTCTCTAAAGTAATCCTAAATTGGGAAAGTGTGGTCTTATCCTTTGTTTAATCAAAGAACCTTACGCCATAATGAAGTCCCTTGTTAGAGACGTCTGGGCTCGAGGGGATCTATCGGCCGCAAGTTGTGTTTATTTTACCCCAACTTCCTGTTTTCCTGTGACACATCATCTAGCGGTTCTCGCTCACATCCTGGCCGCGGGACTGCAGGTAAAACCAAACCATTACATCTCTGGCTGCCTCAGAGCCCCCAGAGGGGCAGAGCCCCCAGAGGGGCAGAGCCCCCAGAGGGGAGCCCCTCAGAGCCCCCAGAGGGGAGCCCCTCAGAGCCCCCAGAGGGGAGCCCCTCAGAGCCCCCAGAGGCCTTTAGGGGCCAACGCTAAACAGCAGTATTTACTCACGTACTGTATACCCCAGTACAATGTTGAGGTACTTTTAATTTACTTGAGCACTTTTCCATATTTCAATACTTCACTCCACACTCTTGAACCGCAAGGTAACCAATTAAAGCCCTATATATTATTTACTTTCAAAATTATAATTTTAAGTCGGAACCGTCTGACAGACACACGGGGTCTCCATATTCGTGAACTACAGACGAACGAGGACGTACAAAGTCTTGTGCACGTTTATTGTAAGATTTGTAATAATGTTTGTACCTTAGTATCTAAATTGTATAAGGACTTTTACTTAACAGAGTAATTCTACATTGTCGTATTGCTACTTAAAATCCGCTGCCTCAGGCCTTTAGAGGTGAATGGTAAACAATGGCTGGCAGTGGGAGTGAATGAGTGTTAATTACTAAAATCACTCACTAATGACTGTTTCACTTGTGTGGATCTTTTTTTAATGGGATTTACCAGTCACACTGTGCAACAGCACAATCAGTTCTTAACCACGCGGACCCAGGCAGCCTCCCTATTCTATTTTCGGCAAAGAGATGTTTGGTGCATAGAGTGAAATACTAGAAGATCTTAGTGTAGAGCCCTGGGGGACTCCGGTCAGCTAATTATATAGTTTAAGTGGTTAATGGGAGTTTGAATGATTACAGTTGACAGCGCTGCACACAGAGGCAAAACCCCACTGCTGTGTTTACATGTGGCATGGCTTGATCTCATTAGAGGGTTGATAATAACGGCGCAGGCGGGTGGAAGTGGAAACCTCCTATGTCCGTCAGTTCCTTTTTTGTCGTTCCAAAAGCATAGTGATCTATAGTGAGATTTGTGCGAGGCTTCTACCTGACGGCAATGATTTAAAAAAATGAACATTATAAAAGTTGAATTGGGGAGATACATACGTTTCGGTCTGGTCTCTACCGGGGCCACGTACAGTATTGCAGAACACACAAGCCAATGAAGCCATTTTACATTTGGCAAAACACAACACACAACCACGTGTCAGAAGACAAATGAGCAACTTACAAACTTTGTAATGTATCAAAAGTAAATAATCCAACTGCCTTCTAAAATGTTATATCTGTTATATTTCACAAATGCTTGTTTTATGGCATATGGCCATACGCTAACGATAAAGCAAATAGTACAGGGCGGTAGCCTAATTCTCCATTAAACGAACTTCAAAGTTCTTCTTGCCCTATTACTTTGAATGGTGTGCTCATTCTTGATTGTGGTGTGTGCGTGCGTGCGTGCGTGCGTGCGTGCGTGCGTGCGTGCGTGCGTGCGTGCGTGCGTGTGTGTAGAAGCTGTTTTTAGCAACATATTGTAGTAGTATTTTGGCCCTAAGTGTTTGATGTTTTTTTTTTTTTGTAAATGACAAAAACTGAAAAGCAGTAAAGTGCTTGGGTCAGATGTTAAGCCGGTTCAGCTGCAGGAAGGATTAGTACATTATTGATGTGGCGTACAGTATGCTCGCTTACATTCTGAGTCACTGGGGCGCCCCAGTATAGTATGACATTCTTAATATTTTGACAACAGTGTAACAGTTTTTTTTTTTCTCACAGTAAGGCAGGTTTTTCATGGCATGGCGCCGAAGGGGCCAGCCATCTACAACAGGAATAGTCTGTATATGAATTCCCACTGTATGTTCTGCACTGTACTCAATGAGTACAGTACTCATATACCGCAGAGTTTCCACTGTATGTTCTGCACTGTACTCCTCATATACCGCAGTGTTTCCACTGTATGTTCTGCACTGTACTCCTCATATACCGCAGTGTTTCCACTGTATGTTCTGCACTGTACTCCTCATATACCGCAGTGTTTCCACTGTATGTTCTCATTGTTCTGCACTGTACTCCTCATATACCGCAGTGTTTCCACTGTATGTTCTCATTGTTCTGCACTGTACTCCTCATATACCGCAGTGTTTCCACTGTATGTTCTCATTGTTCTGCACTGTACTCCTCATATACCGCAGTGTTTCCACTGTATGTTCTGCACTGTACTCCTCATATACCGCAGTGTTTCCACTGTATGTTCTGCACTGTACTCAATGAGTACAGTACTCATATACCGCAGAGTTTCCACTGTATGTTCTGCACTGTACTCTTATACTGCAGTGTTTCCACTGTACTGTATGTTCTGCACTGTACTCTTATACTGCAGTGTTTCCACTGTACTGTATGTTCTGCACTGTACTCTTATACTGCAGTGTTTCCACTGTACTGTATGTTCTGCACTGTACTCATATACTGCAGTGTTTCAACTGTACTGTATACGTTCTGCACTGTACTCATATACCCCAGTGTTTCCACTGTATGTTCTGTACTGTACTGTACTCATACCACTTGTTTCCCAAACAAACACATTTGTAAACACTTTGTTTTCCATGTACATGTACACTCCATGTACACTCATTTGTACTGCACTCAGCATATTACCCCCCACTCCCTCCTGCACCCAACGGTGACAAAAGATGTCTCACTGGATCCATTTTTACGGGTCGAGAGTAAATATCCCTTTAGGGTGCGGTCACACCGAACTTTGATTCTACCTATGAGGGCAATGCTTTTCAACAGGAACAGAGTGTGGTGCTGTACGGTACGGTACGGTACTGTACAAGCCCTCCTCCCTGGCCTGGGTGTGTCTATGTGTCTGTGTGTTAGGCTGTGCAACACTTGGTGGAGAACAAAGGCTATATATTTTCGTGCTCGGACACAGGGACACACATTGCCGTCTATAGGAGTGGTTGCACCACTCAAAAAAGGAATCAACAGTCAGTGCAGGCAGGTGACAAGAAATTATAATGCTGGCCAAAAACAACGTTTCAAAAATAGGAAACGAACACTTAAAGCTAAACTTTAGAAAACAACAAACAGGAACTTAAAGGACCACTTCATCACTTTTCAACCTATCTTCATATAATAGGTCCTCACTAATAATCATGATAAAATGGCACGATTTTTTCTACTCAGTCTGTGTCTCATAGGAGGGCCGTGGGCAGTTTAGAAACCCTCTTCCATGGACATCATCATTAGGCAGATAATTTTTTTTAACAACAAAAATGTTTAGATTTTCATTATCGTGAGAACGATGGCTTCCATTTTTGCATTGCAACTTTTCAGGACTAGAAAGCCTGCAGTTTTTATTAGCTTGGAAGACGGTTTCTGAACTGCCCACAGCCTATAAGACACAGAGTAGAAAAAATTGCGCAAGAGAAGATTATTAGTGAGGACCTATTATATGAAGATAGGTTGAAAAGTGAAGTGGTCCTTTAAGAATACTGCTAACAGGCATGCCTCCTTCAATGAGGCCCTGGCAGCTATCCCTGATGTTCTTCCTTGCTAGCCTCAAGTCAAACTGAACCTTCCTCACCTGCAGCATGCCTGCTCTTAAACAGGTGGGACAAACCATCCTCTAATCAGTAAGTGGGGGCCTATGAGTAATCGTACACATTACTTACTATTGATCATAAAGGTATTTACAAACATATTCAACTATTTCCTCTGCGCCAATTCATTAACAGAATATGAAATAAGACCAAACACAATACAACATGGTGGAGGAATACACCTCCTCATCTACAGTGCTTGGCACCCTCCACTCTAGAGAGGATTGCCAGCACTGATGAGGTGAGGTACGATTCAACTATACACGGTGACAATAAACACACATTTAAAACCCTTTCAGTCCTTGTGTGATTACGCATGCAAGTTCATGCACACACATCTGTACTGTATATACACCACAAGCATTTCCATCAGGATAGGAGACAATTATTTTAACGCTAAGCAGCACACCTGGTGACTGCAACTTTCAACTCTATTTTAGTGATTCGTGAAATTGTGAAAACCAGGCCAATTTGGTACTAGTGAAAGAATGCTCGTGGGACGCCCAGCTTGAAACTGGGACAATCCCTGCCAACCCCGGGACGTCTGATCACCGTGGCGCAGAGCTTAAGTGTTTAACTCTCTCTTACACAGAAGACGATGGAGGTTCATCCGTGGAGAAAGGTTGAGCTGCTGTTGTAACACTGACAATAGAGAGCTGTTTACAGTGCTCGGAGCTACAATGACAGAGCCACAGGCGGCTGGAGTCACAGGATTCACCCAGGACTTATCACTGCCACCCCCGCCCCCCCATCACGGAGCTGGGGATTACAGGGGTCAGACCCAGCAGACCCCCTGCCACTCAGCACGTGCATTAAAGCTCAAATATACACTCCCGAGCGCCGTAGAGTCCAATGGCTGCATGCTCACTGCTCCTATAGTTGTTATAGGATGGGTATAAAATGCAGAGGACGAATTTCACATAATGTGACAAAAAACACCCCCAAAAGGAGTGGGGACTAGCTATTCTATCTATTATGACTGCCACCCATTACGGAGCTGGGGATTACAGGGGTCAGACCCAGCAGACCTCCTGCCACTCAGCACGTGCATTAAAGCTCAGCACATATACGCTTGCGCACATAATCCTAAAGAGCCCCATACAGTAGTGGACCCCCATGGCCACTATATCCCTGCATGCCTCTTCTCTCTCATCTACCACCTATTGTCTGTTATACACTCCAAAACACGTCTATTACTGTGAAGCCCGCGCATGCCTCTTCTCTCTCATCTACCACCTATTGTCTGTTATACACTCCAAAACACGTCTGTTACTGTGAAGCCCGCACAATGGGAGCGGGCTTTAGTGGAGAAAGAACCGAAGATGCTTTTTGATCGGAGACTGGTTTTATTTCGTTGAACAATATGAGGATTTGAGAGCGTGCCTGGAGAGGAGTCAAAGAGTGGTGTGTGTGTGTATGCGTGCGTGCTCATTAAGTGCACTATAAGTGGGGGGTTTAGAATTCACACCGCAGTGGAAAGGAAGGCGCACATCAGCTGTTTGCAAATTAACCCTCTGCCCTCTACAGTATAAATATATAAATATGACCTGTCAGCGTTTGACGTTTGCCAGCTGCCTACATTGAATCCATGCAGTCATTGCAAAGGCTCGGGGTGAAGCCTGGGACAAAATCTTTATATTTCTCAACAGGTGAACAACCCCTATATACAACCCCGGGTGGAAACGTGCTGTACGGCAGGTATAGGCCTACTAAACAATCTAGAGATGGATGACAATGCATATCAATGCTGTCGGGCAGAAACCGAAAACGTCTCCATACAGTATTTCAACTTTTGATGGGGTTTATTTTGTAAATCAATGCCCTACTTCATCATACAACAGTGTTACACAAAGGTAGTCTAATCTACATGCTTGTAGGTCGGCTATTATCACTATTTTAAAATGGATGAATGGATTTGGACATACAAGGTTTCTAGCCGACGATGTGCCTTCTCTTCTCATGGGTATAAGGTCATAAAGAGAGGGAAGGGAAACGGGTGAATTCCTGGATGCTGAGCACATGTTGTCCTTTTGGGTCTGCAGAGAGCAGAGCTCAGGAGTCAGTCGGGGGGAAACCTTTTTTTGTGTGAACATGGTTGGTTCACAGTGATTTACACCTTTAGCTGTGCAGGACAACTAGTGTGTCATTTAAAATAGCAGGTGTTCAAATAGTGCTTGTATAGCTCAAGAGAGAGAAAGAGAGAGAGAGAGAGAGGACATAGAGACATGGCAACTTTGAAAGAAAGAAAGAAAGAAAGAAAGAAAGAAAGAAAGAAAGAAAGAAAGAAAGAAAGAAAGAAAGAAAGAAAGAAAGAAGAGGGAGTTAGGGAGCAGAAGGAATAAACCTGAATTAAACTGCTAAACGATATAACCACACTGGCATGTGGGTCATTAAGTTTCCTTGGCAGTGTTGGCTTTGTGTTTGATCCCGTGACAATAAGTCCACCATACAGGCAGCACTGGTAGCACTTATCCTGTTTCTGTTATTAGCCTCAGTGAAAGTCATGTCACAGATATTCAGGTCAGACATAGAAAACCACAGAATATACTGTAACCCCAAGCAGGGGTTACAGTGGCGAACTCTCCCTGTGTGTGTGTGTGTGTGTGTGTGTGTGTGTGTGTGTGTGTGTGTGTGTGT
>NC_137872.1:11784929-11847429 GCF_963924005.1 Protomyctophum bolini
AGTGAGAGGTTTCCGAGGGACTGCCACACAGGGGTAAAACCAGAGGCCAGACCCCCCAAACTCCCCCTTTACCTACCCCTGTGCCAAACCCCCTTCACCCCCCCACCGCCCAATCAGCCCTCACTGGACTAATCCGGTGTTTACATAAAACTCTGGGGGCAGTAATGATAGCCGTGAGGCCGCGGACCACCCCGCCCCATCCGTGCGTTGCCCCCCCACCAGTCCCGCCAGTCCCACCACCTTCCACCCTGCCACTAACCCAAAGCTGTTTTCACAGGAGCCAAATACCTTAAATACATAATTAGCGGGGTCATTTCTGCGGGGGCCCCCACAAAGAGCCCGAGCGTGTCCGCACAAGGTTGGGGGTGCTGGGGGGGGCTGCAACGGGACGAGAGAGAACATCGGAGTGTGGGTAGTGGGGGGGAGGGGGGGGGGGGGGGGGGCTTTCACAGCGACGCGAGGGACCCCGGAACAAAGACGCGTATTCATGGGGGCCTGCGCTAGACCCGGGGCGAGAGCTGACTGCCGCTGTCTTCAAAGACCACCTCTGCCTTTCCTCAAAACCCAGAGGCCACAGGTTGGAGAGAAGAAACATAAGAGTAAGTGATGGAGGGAAGCGGGGAAGTGGAGGGGGGAGGGGGGGGGGTTAAGTAATGAAACAAGGTTACAAGGTCTGTAATCTGGGGAAGGAAATAGTCAAGGCCGACTTTTTGGGGTCGGGGGGGCTGTGAGCTAACTGCTACTGTCAATCAAATGAGACTCCCATGCGTTACGTTACCAACCACAGTACTTGAACTGAGCGCGAGGATAACACAATATGAAATGAGGTGATATGTTGCGTTGCAATATAGCACGTATGGGCAAAGAGTGTTGATTGATGATTTAAGACAGGCAGTAGAGCGCCATATAACAAACGCCTTACAATGCACTTCCACAACTTCCACTTTGTTCCCAACACCGCCGACATTCCCCCCCCCCCCCGTGACCCCTGAACCCTGAACTCTGACCCTGTTGCATTGTTGACCAGTCAAGATCGCAGTACGTGCTCCGCAAAGGACCCAGAATTCCAATGGTGCATGTTTCACACCAGGAGAGCAGAGCCTTTCAGTGGTATTGTTACACACACACACACACACACACACACACAGTTGTGACGACATCAACATTTTAGGATTCTATGAATGCCATTTTTGCCCTTTTTTAACCCTAACCCCGTTTTATTCTTTATATATACATGTATAATTAGTTGCACACCGGTGTCACACACCAGCATGCAAAAAAGTATAAATCAGGCATAACTCTATCCCCCAACCGTAGACTTAAGTATGGTAATACAAGCACACACACACACACACACACACACACACACACACACACACACCTTCACACCCCGGGGCATTGTTTATGAAAGCATGTCCACTTAGTGCTGTCCTGTCTGGACCCTGCAGCCATGGCATCAATTACCCACATCCTGAGATCACTCGGTTCCCTCTTTTCTCCCCTTGTGTTTTTCTTTCTGCGCTCTCCCTTTCTCTCCTCGCCCTCCTCGCCCCCCCTCAGGGCATTGGCACCCTCCTCGCCCCCCCTCAGGGCATTGGCACCCTCCTCGCCCCCCCTCAGGGCATTGGCACCCTCCTCGCCCCCCCTCAGGGCATTGGCACCCTCCTCGCCCCCCTCAGGGCATTGGCACCCTCCTCGCCCCCCTCAGGGCATTGGCACCCTCCTCGCCCCCCCTCAGGGCATTGGCACCCTCCTCGCCTTTCTCTGTTCCCGTGATCCAACACCTCCTCTTCCTCTTTCTGACATCTTTACAAAGCGGTGGGAACACTTCGCCCAGTTTCAACCTTCCTTATTATAATTGATCACAAGACAGGCCCTGTTCTGGAACCCACGGGGGAGAAGGAAGAGAGGCAGACCAGGACACCACCTGGCGCCGTGTCGTGACCTGTATGCCATTGGTCCGACATCGACAACCTACCTCAAACCCAAACCTAAATAACCGCAAGCACGGAGCAGCACATTCGCCAACCTTAACGCATGTTCGCCAACCTTAACGCATGTTCGCCAACCTTGACGCATGTTCGCCAACCTTAATCCGGTCGTTTTCCACATGTCCAGACTATTGACATGTCGGAAAAGTGTACGGACCCCTAATTTATTAGTGACCGCCAAAGTGAGGACGCCAGTATAAAGGGAAGGGCCGTTGTAAGTAAAGGTCGGATGGAGGTCTGCCATTCTGTGCTAAAATAGAGGGTATGCGTGTGACATCATCATCAAACCCGGAAGTTATGCAGGAACGCCTACTGTGTGGCAAAAAACTACTTTCTGGCCTTGACAGCCCATACATCCAAACAGAAAAGTCCTATCTGATTGCATTAAACAACATTAAACAATGTTAAACTCACTTTGCATGTTGCTTTGCCACTTGATTCTCCACTCAATGTGTAAAGTATTTTATAAATAAAGTTTTATAATAAATGTATGATATTGTGAACTGACCCTGCCTTTTGCCACAACAAAATTGAACAATAATAAATTCAGAAACAAAATAAAGAAAAATACCCTGGGATTTGACTCAGTTTGTGGTACCAGACGTGGTCGTCTCATATAGAAATCCTCACAGTTAGATAGAAAGATAGATAGATAGATGGTCTGTACTCACAGTTCCTTAGCAAACAGTGCAGGAGTTGCAGCGTCCCAAACTTCTAGTTCCAGGTGAATGGCGTGTATTCCGTGTAGGGGGGACTGCGTGCCCACTCTGTGTGCAGTGCGATAAGCTTTGAGCACTTCTATTGACAGCAATGTCCTCCTGAAGCACTTGTTTGTTTTTGTTTTTTAATTCTCACTCAAAATACAACGCTATATAGTCTGTGATCATACTCACTCAAAACTTGGTGTAAATAAATATACAAGCTAATGAGGCTATCCTCCAACACACTTCTCCTGCAGTCACCAGTGTTTGTGGACAGCTCTGCTTGTTTTTAGCTTTAGCCTTAGTGTTCATTTGGTGCATGCACTGCTCTGCTAGTGATAGACAGCTGCATAACTGAAACATACATTCACGTTTTTCCCCACAGACAGGGCTAAACTACTACAGTATAAAACCACAGTGAACACAAAGCCTGTGGCTCCCCAAGTCCCAACTGAGATGCAAATGTTTGTTCACTTCACGCATTCTCCCTCCAGTGTATCTCTCTGCTTCCTCATTTTGTCCCACCCCCTCCTGTTCTTCTCCGTATAGGTTGGCTCAGGTTGATTGACACCCCAGTCTCCTAATAACAATTCTGCCATGAACAAACAGCAGTGTAGATTGAAAAGAAATAGAAAGAAAATGTAACACATCTGTAGTAGGGTTCTCAAAATGTAAACAACATCATTTAAAAGTGTACACAAATTTTGTCAATTCACATACTTTTTTGTGATATGGCAAAATGATCATACATTCGGGCCTTTTTGGAATTATTGATCGTAAAGAGAGTACAAAATACCGTAGAAATACGATAATTGTGGTACATCTCGCAAACACTGCTGCTCCTTCTCTCTCATGGTGCAAGTGGCTCAGGAAGAGGGGAGAGAGAGAGAGACACGTTCATGTGCTCTGGGTTGAGGTCAGGTGAGCATGTATTCTGGAAGATAATAAAGCCCCGCCCTCTTGTCTCTGGTGTTGGTCATTCCTGGAGGACTGCCCGGGTCCTGCTGGGCCCTCAAAAGCCCCAGAAAAGCTCACATTTCCTGCACACACACCGCTGTTCTAACACCCAGCTGCTGTGCGAGCTACCACTCGCACAGATGCCACTTATGTTTAAGACATTAAGACTAATCTCCGCTCCTTTTCTTGTCCTATTTTCCTGTCATTAGTCTCTCTCTCTCTCTCTCTTTACAGTATACGTATAGCTCTCTCTGCCGTGGTCACACCAGTTGACCATGCAGTGCTCAGTCTCTAAATGCAGAGGTTCTCTTCTCGTTTGAGTCTCAGGCCTACCGTATAGTTAAAGGATAGAATATTCTGAAGGTTAACATGGCAAAGAACATTTCAAAAGCAAAACTGTGACAAAACACTGTCTGTCAGTATCATGGTCAGCATCATATCAGTATCATGGTCAGCCTCATATCAGTATCGTGGTCACGGTCAGTATAATTTCAGTATCAAAAGCCTGAAACTAGTTTTTCCAACCATGTGAACTATACACTAACAGTAACAGGTCTGTCACTGTTACTGATACATTCCAAACATTCCGCAGACCAAATAATGGGTATATTATGTCTCCTTTGAATTCTAGACTATCTGTGTGTTATAACTATGAGACAGGTTCTTATCAAACCACCATTCACAGTGAAATGAACTCGGAGCTTGGAGAGAAAAAAGAACCAAGCGCTGTGTTGTCACAAACCACTCAACAAATGCAGGAACGAAATAGGGGAGCAAACATCCAGGGCAACGTTTGATAAGCAGAAATATATTTATTATTGAAAACATAAATATATAAATTATGATCATTGCTGTCTTTATCCAATGGAGGCCCAAATGAAAAACAAAAAAAGCGAAATGATAGTGTAATGACATTTCTTTTTTTAAATGATGTTCTTCTTTTAAGTTCAATTAGCTATAATCAGTGGTCCCCTATTGACACTCCTAGGTGTTCATGTTAATGGAATTGCTAAAATGGCGATGAGGCTTCAGGCTCATAAATATAGCACCAGTCAGTTCATTGTGGACAGCATAGGGTGTGTGGGTGTGTGTGTGTGTGTGTGTGTGTGTGTGTGTGTGTGTGTGTGTGTGTGTGTGTGTGTGTGTGTGTGTACGTTCGACATTCACTTCTCAGACAGTGGCAGTTGATACAGTCCTGTGCCCATGAACCTCCACCTATTCTCTTCTCTGTTCAGCCACTTCACAGTGGGGTCTTACAGTCAGGGCTGGGCAATATGGCAACGTAATACTGACATTGACATATGAGAGTAATACCGTGGTATGGTAGTGTTGTCTTTTCCTTTTTTTGAGCCCACGTTTTATTCTTTCAGAGATTTTCAAAGCGTCCAAAAATAGCTGACCTATGTACTGTGCTATTAAAAAAAAAGAATTAACATTTTAAATTACATTTCATGTTATCGTCACAATGTCGATATTGAGATATTTGGTGATTTTGGTTTTGTCCATATCACTCAGCCCGACTTACAGTACAGAAATGATTCACAGCACTGTCCGGTGGAAACCTTGTATGTCCCCAAACCGCTCCTTTTCAAGAAACAAAATCTGTCGGAAACATTGAAAATGGCATTGTGAGCTTGCAGATCGGCCATTTTCACTACTTGCTCGACAATCTTGTAGGACGAGAAAAAACATAAAAAGTTGAAATTTGGAGATACATGGTTTCCGCCTGACAGTCATGACTCGCTCTTGTCCGTCATCATTGGCGCCTCCAACTTAACATGACAATGTCCATCCTGCGACTGTTCACCGTAAAATGACGGTTAACTTTACCATGGTCTTAACTCTTAACACACCAGGGACGCTTTTATTGTGCCATTATTGGCCCATATGTTTGTGTATACATCCCCACATAACACGAATATAATTGCCCAGCAACAAAATGCAATTTTTATCTGTAACACTACGGTTGATTTCTTTACTGCAAATAAAGAAATCAACCTGTATGAATCAATCGTTTTGATGCAAAAAAAACTTTCCCTTCCCCTGGTGTGTAAAGACATCCTCCAGCCTATGATGCACCACTTGGCGAATACAGTTGACCTACTAGCTCGCAGATATGTTTGCTGAGCAACAGCGACATACAGATACAACAAATATAAGTCAGGCTTTGGACAAGGAGTGTTGGTGTGGTGGTGGAGGACACACATTCTACAGTGTTATCAACCCCTTAAACCCTATACTTATTTGACCGGGGTCCCCCAGGGCTTTGTACTAGAGTCCTTCCTGTTTTTGACTCTACACTAAATATGTTCACGAAAATAGGCGATCTACAAGCTCACAATGTGTCTCTCAATGCAACATGTCAGGGGGCTTTGTCGACCTCCAGAAGAGCGCCGCCATGGGCTCACGTGGTTGGAGGAACTACTAAGGAAGTGATTGTCTGTGGCCCCGAGAAGTACACGTCCAGACCACCAGCAGTGTTGTGTAAGGCAAGCGACTATAAGCGCGGGGCTATCACAGAACAGCCATCAACATCTGTCCTCGAGGCATGTGGTTATGAATGACTTCCTTTCAAAAGGGTGGAGTGATCGTAGATTTGTTCACCTGTCAAACTAGCGAGTACAGCTCGGCTTTAACAAGGAGCCCATTCATGCTAGGCGTCGGTTTGCTCTCCTCACTCATTCATTCTCTCTCGCTCCTCAGTCGGGGTGGACTTTGCTCTCTCTCTCTCTGCAGGAACATGTGTGTGCTAGCAAGACAGCGTAGCGGCAGCGTCCTTATCAACCCTACTGTGATATATGGGTGAAAGGCAGCCTCATGAATGGGCCGAAACATGTGCGGGTACCAGTGGTGTACAGCAGTGGTTCCCAAAGTGGGGTCCGGGGACCCCTAGGGGTCTTTGAGGGAGTTCCAGGGGGTCCCCCTGCAGCTAAATGATAGTTAAGGAACCAAATGAACCCTTATTGGTCTGTAACTCGTACAAACTCTTACTCTTATGTTAGTCTTACTTCTAGGTCTGTAACTCTGAGAGTGTACAAATGGAACCAAATGGGTTCCATTTGTACACTCTCAGATCTACTGCTTTCACTTCTTAAACATTTGTTTTGTAATTTATGGAATTTTTTCTTTGATTATTTTTATTTCTTCATGAAATTACTGAATACCATAATTGAATTTGTTTTTAATTCATGAAGATTTTTGCTTTTTTGGTTATATTTTTTGGAAATATTTTGAAACAATAATAATTAAAAATGTAGGAAACAAATAAATAAAAGGACCCATTGTTTGGGAAACAGTGGTGCAAAGTAACTATTTACTACTGTATTTAAGTACAATTTTGATGTAATTTTACTTTACTGGAGTATCTCCAAAGTTCTACACTTCTACTCCACTACATCTCAGAGACAAATATTGTACTATTTATTCCTTTTTACTTGTACTGTACTTATATATTAACCACTTCAGCCTTATTTCAACTTTGGATATTTGAAAATAACCGATCTACAAGCTCACAACTCATCGCGATGTGACGTGTTGTTAGCTTGTAGATCTACTATATTTTCAAAACATTTTAGACATATTATGATAACTTGTGAAACGGGACAATCAGCATAATGAGTACTTTTACTTTTGGTACTGTAAGTATATTTTGATGACAATACTTTGAGTACTTTTACTTGTAACAGAGGAAATGATACTTTTATCACTTTTTTAAGTAAAAAATATGTGTACTTTTCCACCACTGGCGGGTACACGCACGCATGCACACACACACACACACACACACACACACACACACACACACACACACACACACACGCGCAACTTGCGTAAGCACAGTGAACACACGCACACGTGTGTGTATGTGTGCGTGCGTGTGTGTGTGTCCGTGGCTTATTTATACCGCATATTGATATAGAAATACCATCACACCATACAGCAGTGACTATAGTGTCAGACTACAATATGGCCGCCAACATTTGAACCGCTCCATCACCCTTTCAGAGCCACCTGCACACCTTTTTACCAACTAAGGCCTGACTCACACCTTCGCAAAAGATTGATGTATGCTTGTTGTATGAGACTTATTGACTGATGCAAGCTCGCAATGCATTTCCAATGGAAGTCACATGGTTTGACACAACATTTGAACCACTCCATCACCCTTTCAGAGCCACCTGCACACCTTTTTACCAACCAACACTGCTGATGCACACATCCTTACAGAATAACTAAGGCCTCACTCACACCTTCGCATCTAGCATACAACATTGATGCATGCTAGATGTATGAAAGGGTTTGTTTTGACATCTTGCCCCAATGCATTTCCAATGGAAGTCACATGGTTTGACACAACATTTGTGTTGTACGGCTTTCAGCTGTGTTTCGACTGCCCCCCGCCCCCTCATGCAACACACATGTTGTGTCAAACCATGTGACTCCCATTGGAAATTAATTGATAGCTTGCATCAGTCTATAAGTCTCATACAACAAGCATGTTGCGAAAGTGTGAGTCAGGCCTAAGACTGGCACCTCTCCCCCCCCCCCGCTGACCCGACCTCTCTCCCACCCATTTTTGCATCATTTCCAATGGATTAAATACAAGCATTCAACCACAAACGAAAGAAATAAACATACTTCCTGCTTGGATATAAGTAAGCATAATATATTTCATAACAAAAATAAAGCATCTTCCGGTACTAACTCTCGCATCTCCTCGCACATACATACATAATCCAGACCATAATGCATAAGGCTTGAGATCATTCAGATATACTGTAAAACAATTAGCAACATGGATGACGACAAGAGTAACATTTAACGACCAAAAAAAAAGAAAAGAAAAGACAACAAGATTGCTTACAGAGAACCACCATGAGGATCACGTTGCTCGAAACACAACAATGTCTTTTTTTCTAGTTTTTCTTTCTTTCTTTCTTTCTTTTGTGCTGCGAGCCAGAAACCAAGACGGTCACACATTATAAATAGTTTGCAGGTAGCAGTGTGTCGTCCATTTCAAATCAAACTGCACAAGGCGAGCACGTTTTGGAGAACATGTCCTCCTTAACGTATAAGTATCCAAACACTCAGAATGTCCGATGCCCCCATGCAGAGTTCTGTCTCTTTTTTTTTATTGTACTTTTCTCGTCTCTCTCTCTCTCTCGTGTCTTCCTTTGACGTTTTCCCCCACACAGGAGTCATTTTAAAGTGAGCAGGGCGAGCTGCACCTATATGGGCTCTACGCGGTGTTTTCTTGACTTTGTTCAACTACCCTCCCCCACCCCCAAAAAGGTCATCTGTGGTTACGTTTTATGTCCACCGGGATCCAGGCGACAGATTTCCCCCGACCAAAGCTTAATCCATGTGGTTCATAGTTCACGCCTGCAGTGTGTTCACAGTTTGTCCCAGTTCCAGACCCAGGAGGTCTGCTGCTCCTCCTCCTCCTCCTCCTCCTCCTCTTCCTCACCATTTCCCGCTCTGCTCTGGCCTCCGTGGCATCGTTCATCGCCTCGTCTCCCTGCTCAGGCGTCAGTGTTCCATTGATTGGGTCTGCCGCTCGCCACAGAGGCACTCCTCCTCCTCGTCCGCTGCAGGCTAATGGTTTAAAGAAGCACCTTTGGCATTTCATCTGCTTTTCTTTGTCTTTTATTTTATTTGATTTTAGTGTCTCATCTTTACAGTAAAGTTTGTTTGTTTATGAATGAAATGGCGTGGGTTTAGGGAGGGAACGGAGCAGCTCTCCTATTGGCGGGCGTCCTCTCTTTAGCCCCTCCCACGCTGAAGTCCCTTGTTCTGATTGGTCTCACCTCACGTCCACTGTAGGGAAGAGAGTAGAACTAGCATTAGCATGAGCATTTCGACACAAAACAATCACATGGGTGAATCAAGAGAAGGGTTCATTTATTTATTTATTTATAGGTCAGTGTGGTTTTCAACCCTTTTCACATCGAGGCCCATTATTTATTCAGCATTTGAGCCACGGACCATCATTTGATGAGCTTTAGCCTCGCAGATCCAAAACCAAATCTTTATTTTGTCCACAATTCCATCTTGTATTGGTGTTGGTATACCATTAGGAGAGATAACAGGCAAGCATTGATCAAAAATAACAATTGTTCTACATTATCTAATTGTGTAGACTATTGTGTAAATTAAGTAATGCAGATGTTTAACAATAATTTAACTCTTGAGAGTGTAAAATTAAACCAAATGGACCTGTACGGTTCATTTTACGCTCTCAAGAGTTAAACATCTATAGGGGCCCATTTGGTTACCAACTCCATCATTTAGCTGGGGGGACCACCTGGAATCCCTTCAAGGACCACTGGTGGTCCCCGGACCACCGGTTGAAAACCACTGATTTAGGTCATGTGATGTGATCATGCCAGATGACAGTGAACAGGCGTCTGAATCTGAATCGTGCCTCTCCTGATTTAAGCCAGACGTGATCAGAACAGTCATCGTTATTTATGTCCAATCAAAATGTGCCCGTGATTCATTCCAAAAAAAAAGGGGGAAGAAAAAGTGCACCGGGTGTGAAACAACCTAGCGTGAACACTCCCCCCCCTCTCTCTCTCTCTCTGCGACAGATGGGATATCATGACGACATGGGAAAACAAACCAAATTAATGAGAGAGGGGGGTCTGCTCTGGTTTTTTTTTGGGGGGGGGGGTGGGGTGGGGGGCAATCACACCAAACGCGTCGCCAGCAGGACCATCCTTTACCGTGCGCTCTACCGCGCTTCGTTAACCAAGAGCACTAAAGTACAGCGGAAGTGCTGGCAGCAAAAAAATAAATATTCTTTCTGTCAACAGACCCCTTTTACAGAGAGGTCTCTGAAACATCCGCATCTGTCTCGATGTGATCACCCCCCCTTACAGAGGAATACAAAACTTGTGCACATATACGACGTGCCATATCTTTCAACACAAGAAAAACAACAACAGTGCACACAGTCACACGCAAGCTTAGAAAAAACCGTGACACCAAATAAGTGTGTATGCAGTGAGCGTGCACAGCAGGCCACACAAAATTAATTAATTATATACGTGAATCAACATGCAGCAGCCGGGCGGGCACAGAGCGTGACACTCATTAGCCCCTCCCTCTCGACACACTGATTGGGTGTGGTGTGATTGGTGGGTGACGGTGATTGTTGGGGCCTTCTCTCTACACCGTGATTGGGCCGGTGTTTGACGTGCACCAGGTGGTGGTGGTGGGGGGGGGGTGATTAGGAGGGCAAGGAGGGGTCGCCGTGGTGCTAAAGTCCTACCTGTTCCCTTCACGGCTCTCCCCAGTGGACTTTGGCGGTAATGAGTGCAAAGTTTATTATGTCGCCAATAAATCCTTGTTGGGTCTTAGCTTTTTAGGCTTCCTTTTTTTACCCTTAGCCCTACGGCGTCCTGAAAACACAAGAGTTTGGGGAAGGGTTTGGATAGGAAGGAAGGGAAGGTTAGCGGCAGGAAGCAGCAGAGGGTTTATGGTACAGAGAAGCAGCCTCGGGACAGAAGCAGAGCAGCGCCCCGATATGACACACTATAAATACTGCATAGGCCTTATCAGCTCAACATCACAGGCCTTATCTGCTGCCTGGGGCCAAACATCAAGGCACTGGCAGATCTACCTGCCGTCAAGCCAAGCAGCCTTTGGACACCCTCCCTTGACACACACACACACACACACACACACACGCACACACGCACGCACACACGCGCGCGTGCGCACACGCAAGCACGCACACACGCACACACACACACACACACGCTCGCACACACACACACACACACACACACACATTATACACATTCAAGCGTTACAGTTTTGCAATAGCGGGCCAGCTCGCAGGTGTGTCTGTCTGTTTTAGGAATAGACACACAGCGAAAGGTCAGCCAGTGCAAAGCGCCAAATAGACAGACAAACAACGACAGACAGACAGACAACGACAGACAGCGACAGACAGACAACGACAGACAGCGACAGACAGACATGAAGCAGCAAAACAAGGCATGGAAACACAGGAATAAGGGGCGGAGACTCAGTCAAACTGTGGGAGTGACGCTGGCCGTCACCAGAACAAGTCTCAGGACAAAATTGTGATGATGAAGAAGATGATGATGATGAAGATGATGATGACAGCAGGCCACATTTACCTGTCTCTGCTTCCGTGTGCTCGGCCACGTGTTGTTGTAAAACGCACGCGCACTCCAGGTGGTCTTCTAACCTCACCAAGACCTCCCGCAACTTGGGTTTCCTCTTCACATACTCCACCTTGGCCACCTGCGAGGGAGGGAGAAAGAAAGAAGGAAAGAAAGAAAGAAAGAAAGAAAGAAAGAAAGAAAGAAAGAAAGAAAGAGGGGTGGGGAGAGAGGTTATTATCATTACTCTTAAGTCTTTATTTAGTGCATGCTCTCTTTCTCTCTCCCATTCTCCAACATCAAGAGGCGTAACACTGTGACGGATGGCTGTTTCATAAACCGATTCATAAACCTGTGCACCCTCCTCCCCCCCCCCCCCCCCCCCGCTTGTGTTTGAAGTGTGACAGCGGCATTCCAGCGGCGGGTGATGCATTGGCTGTGTGTGCACTGTGGACTGTTGATCAGGTCTGTAAATATTGGATGGTGCAGGCAGCGCATGACCCCGCCCTGCAAGAACACTCCAACAATAGGAGAGTGGGGACGGATGGAGGGATGGATGGATGGATGGATGGATGGAGGGAGGGATGGAGGTATGGATGGAGGGAGGGAGGGATGGATGGATGGAGGGAGGTATGGAGGAGGGAATGAAGGAGTGGCATACGCCTTCAAGCCTGGGGAACGTTTACCCTGGCAGGAGAAGAGAGGCTGGGAGATCCCCCCTTCTGTCTCTCCAGGCCTTTAACATCCACAGACATTACATGCACACGCACACACACACACACACACACACACACCTCAATTCCCCTCGCCCTGCCTCGACATGTAGGCCCTGCTATGAACAACATTAATATTTCTCGGTGGGTTAAAGAAAGTATTGCTTCAGTTGGCGTGTTCAAAGCGGGGCGAAATGTCGGACTTATACGCCTCGTCCGGGAGAAGCCGAGACGGCGACTCCACCTTGTGTTCTCTTCAAACCCCGTTTACGATCCACCATGCACGACCGCAAAGAGCTACACAGCTATACCGTTGAATCCCGCTAACACCCCGTCTCATTCAAACACAAAGAGCTACACAGCTATACCGTTGAATCCCGCTAACACCCCGTCTCATTCAAACACAACAGAGCCGCCGCGGAACCCCTCCGGACAGGCTAATAATGAGTAGCGGGGGGGCACCGATTCCTGTTGGGGGTGATGAGGGTGGGGGTTACGACGCGGTCGTGTTGGTTCAAGCTTTAAGGTGGAAGCTGAACAGACGAAGGTTGCGCGGAGGTTATGAGAATCTCGTTGTGTAACAACACAGATGGGGGGAGGGGGGGGTACATGCTCCTCTTCTCTCTCTCTCTCTCTCTCTCCCTCTGATCTCGGTGCCAGGGGGCGAGTAACCTTCCTGTCAACAAGCGCAGGCCTGGGGGGGCGGGGGGGAAGGGGGGGGTGGGACCACGTGGAAACAATATCCCCAGCTTCGTGTATCTTCCTGGTCGTGGCACGAGACAGGATATTGGCCGGCAATCTCCCAACACTTTGTGGTGTTATGTGCAACACGGGGTACAGTTATCAGTTGTGTGTGTGTGTGTGTGTGTGTGTGTACACACACACACACACACACACACACACAAACACAATGGAGTGTACAGTATACAGTATAGGGAGAGATGGAGAGAGAAAGATAGATGGATGATAAGGGTTCTTCCCTCTATCCTGTGATGGCCTATATAATACTAAAGCTGGAGTACAGTCTCACAGACCTAAAAACTAGAGCACATGCAGCTCTTCTTCAGCTCGTCTTCAGACGTCAAACACTTTGCACGAAGAGAAGGCACGTTGGGTCGCTGCCCCGCTACGTGAGCGTGCAATCAGACACGACGACGTGTTGGAAGAAATCAGAGAATTCACGCTCCACCGACCTCATCGCACGAGAATCCCTCCGGGGAGAGGAGAGGAAAGGAAGGGAGGGAAGGACAGAGGGTAAAAAAGCGAGCGTGCACGCAGAGGTATGCGATGAGCAAACAGAGCACAATGGTGTCTAGGGTTATAGCGCCGCCGCGGCAGAGTGTGTGTGTGTGTGTGTGTGTGTGTGTGTGTGTGTGTGTGTGTGTGTGTGTGTCGTTATCGGGCCCTGACGCAGTGAGCGAAGGTGAAATGGGCCCAGAACAGGGGAACCAGCGCAGTGGATGTGAGGCTGGATAGGACCATCCCTCCCATTAGGGATTGGGAGTGTGTGTGTGTGTGTGTGTGTGTGTGTGTGTGTGTGTGTGTGAAGGGGGAAGTGTTATTTAAAGAGGGGGGGGCTGACCATGATCATGACTAGATGGCATTCATACGTTACCTATTACAGGCTGTGGTTAATCCTCCAAGGACATCCACCACTAATACTGACACTGGCTTTATCTTAACTCCAGTGTGAGCTCCAAAACAGAACCTTTATCTTAATTCCAGTGTGAGCTCCAAAACAGAACCTTTATCTTAACTCCAGTGTGAGCTCCCAAACAGAACCTTTATCTTAACTCCAGTGTGAGCTCCCAAACAGCACCATGGACCCAAACCCTTTATCATAACTCCAGTGTGAGCTCCAAAACAGCACCATGGACCCAAACCCTTTATCTTAACTCCAGTGTGAGCTCCCAAACAGCACCATGGACCCAAACCCTTTATCTTAACTCCAGTGTGAGCTCCCAAACAGCACCATGGACCCAAACCCTTTATCTTAACTCCAGTGTGAGCTCCCAAACAGCACCATGGACCCAAACCCTTTATCTTAACTCCAGTGTGAGCTCCCAAACAGCACCATGGACCCAAACCCTTTATCTTAACTCCAGTGTGAGCTCCCAAACAGCACCATGGACCCAAACCCTTTATCTTAACTCCAGTGTGAGCTCCCAAACAGCACCATGGACCCAAACGGGCTCTCACACTGCATGTGATGCAACGGACCGCTATATGTGGGCTGGACTTTCCCCACGCATAATCCTTTAAAACTTCATAAAACGGCGGGATTCAAAGACGACGAGACAAGAAGGGGGAGGGGTTAAGGTAGACAGAGAGAGGGGGGGGGGGGGGAGCGGGGGGTATGGTGAGTGTGGGAGACATCAGAGATGCAGCTGTCTCTGTGGACGGATCCGCTGCCGTTGGTTACCGGAATGTTCTGAGCTCAGACGTGGCCAATCATAAGCCAGGAGAGTCACCGACTACTAAGGCCCATCCTAATGACTAATGCACACACACGCACACACACACACACACACACACACACACACACACACACACACACACACACACGCAAGCAAGCACATAAAAGCATGCACGGCCGCACACGCGTGCACACACACACACACACACACACACACACACACACACAGCTCATTTACAGTTCACAGTTATCCAAACAAACAGCCATTAACAGAGGGATAAAGCAGTAGACCCCCTGCTAAGAGAACCTGCTGGAGGTTTGTCACCATGCCCCCTTACACAGCAGGGTTAAAATAGCACACACACACACACACACACACACACACACACACACACACACCTGTGCGTCTGACTCTGTATCTCTTTGTTACAACACGTCTCAAGCAGTCGCTGCTCTGCCCACTTTGTCAACACACTCGCTCTCCACCGGCACTCTCATTTTGAAACTCTCTCTCCGTTTCTGTTTCTCTCTCTCTCTCATTTCCTTCCTCTTGCTGTGTCTTTCATCTGTCCACCTCTCTGTGTTGTCTGTCCACTCTGCAGACAGACAGACAGAGGGACGTCTCTCTGTGTTGTCTGTCCACTCTGCAGACAGACAGTGGGACGTCTCTCTGTGTTGTCTGTCCACTCTGCAGACAGACAGACAGAGGGACGTCTCTCTGTGTTGTCTGTCCACTCTGCAGACAGACAGACAGACAGACAGAGGGACGTCTCTCTGTGTGTCTGTCCACTCTGCAGACAGAGGGACGTCTCTCTGTGTTGTCTGTCCACTCTGCAGACAGACAGACAGAGGGACGTCTCTCTGTGTGTCTGTCCACTCTGCAGACAGACAGACAGAGGGACGTCTCTCTGTGTGTCATGTCCACTCTGCAGACAGACAGTGGGACGTCTCCCCCCCAGTCTCCTTGTCGAGCCGTGGTGCTGTCCCTACATGACACTGTCCAGTCTTCCCGGCAAATATTTACACTCGCATTTAATTTAATATTCCTCCAATTTTAAACCCCTATTCCCCCTGTCCAAGGAACATGGCGTACTCTATACACACACACACACACACACACACGACTCCTGCCCACTTAAACACACGTCATAAAGAAAGACCGCCGCACTGCAACAAGGGTCCCTGCATGCTCTTCTTCTGTGTGTGTGTGTGCGTGAGTGCATGCGTGTGTGTATATAGTATGTGTATACGTACGGCTTTCTAAACTCAACTCAGAAGGCCTGAAAGCCTTGAGAAAGGTGGTGTTGTTGGGTCAGGGTGGAGAGGGGTTTCATCTGTCAGTTAGTGAAGTGAAATGAGATGTAATGAGTGGGATGGCCCCTCCAATCTCGGGATGCTGCATGCGAGCACAAAGAGATATAATAAAGAGTGAGGGGAAATTTGGAAGGAGGAGAAGAGGAAGAAAGGCCGTCTGTCTGTCTGACTGTCAATCATTTGGTAACAGGAGAAAGGCAAAGTGATTCCCAGAACAAGAGAGAGAGAGAGAGGGGGAGGTGGGGGAGAGTACATAGGAGGCTAGGGGAGGAGACAAGTACATAGGAGGCTAGGGGAGGAGACACATGGGCTCTGAACATCACCGACAAGCAGACCAGACCAGACACTGCCACCACCCAAAACCACATGGCCTACTTGTACGCAAGCAGAGCGCGACATGATGAGGTGCGCTCACCACTGCTGGTACGACTGCTTCTGTGAGTCCTAGAGCTCTCTGCTGCTGTCTAGGTTTGAAACACAGCAGTGGTCAGTGGTCCCTCGTTGCTCGGAGGAGGACACCGACATATACACACCCCCTATTGACCTTATACCAATTTTGAAACGTACTTTAGTTACATCATCGAGAACAGTGTTTTCTCATTGGCTGGTGGAATGCACCGACATACATACCCCGCCGATCACTGTTCTTGGTCCCTGATTGGCCGAGCGACACCACCGACATACGCAGCCAATTACAGTACTTGCACTAAGCATCTAACATGTATTTATCTATCTATAAATCCACGTAACTCAAGCACCGTTCTCCCCACCGACTTCAAATGCAGTGCAGTGCTCGGTGTGGAGTCGGTCGGACCCACGGTTGTCCAGAACTGCCACAAAAGGCCTCTGTCCGGGCTCTGGACCTGATCACCCCTATATCTCCATATATGGAGCATGGCCTGTTCTGGCATAAACAACACTTCATATTTTGGGCATGCCTGACACAGAACTCAATAGGAATAAAGGGACAGATATGGAAATCTCCATATATGGGCATAAAAAGGGCACAGACATAATAACTGGGCGGGTATGCATTTCCAACTTGCTCTAGTAAAACACGATGGCGCACAAAACAAACGAGTCTTCTGTGTTCTTATAACCGAGTTGTGTAAAACATAGACCTACATGTTTGGGTCTCCCCCCCCCCCCCCCCCGCCCTCCCCTTCCCTCCCCCACAGTGATGCATGTCATCAGAGACGTGAGTGTGGATCTGACAACCTGACCACAGCCAGGACGGGTTGGCCTCCCCCCCCTCAGAGACCCCAAAGCCAATATCAAATATCAAAGAGTTCAATAAGATGTAATCTTTCCATCTCATTCCAATCCCTGCTTTCTCATGGCTTTGCAGAATCGTGCACGCATGCTCACCGCTCGCACACGCACGCACACACACACACAGAGAGAGCCAGGGAGAAGGAGCTCATTATTCTAACAGCATTTGTGATAAGGTTCTGGGGAAAGTCCTCCTCACTTAAGGAGAAAATTGAGCCGAGAACAACATCCAAAATGACAGGCGAGAAAGACCTCGCTCTGCACTTAAAGGACAGCGAACACGAGAGAGAGAGACAGACATACAGAGAGACAGACAGAGAGAAACAGAGAGAGACACAGAGAGAAACACAGAGAGTGAGTGAGTGAGTGAGTGAGTGAGTGAGTGAGTGAGTGAGTTCTTGGCTTTGCTAAAAGGGCGTCGGGGTAGAGGCTGGCTAGAGGAGGAGGGCTGGTTCTTTGTCATTAGTGGTAACTTAGGGGTAGGGATGGAATGCTGTTTATTGGAAGCATAAGGACTAATCACTACCCTGGGCTGGTGCTGTTGGCACAGGTAGAGGAATGAGAGACGGACGGGGCCGGGGGGGGGGGGTGCAAGGCCGACACAGAGAAAACAGATGAGTCGAAGAGGCAGGTAGTTGAAATGCTCTGCACACATGAGAGAGAGGGGGGGGGGACGAAAATGAGAGACAGAACACTAACACTATACCAGACATGGTCCAAGTTTGCGAGGGAGAGACGGATATGGGAAATGAAAGAGAGAGGCAGAACAAGAGAGAGAGAGAGAGAGAGAGAGAGAGAGAGAGAGAGAGAGAGAGGATGATGACATGAGATGGGAAGAGAAAAGGGGAGGAGGAGGAGATGGGAGAGAGAAAACCAAAAGAAAAAGGGAGAAAAGGAGTTAAAATAAGATGTAAAAACAGAACGGCTGCTGTTTTCTCAGTGCTCTAGTTGATGCATTCCAGCCGCTACAGTGGTGGCTTCTGCCTCCACTGGAATGCTACCATGTGCACTCCCATGTGCAGCGAGAGGTGACCCTGGCCACCACACTGTGTGTGTGTGTGTGTGTGTGTGTGTGTGTGTGTGTGTGTGTGTGTGTGTGTGTGTGTGTGTGTCACACACACGTACACACACAAACTCCCTCACCTCTTTCCGTTTCAATTTCGCAGAAAAGCATTTGTTTGAATCAAAGGAGAAATAATTCACAGCTGCGAGGGACTTCAAACATGGAGCACTCCCCTCCACACACACACACGTCTCACACCCACCGGTAATCCACGGGACCCCTGGCAGGGCCATAAATCATGCTCCCTGCATGGCCGTCATGTTGCTCTCTCATTTATGACACACTCTGCGAGTCAGGGTCCCACGCAACGCAGAGGGCCTGCCGCTATACGGCTGACCTCTGCCACATTTGCCAGTGCACACTGCACACACGTGTGTGTGTGTGTGTGTGTGTGCACTTGCGTAAACATAATATGTTTACGCAAGTGCACACACACACACGTTATGCATGGGAACGATCATGTCTATGCGTGCAGGTATGTGAATTGTATGCAAGCTATACTGTACCGTTATGCAGTTCATTGCAAGTATGTGTCCTACAAGTGTGTGTGTGTGTGTGTGTGTGTGTGTGTGTGGGGGGGGGGGGGGGTGTTGGTGTGCACATGCACGTGCACATTGCATGCGTGCGTGCGTGTGTCGGAGGGGGTCAGGGCTAGTGCAGAGAGATGTGTGGACCGCCACACTCTGTCAGCGTCCACTTTGATCCCACGAGCATCAACACTTCATTACTCTATGTGAACCTCTCTTCCTCTTTCTACTGTTTCACACTAATGGCCTCGCCAATGCGCGCACACACACACACACACACACACACACACACACACACACACACACACACACACACACACACACACACACAGATGTGCTTTTCGCAGGTCCCACTCCAACTCCTCCAAGACACTTGTAACTTTATGTGAAGACTCTTTGGAGTGAGTCATCGCGACTGTGTGTGTTTTTTCTTTCTTTCCGACCACTAAACCGAGCGCGATGACATGAAACGCTGCGACGACAGGAAGCCAAATGGGGTCATGCGTGGTTGGACGTCCACGGCTCATAAAAGATAAAGAGCTGCAAAAAAAAGAATAACTACAAACAAAAAAAATGAGGGATGAGAACTATGAGAAAGGAAATGGACTTCATATACTTGGTTTTCCATTCTGGTTGTGCAGCTGAAGGACTTCTGGGTAGGAACCAAATGGACCCGTACCGCTCTGCAGTCTGACGTCATAACTCTCAGTCTGGGACTGTAACTCTCAGTCTGGGACTGTAACTCTCAGACTGGGACTGTAACTCTCAGACTGGGACTGTAACTCTCAGACTGGGACTGTAACTCTCAGACTGGGACTGTAACTCTCAGACTGGGACTGTAACTCTCAGTCTGGGACTGTAACTCTCAGAGACTGGGACTGTAACTCTCAGACTGGGACTGTAACTCTCAGTCTGGGACTGTAACACTCAGACTGGGACTGTAACTCTCAGACTGGGACTGTAACTCTCAGACTGGGACTGTAACTCTCAGACTGGGACTGTAACTCTCAGTCTGGGACTGTAACTCTCAGACTGGGACTGTAACTCTCAGACTGGGACTGTAACTCTCAGACTGGGACTGTAACTCTCAGACTGGGACTGTAACTCTCAGACTGGGACTGTAACTCTCAGACTGGGACTGTAACTCTCAGACTGGGACTGTAACTGGGACTGTAACTCTCAGACTGGGACTGTAACTCTCAGACTGGGACTGTAACTCTCAGTCTGGGACTGTAACTCTCAGTCTGGGACTGTAACTCTCAGTCTGGGACTGTAACTCTCAGACTGGGACTGTAACTCTCAGTCTGGGACTGTAACTGGGACTGTAACTCTCAGACTGGGACTGTAACTCTCAGACTGGGACTGTAACTCTCAGACTGGGACTGTAACTCTCAGACTGGGACTGTAACTCTCAGACTGGGACTGTAACTCTCAGACTGGGACTGTAACTCTCAGTCTGGGACTGTAACTGGGACTGTAACTCTCAGACTGGGACTGTAACTCTCAGACTGGGACTGTAACTCTCAGTCTGGGACTGTAACTCTCAGACTGGGACTGTAACTCTCAGACTGGGACTGTAACTCTCAGACTGGGACTGTAACTCTCAGACTGGGACTGTAACTCTCAGTCTGGGACTGTAACTCTCAGAGACTGGGACTGTAACTCTCAGACTGGGACTGTAACTCTCAGAGACTGGGACTGTAACTCTCAGTCTGGGACTGTAACTCTCAGAGACTGGGACTGTAACTCTCAGTCTGGGACTGTAACTCTCAGTCTGGGACTGTAACTCTCAGAGACTGGGACTGTAACTCTCAGACTGGGACTGTAACTCTCAGAGACTGGGACTGTAACTCTCAGTCTGGGACTGTAACTCTCAGAGACTGGGACTGTAACTCTCAGTCTGGGACTGTAACTCTCAGTCTGGGACTGTAACTCTCAGAGACTGGGACTGTAACTCTCAGTCTGGGACTGTAACTCTCAGAGACTGGGACTGTAACTCTCAGACTGACATCATAACTCTCAGACTGGGACTGTAACTCTCAGACTGACATCATAACTCTCAGTCTGGGACTGTAACTCTCAGACTATCCTCTGAGACCTGGAAGGGTCCACTTATATGGAAATTAGGAATAACCCCTTGAGATACAGACTCTCGTCTTCGACAGCAGTACAACCCACTGTAAACACAGTATATTACAGTGGGCGGGGTTCCAGGTTTAGAGACTGGTCTGCAGTTTAATGGTTCCAGGTTTTGAGACTGGTCTGCAGTGTAATGATTCCAGGTTTAGAGACTGGTCTGCAGTCTAATGGTTCCAGGTTTAGAGACTGGTCTGCAGTCTAATGGTTCCAGGTTTAGAGACTGGTCTGCAGTCTAATGGTTCCATGTCTAGAGACTGGTCTGCAGTCAAATGGTTCCAGGTTTAGAGACTGGTCTGCAGTCTAATGGTTCCATGTCTAGAGACTGGTCTGCAGTCAAATGGTTCCAGGTTTAGAGACTGGTCTGCAGTCTAATGGTGCAGGTTTAGAGACTGGTCTGCAGTCTAACAGAATAAACAGAGTGTCAGAGACGTGGTGGAGTCTTAGGATTAGATATCAGAGTTGTAACGTCAGTCGTTAAAACACAGTGTGTTCATTTATCTCAGTTCAGTTGACAGTGAGCAGTGCATATCTCCATAGTATAGGGCCAGCCAGATGCTCACTAGTTCATGTTTTATCTCTATTATTTATATTCTTGTTTATCATGTGTTTTGGTTGTTGGCTCTTTACCTGCATCTCTACGCTGTTAAATTCTCCCATTTCCCTCAGGGCATCAATAAAGGTTTATCTGTTACTGTAGTGCGCGTGCGTGCGTGCATGCGTGTGTGTGTGTGCGTGTTTTAATGGAAGGCAGAGGAACACAATGATCCAAACAGCCCAGACGTCCAGCAGGAGCCGAAAGGGTTAATGAGCGAGGGGATGATTGACAGCCTCTTTCTGTGTCTGTCTGGTGGCCTGTTGACACACACATGCACACATGCACGCACGCACTCAGTATAAGTACGGTACAAAAGCATGCAGTTCTCCACTTACTCGATCGCTAACTTGATTATTCAAATACTCTCTTGTCTATTGTCTATTTCTGTCTCTCTCTCTCTCTCTCTCTCTCTCCCTCTCTCTCTCAAACACATGCACGCACACGCACGTGCGCACAGACATGCAGATAAAGGCAGGTTACGGCGCACACAAACACACACACACACACACACACACACACCCTGTCTGCTGGGCTGTATCCACACATTCAAGTGTGCCGGGTTCCAAACGCACGGCACCTGTTGTTTTAATGTGTGTGAGTGTGTCTGGCCAAACACATCAGCACAAAAACACTGTCTAATATATGACACAGCTGGATGAGACGAGCACAGAGCATGGGAACAGAGGCCAGGCTGGGAGGACGGGAACGTGGAAAGACGAGAGAGAGAGAGAGAGAGAGAGAGAGAGACAGAGAGAGAGAGAGTCTGTTTGTTTTGTTGCATATTCATTTGACATGAAGGGGTCCCGACTAATTTATTGATTTTAATACACAGTGAAATCCTCAATGTTCATTTCACTCAGAGTGTGTAAAAGACTCTCAAGAGAACCGTCACGGGTCCATTTGGGACCGTCTCTTATGCTCTCAGAGTGCAGGATTTGGCCGTGAGTTTCTGTGTTGCACAACAACAGAGTCACAGTTCATTGTGGACAAACTGCTACAATAACAGAGTCACAGTGCATTGTGGACAAACTGCTACAATAACAGAGTCACAGTGCATTGTGGACAAACTGCTACAATAACAGAGTCAGACAGTGCATTGTGGACAAACTGCTACAATAACAGAGTCAGACAGTGCATTGTGGACAAACTGCTACAATAACAGAGTCACAGTGCATTGTGGACAAACTGCTACAATAACAGAGTCACAGTGCATTGTGGACAAACTGCTACAATAACAGAGTCACAGTGCATTGTGGACAAACTGCTACAATAACAGAGTCACAGTGCATTGTGGACAAACTGCTACAATAACAGAGTCAGACAGTGCATTGTGGACAAACTGCTACAATAACAGAGTCACAGTGCATTGTGGACAAACTGCTACAATAACAGAGACACAGTGCATTGTGGACAAACTGCTACAATAACAGAGTCACAGTACATTGTGGACAAACTGCTACAATAACAGAGTCACAGTGCATTGTGGACAAACTGCTACAATAACAGAGTCACAGTGCATTGTGGACAAACTGCTGCAGTAACAGAGTCAGACAGTGCATTGTGGACAAACTGCTACAATAACAGAGACACAGTGCATTGTGGACAAACTGCTACAATAACAGAGTCACAGTACATTGTGGACAAACTGCTACAATAACAGAGTCACAGTGCATTGTGGACAAACTGCTACAATAACAGAGTCACAGTGCATTGTGGACAAACTGCTGCAGTAACAGAGTCAGACAGTGCCTTGTGGACAAAATGATGCAGCCTTCAGAGATGGGGAAAAAAGAGAAGGGAAGAAAGCTGCCAGAGTTAGAATATAATTTAACAACAACAAAATTGTGAAGACATCACACTAGTGGAAAACAGAAAGGAGGGCCAGTATATGTGCGCGTATGTGTGTGTGTGTGTGTGTGTGTGTGTGTGTGTGTGTGTGTGTGTGTGTGTGTGTGTGTGTGTGTGTGTGTGTCTGTGTGTGTGTGTGTGTGTGTGTGTTTGCATGAGGAGTCGGTGATAGTGCAAAGAGAAGTGGAAGGAATGCAAAAGAGGGTGAATGAAGACTATATAGGAGTGCAAGAATATTTAAACACATTCTCTCATTAAAAAAAATGCCTTTGCCCCTCTCTCTAGTTATCTCTGCCTCCCTCTCTCTCTCTCTCTCTCTCTCTCGCATCTAGAGAGAGAGCTCTCTCTAGATGCAAGCTGTTTAGACTCTTATCTGTATTAGTATACAGTCCCTCAGAGGCTGTTAGACCTATACACTTTTCTTATGACACACACACACACACACACAGTCAGAGGATCTGGAGGGGGACTTATCTCAGTGATGGACCAAAGTGCAAGCCAAGTCGAGAGAGAGAGAGAGAGAGAGAGAGAGAGAGAGAGACTTTCCTCGATAGCGTGAAACAGACAGACAGACAGACAGACAGACAGACAGACAGACAGACAGACAGACAGACAGACAGACAGACAGACAGACAGACAGACAGACAGACAGACCATGGGACATAAATGGATAAATGAAGGTACGTCTGCATGGAAAAGAAACACAGAGAGCGTGTTCTTTTCCCATCCTTCAGCTCGCACAAGGAAAACAAGTCAGACCCGTGGAGGGGGGAGGGGAGGGGCGGGAGGGAGGGGGTGGGAGACGGGCACAACATTTTTAGCCCTCCTCTAATAAACGGAGAGGGAGAAGCTCACAGACTGAAGCACTATTCAACGGCAGAGTGCTTACAGACCATAGGGCCCAAACAGAACCCTTAGCAATGAGACCATGTCACAACGTGGTCAATGTCTCCTGACCCTTTACGGTTGACCTTTGCCCCGAGACAAGGCCTTTCATCTGCCACCCCCCCCCCCAGCTATCGGCCACTGCACGGAAAAGAATTGGCCCTGTGAAACCCAGCGCCACCACGCCTGAGGCTTCCTATCCACGATGTGTGTGTGCGTGTGTCTGTGTGTGTACTCTAACTTGTCCCAATGGTCATGGAAATGCCAGAAGGGTGTGTGTGTCTGTGTCACATAGAACATGGCATTCCAAGAATAGCTGAATCGAACCACTGGCCACTTGCATAAGCCCATCGCCCTCCCCCTGCCCCATTTTTCTCGCCGACGGCATCCTCGTCGCAAGTGGACTTTAATAAGGCACAGAGCTTCCATTCACGAGGACAGAGGTTCTGGAGCAGACAAACAGACAGACAGACAGACAGACAGACAGACTGACTGGCAGACAGACTGACTGGCAGACAGAGAGCTGGACAAGTTCAGAGACACATGGACAGACAGACTGTCATCTGTACTGTAACACCAGAGGGGGCGAGCTCAGAAACTCCCTCACCGCACCGTGACTCAGCATGTTCTGACCATGAATCCTGTGCCCTTAAATCCAGTGCCCGACACCCCACAATGCCCGCCTTGTACAGTTCCCCTTTCAACTCCATGGGCAAAGGCTACGGGTCCATTCTGGTAGAGAAATGGACCGCCTGTCCCGTGACAGAATGTCCGCTGGCGCTCGTTGATCCCGTTCTGTGCCAGCGTGCCAAACAAGGGGAAGGAGGTATTTGTGTTATTATTACCCTGCCTGGCCTATCATGGCGGCATCTCTGTAGTCTAGAAAGCCAAACATCTCCTGCTCGGGCGGCCCTGCTAATAATTTGATACAGAACAGGACAGGCTTTTTCTGCAATGACATCAGATAGCGACGTCTCGCTGGCCCACAGCAGCAGGGGATGATCGCGGTGATAAATTCCAGAGATCGATACGCACACAGGCACACGCACGCACGCACACGCAGTAAAGTGTTCCCGATTATCCTGTTTATCCGCCGGTAGCCTCTTGCCGTTCCAGAGAAGAGCGCATAGCTTCCATAGCTGGGCGGCGGGGCCATGTGCTCTCTAAGAGGCAGTAGTGTAAATACAGCAGGAGTAACGACTCGCCGGCCAGCCAGCATGTCTCCTCTGAGCCTGAGCAGAGGGACAACGTCTTCAGGCCCACATACCTGCATGGGAGAACAGTGGGAGAACCCTTCTCGTCTTCTTCACTTGTTCTTTCTCTCTCTCTCTCTCCCTCCCTCCCTCCCTCTGTTTCTCTTGATCCCCTCCTCTCATGCAGGCTCCAGTGGAGACAAAGTGGCAAACAAACACTTGAAAAGCCTGATGGATGGTTAGTCGCGCAGCAGTGTCGCTCGCACGCAGGCCACATCTACAAGCGTGCGACGCGCTGCCAGTTTGTATAGATGGTCTATTTTCGGTATATGCGACACCGCCGCTGTGCAACCGATTTTAAGCAAGCATAACAGTGGAGAGACAAGTACACACCAAGACAGAGACCATCATCCTCTCTCTCTCTCTCTCTCTGGCATCCTGGGGGCTCTATACTGCTACCCACTTAGGTCTACGCTTCCATTGCTGTGAGGGCTTAACATAAACCCCCCCCTGGTTCCTAGCCCCTCCTCCCTCCTTGCCTCCTCGCTAGTTATCCGGTTCCTGCTATCCCCTCTTTACCCCTCCTGGCTTGGCAGAGACGCCCTGGCCTGTAGCCAAACGAGGGATAGAGTGATGAAGGGAGGTGCATGAAGGTTATGGAGAGAATAGGAGGTCGATGGAATGGAAGGAGAGAGGGGGGATATATAATGAGGGTAGTGGGAGAGCCCTGCGACTCTGGACGGGGGCCAAAAGCTTGGTAGGAACGACGGATTGAGATGGACAGAAGTCGAGGTAACAGAGAGAGAGAGAGAGAGAGAGAGAGAGAGAGAGCAGTAGAGTGTGAAGGAAGGCAGGTTGTCTTCCATGGAGTTAGTCAACGTGTCTCCAATGTGATTTACTTACCTGTTGGTAGGTAAGAAGAGCGGTGGCATTGTGTGCGTGCGTGCGTGGCTGGGAGCAGAAATGTACTGTATGAGTCTGTGGGCTTATTAGCATGTTTACAAGTGTAAGCTTGTAAACTTTAAGATATTGTTCTGCCTTTATTGCTAGTCCACAGTGAATAGAGACAGGAGACAGGGAGAGAGCAAAGGTCTGTCAGGCTCGGAATCCAAACCCGAGACTCGCTGTCAAGGCATCACACGCCTAACCCTCTCGGCGATCTGCGCCCCACAATCATCAAATGTTTTACTGTGGAGTGTGTGGAGTGGAATATAGATTCCCAATAGATTCTTTGACAGAAGAATACAGGTTTTACTTGGCGTTTACCTTTATAAACACATGTGTTTCGTACACTGTACTGTGTGTGAATGTGAGTGTGATTATTTGGGTGTGATTATGTGCGTTCCAGTATGTATGCATGCATGCATGCGATGCCCGTGCATTTCCCGTACCTTAACAGTGCGGTGGTGCTTGCGCGAGGGGTGGCAGCGCATGTTGCTGGTGTTGCAGCAACCCGTGCAGCGCTTGACCTCCACACACGGCGGCCATATCAGGAAGTTGGCGGCCGTGGGGTCCACCTGGCTCCTGGGGATCTCATAGATCACTGTCCGCGTCTTACACACCGCCGGGACCGCCTCTTCCACTGAGCAGAGAGAGAGAGAGAGGAGAGAGAGAGAGAGAGAGAGAGAGAGAGAGAGAGAGAGAGAGAGAGAGAGAGAGAGAGAGAGAAAATACAATATGAGTCACATTAATGTGATTGCTTAATTATTGTTCAACACCTTGCGCACGTCTAATTTCAAGGATATTAAAGGGTGCATTAGGCACATCCCCAATCTACAGTGTAAAATCCTCAGTATTAATTAATTAATTTAACCAATGGAACCAAATGGAATCGCAAAGGTCGACTTGGTTCCATTTGTGTGGGTACATTTTGACCCCTGGTGGTCCCAAACTTCTTCATGTCAAGATTTTTACGGCTCTAGCAGTGATTCTCAACCTGTTTAATTTCAAGGACCCCCAGTTTGACATGCATTAGTCTACGAACCTCCACATTGAATGGCATTTCTATCTCTGGGACCCCCAATTTATATTGTAAAATCAATGTTAATTTAACTCAGAGTGTGTACAAATGGTTCCATTTGTACACTCTCAGAGTTACAGACCCATAAGAGCCCATTTGGTTCCAACCTATCATTTAGCTGGGGACCCCCTGGAACTCCCTCAAGGAGCCCCGGACCCCACTTTTGGAACCAACACGTTACACAAATACATGACAATGTTTGGCACTCTCGTGTATATCATGTACGTATACGCAAACGCACGTCACTGGCTCTCATTCCTGCAGCACTACTCGAGGTGATGACTCACTCGATTTGGGATCTGCTCGTTTGCCCTCCCGAACATCACACCCAGCAGCCTCCGCTATAACGCCGCTAAAGAGGACGAGGCAATCCCAAAAAGCTGATCTCATGTCACCTAAGGAGCTTTGGGATGGACGCAGTGAGACAGAACAGAGACTGCTCCTTTGTTCTGAGCCCTGGCTGAGGCTAATGTGCTGCGACCGGCCTAAGGAGCCCTCTACGGTTGCCTGTTGAAAAGCTAATAACGGTCCTCGACCGTCTCGGGCTGCAGTGAAAAGGGGAAGCCAGTGTAAGCGTTCATCTCACATTTAATGCCCCGACAGGCAGAGCCTTCAGAAAGTAACAGAACGTGTACTGTAAGCCACCATTATGTCGTAAAGTTCAGTAAGCGATGGCCTTTGTGGCCGGCTGCCAAAGAGGTCCGTATACTGTATGGCTGGCTTATGATATGGACTGCATACATGAAATATGACCAGCAACAACATCCCGGAGTCGGTTAAAATGATACGCTTGGAGAGTTGTAAAAGAACATGAAGTCAGGCTTAACACAGACATCACACACTGTGCGCTTTTTCTCCTGGCCTCGATCAGATATCGTACCGCGTGGCGTTTTTATGAAGCAATCTGACTCAGAGCCCGGGCGAGCCGCAACTTGACTCCTGAATGCCTGGAATTTCCATGCTTAAGGATACATTTCTCTCGAGGCGCTCGTGTCTTAGATCTCCAACGGCCCCGGCCAATCAAAACAGCGCATGTCAGACATCAGTGCACCCCCCATCCGCCCCTCACCACTCAAAGCTCCGCCCCGCCTCACCCCCACCCCCCACCCTGGGCCCATCATCATCATTTCCCATGGTTCTGTGATTGCTGTAAATACTAGGTAGATGCCTCCATTAGGGATTTCCTCATCCACTTAATGCCGCGCAAAAACCACTAACTATTAGCTACATTTTCAAATGAGTGTTAAGTAATGAATTCCATCCTCTGGGAAGTCTCGATGCAGGTCTGGGTGGGTGTTTAAAACACAGGGTGACGATGTAGGGACATGACAGTGCTGTGTGTTACGTTAGTACAACACCATGCTGTGTGTTACGTTAGTACAACACTATACCATCACATGCTTACTCTGTGTTGTGCTACGCCGCAAAATCGTGGAGTTCTAGACCCTCGCAGGTCCATTTGAACCACTTTCAACCAATCTATTCGTCTATTTCCGCTATGTGACGAAATAGGGCATGTATCACTATGCATGCTGTGCCGTGCAGTGGGTCCTTACCAATGCTCCTCTTGCGTCGGCTGTGGAGCTGGGAGCGCTTCAGGTCATTGTAGTAACCTTGGTGACGAGAGGAGTTCTTGTGGTGGTTGTGGTGGTACTTGTGATGCTTGGGCTCCTCGATGACATCATTTCCCGTACCTCATCAAAACAGAAGGCAGCCATATTACTACAGCGTCATACAAAGAAAATCTCATTATACACGAGCATGGACACACACACACACACACAGTTTGTTCAACCGACCTGCCATTACAATCAGCCAACAAAAGAGTGTATAACCAAAGCCGCCGGAGCAGCGGTGGATGACTGCGGTAGGTGGCTTGGTAGGTCTCACCAGAAAGGCCCATGTGATTCCCCCATTGATGTTTTATATATCCCTTTCCACAACAAACAATGCTATGGTTAGTCACACGACCATAATGAGACCTTAACGGCCTACCAGGGCTGTGTGCAGTAACGGAACCCACACTTCCCTGCATGCAGAGCTACGGGTTCCCCCTTCAGCGTGTTGGCAGGCGGGCGTCGGTCGATAATATCACAGCTTGAGGTAAACATTCCAAAGTAAACATGGTATACTTGGAATTGTTTTATGCCGACCTCAAATGCAATTACACGCTTTATGTGAAAGCCTTGCTCACTGCATGTGAAGAACCTTCCCACCGTGAACGAAGCTAGACACAGGTGACTCACGTCGAAGTCTTTTAAAAACAACTAGCTCTCGCAGACGCATGGGGCGACTAAAAGTGGTCATTTGACAGACGGTGCTCATCCGCCATTATCCCCGGCACGTAATTAGTATAGCTTCGTGTCTCGCATTTATGTGAAAACGCTTGCTTTTTGGTCATTTGGCGGCTGGGGAAAGTACACGTTGTGTTATATGCTGCGCCGCTAGTTTCTCAAATCTCTTTAACTGCAGTCCGCTGTAGCAAGCTCAGCTCATTGCAGTCATGGTCATCTGATAAAGCATGCTTATTTTGGTCCCCACCCAGAATATGAGGCCGATTATAAAAGAGTGCCAAAGCCGGCAATAAAACGATAAAAGCCTGTTCACTGGATACTGCCCTTTCCCAAGGAACAGAGTCTGACAGTAACAGAGTGTTTGCTAAGAAGGCTGGTCTACGTGTCTGGTACTGTATACCCAGCTGGGTAACCCAATCCTATACCTGTACGCGTACACACACACACGTGTCCGCACAAGCACACGTGCATGCGCACACACTGCCACAACCAAGCCCCTTTCATTATCCTCATAACAAGTTAAAGTTGAGTGTACACCAGTAGAACAAAGCTTGGTCATAGACAAACAACCTCCACTCATCCAGGTGGGGCACAAAGAAGTGATTTCCTCTTCCTACCCGACGCCTATAGCTCCGGGCACGGCTGTTTATTTACCTTCGGATGCCATCTTTTTCCGATGCCTTTAAAGCCCAGACCCAAACATTGTCCCTGCAGGGCCTATGGGGTGTGTGTGTGTGTGTGTGTGTGTGTGTGTGTGTGGTGTGGGGGGGGGGGGAGGTTCCCCCCCTCTAGCCTGTCTCCTAGTCAGTCAGAGATCCAGTGACCCAAAACCTGAGGTCCACAGAAAGGAAGTGTTTACTGGGGGGGGGGGGGGGGGGGGGGGGGGGGTTGGGGGTTTAGCACTGGGGCTAGCTATCAGTCTGTCATGGGCACGCATGGAGGGTAATATGCTATGGCACGCACACACGCACATACAGACACGTCCATGCATGTGTGGCTGTGCATGCACATACATGTACATGTACATTCAGATGTTTACACACACACGTTCAACTTCAAACATGCTACGTGCGACCGCACAAACACACACACTCATACGCACACGCACCCACACACATAGCAGGGTGCACTGCGCTGTCAGAGGAACACGTTGTGACAGCTGGCTGATTTCTTCACCTAACAACCTTTTAACGCTGCGGGTCACTGACAGAACTCCCAGTGTGGCTGAACACCTCTCCCTCCCTCTCTCTCTCTGTCTCTATCTCTCTCTCTCCTTCTCTCTCCCCCCCCCCCCCCCCCCCCCCCCCCCCCCCCGTCAGGGAGGGAGGGACGGAGGGAGGTCATCCCACCGGTGGCCAGTCAAGAGACGGGCCATGTCAGAGAGTACTGCTGATGGGAGAAAGAAAGGAGGAACATAAAGGAGTCCTTTATGGACTCTCTGTAGTCCCCCCACCCTCACTACCACCACCCCCTGTCACAAAAGGACCTCTCTGTTGTCACCCCCCCCCCCCACACACCCTATGCACAGCTAAATCCTCAGTGTTAATGTAACTCCGAGGCGGTCCATTTCCTACACATCAGTAGTTCTCCGTCTGGGTTCCAGGTGAGTGGGAGCTAATAGAGGTGAATGACTCCCTCCATTAGCCATGGGAGCTCCCCTCTCTCTCTCTCTCTACCTGTACAAATGAACCAGCACGCTCTTCACTAATCATACTACAGTCCTATAATTGACTCTGTCTCTCTGTCTCGCTCAACCTCTGCTGAGTTGACAAACTAGCAGTTCAGTCCACACATTAAAACGCTCGCTGTTCATTTAACCACTTTTGAAACTCCTTTTTATTTTAGGACCTCCAGGTCATTATGCATTACGCCACAGACCCGCATATCTCCCTGAGGGTCCCAGACTCCCCAACAACTTTGAGAATATATACTGCCCAATATACTTTTCCTTACATATCCGATCTGCAAGCTCCCAATGCGGCGCAAATGCAATGCATTGTTAGCTTGCGGATCTGCAGTTTTTGCCTAATGACCACCCGCCCCCCCCCCCCCACCTCCCTTGGCTTATACGGATGCATCATGCTGGGGTTCAAGTGTTGTAAACTTCAGAGTGCTTTACACTCTCAAGAGTATCAGTGTTGAGTGCTGATAAGGGTCCAGCAACAAGTAGGTCTGGACGTAATGGGGGGGGTGGGTTGTGTGAACCGGGGCCAACCGTATAGTTAGTGAAGGTAAACAGCTTTGCGAGGCAGGTTGCACAACAAACCCCTGTCTGTCTGTCTGTCTGTCTGAGGGAGGTGCAGCGGGAACACAAGCTCCAGATCCCTCATGAACCCTCGTCCACCTCTGCCCCATGTCAAGAGTCAGGTTCCCCTTTCTGTCAAAGTCTTTCGGAGAGAGAGAGAGAGAGAGAGAGAGAGAGAGAGAGAGAGAGAGAGAGAGAGAGGCGCAGTCAGACTGAGGGGACGTGGAGAGAGGGAGCGAGGGGCAGACGAGAGCGAGGAGGAGAGGAGCACCTCAGGGGCCAGACAACCATCAGCAGACATCAGCAGGTCATCTCGGCTGTCACTCAGAGCTGAAGACACCATTCTTACTGGATGTGTACGCACGCGCGCACTCGCACACCCACGCACACACGGGGGCCTCACACATGCCTTGGAGCCTGTTCTCACAGCGCACACAGCGGTGCTAGATAAAACACACAGCGGTGAGATAAGGCCCTCAGAGATGACACTGACACATCCATCCTGGAGGGGCCGCTTCACACGTTCCCTCAGCGCTATACGCTGACAGAGATCCTGGGATAAGAACTCTGATCTAGGAAGGAAGGGCCACAGGCTATATGGAGATGGTGCTCTCCAAGAGGGGGAAATCCAACATGACAAACACGATTAGAAAACAAGAAGAAAGCACATAATAACGTTAGGCACTTTTTTCCAACTCCGAGCAGAACGTTGCGTGGCTTAAGTGGCCCTCCTTCTGCAACGTCTCACCTGATGTTCAACTACAGTATTTCTTCCCATGAGCCTGAACCATGAGGTGGTTCATTTTTTACTGCCGCAGGGCTGGGGCTGACATTACCCAGACGTTGACGAGACAGATGCCTTTGGTCCCCTCCTTCCTGCTTTAACACGCCCGGGCGGTGGACGGTCCAGAGCGCTAACGTTTTTAACAGTCCAGACCGTCCGCGCGGCAAAAGCTCTGAAAATACCGGCCCAGGCTGGCGTCAAAAGTCTTTTTTAAGGGCGGGCGGGGACGTCTGTCTGGGGGGGGGGGACAGATTTATGCCCTCGTAATAATAATCAGCCTACTACTGTTACTCCGGAAAACATTCCTCTGTTTGAAGAAAGACATTTTAATTCAATTATAAACACCTCTTTTCAATGGCAGAGGCACCAGGGGTGGGGGGGGGGTGGGACCTATTTCTAGGCCCGGAACAATGCGGGGTGATTACTGTTGTCTGGAGTTGGAATATGTCATTAATTTTCATAGTCATACAGGCCTGGCTGCCCGGCAATATATTGAACTTGTAAAAAACGGGACCTAAAATGGGACCTGGTGGACAAACTGTTGACCAGAACACCAACAGTAGCAATGTAGCCGTGTTGTCAATATGAGCTATGAGGTCACTAATGAGCTATGACCAGCGAGAGAGCCTAAACAATTTCAGGCAGTTAAAACTAATTAAGTAATTACCCATTTCCATCAACAAACCTATAAGGGGAAGGCCCATATTTGATATATGGCCAGAGCCTGTGTAAATAGAGGCTCATGTGAAGGCAAACAGCTTTTTGCCAGTGCACCCCTGTAACCTAATCTACCCTTAAGAGAGACTGAGACTACACCCCCCCCCCCCCTCCCCCCTCCCCTCTCCCACCCCCCACCAACAAGAGAACCAGCACCTCAAAGATTCAAGACCACAGTCGGCCATGTAGCAGCCTGTCTGACCCCGAGAGCTGCAGCCTTCTCGGTTTACAGGCCACTGTACGAGGAGGCACCTTCCATGCCATAAAGTTGGCTTATATTGCAAGCGACAACAGCTGAATGTGTCCTGGTGAATAAATACCGGCAGTGAAAGTCCACCTTTGTCACATGTGTACAGTAGACGTGCCATATCTGCCTTATCATGATCGACTCGACTGTACCACTTAAACAGTATGTATGATGATAACACAATACCTGCATGGACCAGACTCCCCCCCCCACCTCCAGAAAAGAAGAAAGAAAGACTAAATAAATAAATAAATAAAGATCCTGTGCGTCGCTCTAAAGCATCACTCCCTTGAGATCATGAAACGAGCCATAAATATTCAAATTCCTGCCTGAAGTGAAAGTTATATAGCCTTTAACTTTAACAATGCAAAGGATCGGGAAAGCGTTTAGTCATTTATTAATTTAATAGGAGTGGACCTGGAGTGGATCTACTGAGCAGACTGCAACTGTCTGAACATATTAACCACTGCACCTACTGACGTTTTAAAAGCAGAGACGTTGCGTGCCACTGTGTAGATTTTGTCCAACATTATGTCTTTTATACGTCGTTTTACTACACTGTCGGTAGTACTAATCGTAAACACACACGTGTAAACAGCAGCATCTGCTAGTAATCATAAGTAAATGTGAATGAGCAAAGTCCAGTGCGGTTGAAAGTATCAAGAGGCAGAATTTACCTACGGAGTCTATCTCCAGTAGCCGCTGGAGGTCGCTGATGCTGTGGATTTCACTGTGAGACAACCTCTCTATCAGCTCCTGGGGAATCTCCACTTCCTTGAGGGCAGGAAAATCAAAGCAGAAACACAACGGTTAGGGATTTGTCAATACGGTCTTAAACGCTTATGTCATTCTTCCCCCTATATAAACAAAGTGCGATCGGTTTAAACAACCGCCACCGAAGATCAGTGCCATAGAAATGTGGCAACAATGTGCCAACTGCAGCGAGCGTGTTGTGCCCTTGTTCACAGCCATTCGCTACACTTGCACTTGTTGCGGTGCTGCGAGTTAAGTATCTCAAGTTGAGCAAACCGTGCAGCCAGCCAGCCTTACAGGAACAGAGCCTATTTATATCGCCCACAGCGATTCCCATGAAAGCGCTACGCCCAACCAAAAACTTTTGCCCAGTTGGCTCAGGCTACAAACGGATTTGGCACAAAAGCCGAAAATAACTGGAATAGGCGTCTGAGTGCATGTGCCAATATTAGTTTTCAAAAGCATGCAGCCAATGCATAGCCTATATACCGCAGCGATATGCTAAATACATACAAGTTGTTCATTTCCTGAAAATGACTTAGGATATTCTGTGTTCTTAAACTATAGGCCTAGATAATGTATAATCGAAGCATTTTAAAAATGAAAAAATAAATAAATAAAAAATAAAATAAACTATGACTGTGTACATATATAGGCTGCTGACACTAACAATAACAGTAGACTTGAACAGTCAAAGTACGTAGGCGTTCATATAATTCTATATTATGTACTAATTACAGGCTGGGATCAAAGCTCCAGGCTATTGCTGAGCAGAGGGAACTTTGTCTGGTCCTTTATAGTAGTTGGAGACAGTGGGCGCTCTGAGGACTGCACAGCCTGGGGAACTCGTGTAAGACGGACCCCCATATCAGAGCACCACCAGAGCCCCCCGGCCGGCCGCCACGGTGTGTAACTAACAAGGGGGCTATAGGCCTATCCGCCCCCATTTTCATTCAAGGCCACCTCGGTGGCCGTGGAAGTGGAAAGGTCCTTATATTATCTAACTTTACCTCAGCGGTGGCGAGCAGCAGGTACGACGTCCACAGGAGGAAACAACAAAGTGCGGCTCTCATCTCCTCTCAGGTTCAATTCCCCCGAATTCAAGAAAAGGCTGGTATTCTGTAGGAGCCGCAGAGTTGCTCCTGCCCCCCGAGAATCCAGAACCATCCCTCGGGGAGAGAAACAAGTGTGTGAGACCCCCCCTCTTTCTCTCTCTCCCTCTCTCCGTGCACTTGCTCTGTGCCTGGGAAAAGCGACTCTAGCTAGTGGAAGTTGCCTCTGTGTTCTTTACATGAGAGTGCGTCTCGTCCAGGCTCTCTCTGACTGACAGAAGCTGACAGAGCGGCAGGTCGACATGGCTCCTCTCAGACCGAAGCGGGACAATCCCAGGAGGCAAGCCCGACTCGCATTGCACTTGTTCTGCAGCCTGTAATGAATGGAGCGGATAGCCTAGAGACCCCAGTGAACTTGTTTCAGATGAGAAAAAAGACGTTATGCCTTTCCTCTCGGGGATTTATTCAGAAGGCTAATATGTGAAGACAAATATTGCCTATAAATATTTTTTTTCAATAGAATCCATACAATGTGTGATTATTAATAACTCAAAAAAGCGCGCAGCATATAATCCCAAGTGTGCAGGTTCCCCCAGAGAAAATGTTTAACAAAAAGACTGCAGGGTAGTTCTTCTCAGGTACAAAAAAATAAGAAAATAAAAAGTTGTCCGTGTATTGAATCCAGTGCAAGTGTTGCAGTTTGTGGAGCGGCTCTGGTGGCTGCAGCACACACACACACACACATACACACACACAGGTCCTACTTTGTGCTGGACTGTGCAGAGAATGAAGTGAGGAGCGCGTCTGAGCCCGTGGATATAGAGAGCAGAGAGCTCCGTGCCCGTTGCGCCTCCCCTCGCGCTTCGGTGATCGCGCATCTATTGAGCAAGGGAGCTGGTTGGCTGGTTGAATGACTTAAGAACATGTGCCCATCCCCCCACACAATGTCTGCGTGTGTGTGTGTGTGTGTGTGTGTGTGTGTGTGTGTGTGTGTGTGTGTGTGTGTGTGTGTGTGTGTGCGCGCGTGCGTGCGTGCGTGCGCGCCCTTTTAGGAGAAAGCCCATTCATAGAATTCAGAGCTCATTAATGGATATATACGTTAAGAAGACACCACCCCGACGCAATACTAATCTGGTCAAATTGATAAACAAGGATGAATGTTTGGCTATATTGGGTGATTAACCAATGGTAATGATGCTGCACATGGAGATGCCTAAATGAATGACCACGATATAGTTAATAATAATCAACATTATTAATAGATCATAATTAATAAGATTGGCAGGTGTCTGTGCAGCATATAATGGACAAAGGAGGCAGCAGTGTGGCTTCTTCTCCAGCAGGTTAACCATGGAGACTGGTCCTAACTTGCTGTTAGGTCTAATGAGGAGGCCCCGAGGGTCCTGCTAAACGAGAAGCACCTATAGCATAGGTCAGCTCTCCCGGTGGCCCTCCACCTTGTCCTTTATGGACAAGGGTTTTAAAAGCTTTTTTCATGTCAAGGTGTACATTATTTATTCGCCATTTGAGCCGCATGGACAACCAAGCATTTGATTGATATAAAACTTGGAATATTTTTGTTAAAGTTGGATAAGATTTTGTCCTTGCTGGAATTGATGTTGGATGAGAGACAACAGCAAAATAACAATTATTCTATAAGTTCTCTAACTGTGTAGACTTCTTGTAAATGAAGTAATTATTTACAAGATTATTATTTGTTTTCATTTTATACTCTCAAGAGTTAAAGATTATAGGGCCCATTTGGTTACCAACTCTTCTTCCATCATTTAGCATGGGGAGTCAGTGAGGACCACCTGGATCACCCTCAAGGACCACTGGCACTGCTTTATGGACAAGGTGGAGCTGACCTGATAGGTCACCATGCAGGTGGCCAACCCTACACACACACACACACACACACACACACACACACACACACACACACACACACACACACACACACACACACACACACACACACACACACACACACACACACACACACACACACACACACAGCTTGTACAATTTAAATAGGGCACTATGGAATTATTAAATAACCTCATATGCGTGTTTGGGATGATACATAAGACATTTCATAGTTTGATGTTCAACACATTCAATAGTAGGTGTGTGTGTGGGGGGGGGGGGCTCATAGTGAACATTATGTACAGTATGGGAGGAAATGCTCCCAGCTGAGCTCAATCATCGCACAGCACTGATTGCTCATCCCTCAGCTTGACGTTGGAGAAAGTAACTGTCAGAGAATGATGTCATATCACGAATACATCGGTGTGTGTGTGTGTCACAGTGATGACCGTCACTGGTCAGGTCTCCCTGAACAGGACGAAGACCACAGCCTTTCACATTCAAGGAGAGATGCAGTGATTGAATCATCGTTGTGTTCTGCATGGTGGTCTTTGTGCATCGTGGAAACACACACAGTCAGCGTCACAAAGGGAAAGTGGTGATTCCTTCCTATATAAAGACACAACAGAGTGGCTTAGACTAGAGACTGTCTGATAATCAGAAGGTCACTGCCCCCGCAACAACCCCCTGGGCTGCCCATGCAGTATATGTGTCAAAGTGTCCCTGAAGCAAGACCCTTAACTATAAATGCAGCACGATATTGACATTAATTTGGACCGATATGATCTCCGACTATTTGCAGGGTCATAATATTTAGCTTTGTTTTGCTGGTGTATAATTTACCACAGTAAACCTGTCATGTCATGCACACGATTCTCCTGAGCCCCTGGAGTCAAGTAGAGCCTCATTTGGATAAAGGTGTGCAGTCGTGATGGAGGGGGAGGGGGAGGGGGAGGGGGGAGGAAGAGAGGCGGAGAGGATGATCGAGAAAACGCCGGAGAGAACGGGAGAGAACAGAGTGTAGCAGCATAACCCAGAGAAGGTGCAGGGAAGCAGCTAACTGGGCTTTATTAAACAACATGTTTACTGGCAACTGAGCTCTGTGTACCTAACAACATCAACCCCAATAAATGCTTTTATGGAAGCACAGTAAATCCAGCCCATAAAGACACGGCGGAGAGGACATGTTCTCTCTGAGTAAGACGATGATGATGACTCCCGTTTCCCCCCTCAGGCCACGCATTGCTCCCAGTGGGAAGAGCAGAGGAAACGGGTATAAGGGGGGAGTATATGAATGTGGTGGATACGAGCTGTGTTGTGTCCCAGGGGGGGTGAAGTGTGCCACGTGGTTTGGAATGACGGGGGGCATGTGTCCAGGTCATGTATTTCCAATGTCCAGAAGGAGTTGAACTTTGAGTTGAACTGACCTTGTAAGCCTGAATATCTTCCTAGGATAGAAGAGTTTCTCTTTTTTTCCCCCTGCGGGCTGAGTTGAAGTTTTGCCTGTCCCACATCGACATCGACGAGGGGTTTGAATTGTGATTACTTTAATCACAGAAGAAGGGACAAACTACTAGGAGGGAGTTTCAGTGGAATGAGATGCGTGTGCAGTGGCCGGTCCGAGCTGAGCTTTAACACAAAACTGAAATGAGGGTTTGTCTGAAGAAAGTCTTCTGCAGCTTGGCTCTTCAACCGTCATGGACACGACTGACTCTACTCCAATGTGTCATGTTGTCACACATGAAGTCCTTGCGTGCAGGTGTCTGGCCGTCCGTCCGTCCGTAGTCCAGAGCTAATCTGAGAAACCACTGGAATAATCAGTGCCGACTGCCGAATGCCATGGACACAGACGTGTAACTCCAGTAATTGTTTTGACATTTTACTTTTTAAACACATTTTTATTTTTTATTTATTCTTGAAAGTGACGGGGAAAGGCAGGAGAGAGAGAGAGAGAGAGACTGTGGATGCAGCAAAGAGCCTCGGGTGGGATTCGAACCCGGCCCAGCTGCAAGAAAGATGCTATGTGCTTTTACCACTTGTCACATTCTTAAGCCTAATTTTTACCAGGCGAAAAAATGGCTTAAGGCATCCTAACATCCCTGTTTTTGGGGCTAACATTCAGCAGAAATATATCCGCTCTACAAGCTCGCAACATGTAGCATTGCCACGTTGTGAGAACCCCCCCCGTGTTCACACACACACACACACACACACACACACACACACACACACACACACACACACACACACACACACACACACACACACACACACACACACACACACACATTATCATGAGTAACCAAATCTTAACTTCAGTGCAGCAGGGCTCTGACCCGGGAAAATAATCTCACACTTCGACGTGTCAGGGAACCATAAAGGAGATAGTAGAAACTCAATGTGCCGATAATTATATTATTAATAGTCACCATGTTTATGCTGAACATCATGATTGTGATGTTTATGAGTTGCCATGGGGACGAGGGCTCCTTTCCACCGAACGCAATCGCACATTCGTCCAAAGTTGACCACATGCGTACCTGTCGAACCCTGCAACAGACAAACAAACATGGACACTAATCAGGTGTCTTCTGACCACACCCAGCCATATCAGAGTGAGTCATGCACCAAAGGACTTTAGGCTACCGAGCAACCTCTTCCCTCTAGCCTGCAATCAGCCTCCGCTCAGCCAGGCCCCGACGAGCTCATCCATGTCTTGACGACAACGTTGATTCCATTAGTGGTTTTGGGTCGTCATGTTTCAGCACAGATTTATGTCATTCAGCACAAACCTTCATCTGGTAATACAGGCTCATTAGAGTCTATGCGTAACCTTTATTGCTGTGTTACCCACACGTGCAGTATGCACGCACGCACGCACGCACGCACGCACGCACGCACGCACGCACGCACGCACGCACGCACGCACGCACGCACGCACAAACCTGCTATTGTCAGCTTGCGACACCGGCATGCAACTAAGTATGAATCAGGCGTAATTCATGGCGAGTTTCCTTCATGGGTGCAAAGGTGGCATTCCAGAGAGTGATATAAACTGGACTTAGAAGTTACGCGGAGCGGAGTGGGTGTCGGGCATAATCCAGGGCAACCCTTTACACACATAGACACACTGAACAAACACCCACTGACATGAACACCCTCTCTTATTGTCTACTAGAATGTCTCGCAGCTACTTACTAGGTCACTCACCTGGTGCGCAGTCAAGAGAAATCAGTGGAGAAAGAGCAACTGTTGCAGCGAGGCAGCGGATTGAGCCATGATGCTCCCTCCGAGGCCCAAAGCCTGAGTTACGCTTATAGAAAACAGCCGATCTACAAGCTCACAATGCCTCGATGCGCGAGGCGTTGTCCAGCTTGTAGATCGGCTGTTTTCGGTGCAGCGCGGGCCGGGCATGCAAACGTATCAGTATGAAATGCAGCTGGTCGTTTATAGGGACATTTACTAGAGCTCGTTTACCGGCCGTTTCCAACTGTGACTTATACAGCGAAACCTCAATGAGCTGCTCTGTGGGCGCCGGCCGTATCCCCTTTCCTCACGGGCTACAGGTGAGTGGCCATTCAGGGGGAAGGATACGCCACCAGGGTGCCAACCAAGTATACCTGTGGGACCCATAAACCAACACTGCTCTGCACACACACACACACACACACACACACACACACACACACACACACACAGGCCTACAGGGTGAAAGAAGCCGGTATACATTCCACACCAAGTAATTCTTCCACCTGCAACACATTATGCTGCATTTATTTCTTTCCAGTGGTCAGGGTGACCAGGAGGTGCATTCATTGTACCTGTGAAGTCTGTCCAGCCCACGTCCACCTGGAGTTCACATTCTCCTCATAACTCCCCGCTGACTCCTCAAGCCGTGTGCTGCTGCTCGTCCGTGGAGGAAGCCCTATAGCGGCCCGCAAAAACCAAGACCAAAGAGAAGAAAGCACAGGAAAAACACGCTGGAAGGAATGCATGGCGCACGTGCATGCGTGTGTGTTTGTGTGTGTTCTTGCCTGGCTGGCTCCAACCGTCCAGTTCCTGTGGGTTCCAGTGCTTGGGCTTGACCCCACCGCTCGGGTCGGGGATGGACGCAGAACCGCAGCAGCCGGAGAACTCCACGGTGGTTGGAGGGAACACTCTCGCTTTTCCAACGTGACAACAAGGAATCACATGCGGGCTGAAAGGCAGAATTGCTGGCCTGGATATAGGCCTGCCTATATACAGAGAGAAGAGAGGCAGAGACAGAGAGGCAGAGTAGAGAGCGAGTGAAAGAAATAGATACATAGAGCGTTTTAATTTAAACACTGACAGTTTCACACGCTCTCTCTTACATCCACAGACGGACAGACGTGCAGTCAGTTCAGGACAAGCTGTAACACGCCCCCCACAACACCACCCCGCGTCCTCCCCCCCCCCCCCCCCCGTGTCCCCCCTTCCCAGCTCCTTTTTCCCCTTAAAACACTGACTCTTTATTCTCAATGTGCAAAAAAAAAGAAAGAAAATCACACACTCCCCTAAGTCTCTTTCGTACACACACACACACGCACGCACAAGGCACACGCACACACACACGCACACACACACACACACACGCACACACACACACACACATACACACTCGCGCACACACGAAGAACAGGGGGAACAGGGGACTTCCAGCCACTGAGAAATAGCAGTGTAATTGCCGGTGCTCTGTTGTCTATCAAGACGTGACCTTTTCAACATGTGTGTGTGTGTGTGTGTGTGTGTGTGTGTGTGTGTGTGTGTGTGTGTGTGTGTGTGTCGTGTCGGGAGCGATGGGAACTAAACTGGGCAAGGAGGAAGACTGGGGTCTCCCCCGGCTCTGTGGTGGTCCCAACACCACCCACCACCACCGAGGAGGAAGACTGGGGTCTCCCCCTGACTCTGTGGTGGTCCCAACACCACCACTACCCTTCTGTGGTGGTCCCAACACCACCTGCACCACCACCGAGGAGGAAGACTGGGGTCTCCCCCTGACTCTGTGGTGGTCCCAACACCACCCACCACCACCATGGAGGAGGACTGGGGTCTCCCCCAGCTCTGTGGTGGTCCCAACACCACCCACCACCACCATGGAGGAGGACTGGGGTCTCCCCCTGACTCTGTGGTGGTCCCAACACCACCCACCACCACCACTACCCTTCTGTGGTGGTCCAAACACCACCCACCACCACCACTACCCTTCTGTGGTGGTCCCAACACCACCCACCACCACCACTACCCTTCTGTGGTGGTCCCAACACCACCCACCACCACCACTACCCTTCTTTGCCTGTGAACTTGTGTCTCCCCCCCCCCCCCCCCCCACGCTGAGTGGGCTCTGGAGGCCCGGAGGATGGAAGGGGATATAGAGGACACAAATCACACCCCCTATATAGCTCGGTGGTCTTCAGACCTGGACTCTCAGGGTTCCTTGAGAGGGTTCTATAAATCTAAATGGACCGATCAGAGCCTGTAACTCTGACAGTATACAAATGGAACCATACTGTACACTCCATTCCATTTGTATACTGTAAGAGTTATATGGCCTTGAGAAGCACTGCCCTTTAGCAGCTTATAGCTCACAGCTGGCAATGGGATGATGATGATGATGATGATGATGGTAGAGAGGAAGGAGCCGACCCGTGTCCTCGTGGAGTGTAAAAACATTGTGGTTTCTCAACAACCAGTGGCCCTACATGGACCTCTATTGACCCCCTAGCAATCACAGGTGGTACTGTAGCTACATGGGGGAAAAGGTTGTATACCTTTGTTAAAATCAACAAAGTGTGTTTAATTTATTTTATATTTCATAAGGCCGTCACATTTAGGAAAACGTCTGAAGGAACAGGTGTAGTGCATACGGAGCGACCGGGGCAGCATGTGGACCTGCTGAGACGTGTTTTGTACATCTGCTATTTTCAGAAGTATAAATCTGGCTAGACGCTCAATGCCAAGAGAAAACAGAAAGGACACTAGTACAGAGCCCTGAGGGACTCTCCGGTCAACCAAGTACGGGTTGAAGAAGTGGTAAAAAGAAGGAAAAAAAAGAAAAGTTGAGAAGCGCTGTTCTAATTAGTTCCTTTGTGTACAGAGAGGGAAGGAAGCAGGGCAGTGCAGCGGCTCGGACGCGCTTCTCTGGCTCGGCCTTCCACACACACACACACACACACACACACACACACGCACACACACACACGCACACACACACACACACACACACACACACACGCACACACACACACGGAAGGAGGAAGTCAGATGAGGACAGTTTATACTGTAATAAGAAGACATGTTAAAGCCTGACACAGTCCGTCATACACCAAAAATAGACGCTGTAGAGCTTGTATAAAGCTCACACAACGAGTCACATCGGCACGGTGTTCATTTAGTTGACTAAGACTAAAAGACTATAGGATGTTTTTAGTCGATGAGACGAGACTATAGTTGAGAGTAGATGCATGGCGTGGTGGTGGGTTTGAATTGAACCAGTTGAATCACTTAAGGGTCCACGACGTGCAACAGGACTCGTTCCGTCTCAACCCTTTGGTGTGGTTTGGACTTTGCTTGGTTTGGACTTTGCTTGGTTTGGACTTTGCTTGGTTTGGACTTTGCTGTCAAAATAAATAAATAACATTACGACTAAAGATTTAGTCTTAATGATTTAGTCTTATGTCCAAACCACACCAACGGCTCGAGACGGGACGAGACCTTTAGCGTTCGTCCGAGCGTTGTGATATGTCCTGTTGCACGTCGACCCACGTTGACCCAAGTGATTCAACTGGTTAAATTCAATGGTTTGGTTGCAAGGAGTTATATAGTGACCCATGGGTGTGGTTTGGGTTTAAGATTAAAATACTAAGATTTTGATTTAGTCGATAAGACTAGACTAACAATTTCAGATGATGTACAGATTAACACTGCATCACTGCCTGTTGTGCAGTTTGTAGACGTGTTTTTGATGTGCAAGTGTGCCGTATGAAGTGTACAAAAAAAGCATTATTATACGTAGGTATAGGTCTATAGGCTGTTATTTGGTGCTAACATTAGGGACACCATGGCTAACAAATACAATTAACATGGTTGATCACTTGAATCCCAGCATGCCTATATTCTGCAGAGGGAAACCTTCAACAAAAATTGTCGATCTACAAGCTCAAAACACGTCGCAATGCGATGCGCTTTGACCTCATAGATCGGCTATTTTTGGCAAAGCCATTCGGAGGCAGAATGCAGATGGAGGAAAACCAGTTGTTGTAACTCAAGTCCAGTTCTCGACGACTTGACCTTAGGGTAAACATGGACAACAGAGAGTGGAAAGAAATGACTTGTGCATGTGGAGTTATAGAACTAATCCAAACACAGTGTGGACATGAGCATGAGCGCCATAAAGGGAATGCCGCGGTTGGAGGGGTGGTGGTGGTCGGGTGTGCATGTGGGGTATGCGGGACCGGGGGCTTCCCATGGAGGGGTGGTGGTGGTCGGGTGTGCATGTGGGGTATGCGGGACCGGGGGCTTCCCATGGAGGGGTGGTGGTGGTCGGGTGGGGTGGGTGCATGCGGGGTATGTGGGACCGGGGGCTTCCCATGGAGGGGTGGTGGTGGTCGGGTGGGGTGGGTGCATGTGGGGTATGTGGGACCGGGGGCTTCCCATGGAGGGGTGGTGGTGGTCGGGTGTGCATGTGGGGTATGTGGGACCGGGGGCTTCCCATGGAGGGGTGGTGGTGGTCGGGTGTGCATGTGGGGTATGCGGGACCGGGGGCTTCCCATGGAGGGGTGGTGGTGGTCGGGTGTGCATGTGGGGTATGTGGGACCGGGGGCTTCCCATGGAGGGGTGGTGGTGGTCGGGTGGGGTGGGTGCATGTGGGGTATGTGGGACCGGGGGCTTCCCATGGAGGGGTGGTGGTGGTCGGGTGGGGTGGGTGCATGTGGGGTATGTGGGACCGGGGGCTTCCCATGGAGGGGTGGTGGTCGGGTGTGCATGCGGGGTATGCGGGACCGGGGGCTTCCCATGGAGGGGTGGTGGTGTCCATGCGGGGTACAGTATGTGGGACCGGGGGCTTCCCAGTAATCTGTAAGGAAAAATAATAATGACAAAAAAAACATATTGTGAAGCTAAAACTGAGCACTCTGACGATGACAGAGACTCCTTCACCTCCCGGGACGTGACAGACAGGCTGGCTCAGCCTCATGGAGGACACAGAGCTGTCCTCTGGCTCAGGCCTCATGGAGGACACAGAGCTGTCCTCTGGCTCAGGCCTCATGGAGGACACAGAGCTGTCCTCTGGCTCAGGCCTCATGGAGGACACAGAGCTGTCCTCAGGCTCAGGCCTCATGGAGGACACAGAGCTGTCCTCTGGCTCAGGCCTCATGGAGGACACAGAGCTGTCCTCTGGCTCAGGCCTCATGGAGGACACAGAGCTACAGGCTGGCTCAGGCCTCATGGAGGACACAGAGCTGTCCTCAGAAACGTGACAGACAGGCTGGCTCAGGCCTCATGGAGGACACAGAGCTGTCCTCAGAAACGTGACAGACAGGCTGGCTCAGGCCTCATGGAGGACACAGAGCTGTCCTCAGACAGGCTGTCCTCAGACAGACAGGCTGGCTCAGGCCTCATGGAGGACACAGAGCTGTCCTCAGAAACGTATTAGGAGAACGTAAGCCTATAATTACTCCAATTGGCATGTCAGATGGAGCTTTCACTTCATTCTGTGCCCTTCATAACCCCCCCAGCCCCCCAGCGCCCTGGTCAGTCAGAGGAGGCCACTCTATACTGATGGAGTGTGTGTGTGTGTGTGTGTGTGTGTGTGTGTGTGTGTGTGTGTGTGTGTGTGTTGGGGAGGGGGATGCAGAAGATGGAGCCTAGTGGTGGTGGTGGGAGGGTGGGGGTGGGGGGGGGTTCGGGGGTGCAGGTATCAGAGGGGATTAAGGAGAGATTTCTCTGCTTGACCGGAGCGACGCTATAGCCAGCGCTGACAGAGAGGGGGCAGAGGAATGGAGAGGAGAGGGCTAAAGAAAGAGAGAGGGGGGGGGGGGCAGGAGTGGGTGTGAGGAGATAAACAAAAGGCAGGACAGAGGGAGAGAAAGTTAAAAAGAGGGGAGAAAAAAAGGAAAAGAAAAAGAAAACACCCCCCTGGATTAAAAGGGTGATTACACCCAGTTATACAAAACACTCTGGCAACACCTGGTCACTATAGACCCTTCACCCTGCTCCTTTCCCCCCAGGGCCCCGTGCTGCTGGGAGGTATGTGTGCTGTGTGTGTGTGTGTGTGTGTGTGTGTGTGTGTGTGTGTGTGTGTGTGTGTGTGTGTGCACGTGCATGCGTGCGTGCGTGAGAATGGTCCCACGCTGAACGCACACAGAGCTGCAGGTTGCTCCTTGCAGAGTGAAAGCACGTACGTAGGGATACACGCCACCTCCAAGAGAGAGAGAGAGGCAGCCCTGAGCACCGTTTACAGGCCAGGTTGTTGTTGTGATGCTGTTTCGCACGAATCGTGGTAACGATTAGTTGCAGTTAATGTGAGACTCCACAGACACGCACGCATGCACGCACGCACGCACGCACGCACGCACGCACCTCCCAGCCAGCTCCTCTGGAAGCTGAAGCACGGCCGCCTTTAAAAAATAATTAGCACAGGTTTTGCCTCTTTTATTGTTGTTGTGATTATCGGCGCCATAAAAACCATGCAGGTCCAAAGGTGGGGGAGCTACAGTATGTGCACCACATACTGAGAGAGAGAGAGAGAGAGAGAGAGAGAGAGAGAGAGAGAGAGACAGAGAGAGAGAGAGAGAGAGAGAGAGAGAGAGAGAGAGAGAGAGAGAGAGAGAGAGAGAGAGAGAGAGAGAGACAGAGAGAGAGAGAGAGAGACACAGACAGAGACAGAGAGAGAGAGAGAGAGATAGAGAGAGAGAGAGAGAGAGAGAGGTCTCCGCCATGCCTTCTTATAGGGCCGGGCCGGAAAACCTTGGTATTGGTAATCATAGCAAATTAATTGGAATCGTAAAAATTGTATGACTTGATTACATGACCCCAGAGATAATGAGCCTAGTGATTTATGTACGTTTTGGACAAGAGTACTGAGCACTGATTGTGTTTTGAAAATGCCTGCAGGACAGGTATATGTGTTGCATCACGGTAGAAGGAATCCAGGGGAAAAGTGTTATAAGTGAATGTGTTGAAGGTTCTTCAACACAATCACACACACTAGTGTGTGTGCAAAGTTTCACAGCATTGGTCTGACGGTGCCGGAAATTAGCTGCTCACAGAAACACGGACACACTGATGGACAGACGGACAGCGGCGTGCGTGCATGCGTGCCTGTGTCAGTGTGCATGTGTGTGTGTTTTCAGGGGGTTCACACACATTCAGGGGATTAGTTGCACAAAACATTTAAGACTGCTGTTGTGCAGTATAGTGTGGTCTAGATTATGCATTACATTCACCCATTCACACACACATTCATACACCGATAGCGGCGGAAGCCATGCAAGGCACCAACCAGCACATCGGGAGAAATTTGGGGTTCAGTGTCTTGCCCAAGGACACTTCGGCATGTACACAGGAGGAGCCGTGATTTGAACCGCCGACCCATGGATCATTGGACGACCTGCTCTACCTCCTGAGCCACAGTCGCCCTGCACGGGCCTCCATGCAGCCCTGCACGGGCCTCCAGCCCTGCAGGGCTCCAGCTGAAGTCCAGCTGAAGTGTCAAAATCCCGCCGGCACGGGAGATCACAACAAAGTGATTAACCAACAGGAAGTGGCTCCATTATGGGCTTAGAGACAGGAGAGAGTGCTATCTGGTTACGGCGTCTCACTCAAATCCACACATTCCTCCAGGGTTTAAAGGGGGGCGAAGATGGGATGCTCCTCTCTGGTCCTAACTCTCCCCAAACCCAGCCTGGGGGGGTTAAAAGGTGTCCCCGGGGAGGGGAGGAGAGGATGGCTGGCGTTTGGCTGAGAATCCTGCAGGAGCCAGTCGACAGCCACTGTCTCGTGACATTGGACACCTGCGCTGAGTGGATTCTAAGGCTGTGGAGTGGATTAGACCAGTGGTTTGTAAACGTTTAGTGCCCTTAAGGCACGCCAAATGGAAGGTCAAAACCTCAAGGCTGTATATTCATAATCCATACGTAGCCTCGATAACATGTGTTATCATTTCATCACTCATTTCTGAAACAAAAGAGCTGATTTAAAAGCTCACGAGTCACGACACCTTGGAAGGCTATAGGCCCAAAAGAGATATAGATATCTCGTTCTGTATTAGGAAGTTATTGGACACAGAGTACTGATATAGAATATTTAAATTCCCCAGGCACATCTGGACTTGTCTCATGGCACAGCAGGGCCTCTACACACCGTGTGGGAACCACTGCATTAGAGTGCTCTGGGATGCAAGAGACAGCTCAGTGAAATACCGGCTTCACATGTAACCCACAGTGACACATGACATGATCATTCCCGGGGGGATGTGCTAGGCCTCGTAGCCTCTCAATCTATCCAGGAGGATTCTTGACAACTTGACAGTCCACCCTTCAGCTCAGGAACTAAATTGATTTAGGCAACAGACAAATGCTTTCGGCTTTTTTTTCCTCTTCTTCCCGAACAGGAATCCTACTGTAGCAATAAGTCTGCAGGACCCGGCCATCGCTCTGAAACGTCTGAAAGCCACAGATCTATAAACATTAGCGGCGAGATCATTTCCTAAACAATCCTACAGGGACCGGGGCTCATTCCAGTCCCCTGTCTTCAGGGACCGGGGCTCATTCCAGTCCCCTGTCTTCCCTAATGTGATTAGAACAGAGACTTTTGACTTTTATGATCTGCGGCCCGAAAAGCCCCCCCCCCCCCCTCCCTCTAAACGACTCCTCGGAGAGTAGGAGGCGCGGAATAAGGGAAACAATTGAGACGACTGCAGGAACGCCTCCCGTTGGGATCAGAGTTGGGGAGTCGAAGAGAAGAGATGGATTGTGTTGTCCCGGGCCCAACGTGGGCAGGAGACTTGCAGAGTCATGTGCATCACGCAATGGGGAGAAAATATCCCACTCACATGGAGAAAAATGCTACTGACCCGTCCGCCCCCCCCCCAAAGCAAAACGTCTGAAGTTCCATTTAGTTTCCTTTTGTTTTTCCAGCCATCATAATGGAGACGAGCTGTGCGAGGGTCCCGCCGGACGGGAATAGCTGTGGAAGCGAGAGGTCTCGTCATATGCATGGGGGGACCAGGCCTGGTCACAGTGTTGGTACCATATGCATGGGGGGACCAGGCCTGGTCACAGTGTTGTCTCATATGCATGGGGGGACCAGGCCTGGTCACAGTGTTGTCTCATATGCATGGGGGGACCAGGCCTGGTCACAGTGTTGTCTCATATGCATGGGGGGACCAGGCCTGGTCACAGTGTTGTCTCGTCATATGCATGGGGGGACCAGGCCTGGTCACAGTGTTGGTACCATATGCATGGGGGGACCAGGCCTGGTCACAGTGTGTGGAAGCGAGAGGTCTCGTCATATGCATGGGGGGACCAGGCCTGGTCACAGTGTTGGAGGTCTCGTCATATGCATGGGGGGACCAGGCCTGGTCACAGTGTTGTCTCGTCATATGCATGGGGGGACCAGGCCTGGTCACAGTGTTGTCTCGTCATATGCATGGGGGGACCAGGCCTGGTCACAGTGTTGTCTCGTCATATGCATGGGGGGACCAGGCCTGGTCACAGTGTTGTCTCGTCATATGCATGGGGGGACCAGGCCTGGTCACAGTGTTGGTACCAATGTGTACATGTGAATTATTTACTCGTCGTCCAACAGGAAATGAGGAACGATAACAAGCTTGGGAAAGAAAAGGAAGAAAAACAAACAGATGCTATCTCCCCCTCCCTCCTTTCTTTCTTTCTTTCTTTCTTTCATTCTTTCGTTATTTCTTTCCCACTTTCCCATTTCTTTCCTTTGTTCTTTTCCCTTACATCTGAGGTGGTTAGTCGGCCACGTCAAACTATGGGGACAAACAAGCGAGGGCATGTGACTTAAATAGGCGACAGAGGAGAACAACATTAATCTAAAATCAATTTGAGGAATCGTGTATGTGTGAAGAAGCCTTTCAACTTGGTCATTCACACCGACTTGTGCGTCCGTGAGCACGATCACTGCTTTACAACGGGAGACTTTTGCACAGTATTGTTCCCCAAGTCACGTAACACACAGTCATTGGTCACTGCATTTATAGGAAGCCCCCCCCCCCCCCCCCGTGTCCCCCGCTGTCCCCAAACTAAAAAGGCTGGTGTTGAAGTGAGCCGGACCTTGTGATGTTCTCCTGACCCCTCATCCCTACAACCTCCTCCACAATCCCATCAGGCTCTGCTGCTCGCTCACCTGTGACCCCGACTAGGTGGTGAACTCTGACCCCTGGGGGGGTGGGCTCAGGATTATTAGAGCAGTGGTTCTCAATCTTTTTCATTTCAAGGACCCTCAGTTTGTAGGCCACAGACCCCCATAATCCTGAGAGTGTATAGAAAAGGAACCATTTTCAGAGATACGGACCTGTAATGGTCAATTTGGTTGCTGTTACTAGGAAACGTTTAGCTGGAGACCAACTGGAAGCCCCTCAGACCCCACCCCAGAGTCAGGAACCAGGAAAGGCCTGAGATGCCCCCGGCCGCCCCACGCCCAACCCCCCTGTCCATCTCTCTGGAGCTAGAGTCTAGACCCGCGTGTATCAAAGGCTCGGGTGATTAAAACAGCCAAGTGTGGGGTAATTTCTCACCAGGGTGCGTGGGGGTCTTCACCAGGGTGCGTGGGGGTCTTCGGCGGTGGTCAACAGAGATCTCCGTCGTCGGGTATGCAGTGGTCAGTCTGTTGACAGGCGTTTTAATTAGCCTGGAGATGTCTGCTATGGGAACTGCATGCAGGAGAAGGGAGAGAGAATGGGGGGGTGAGGGTCGCACGCCGGGGGGGGCGGGGGTGGTACGCTCACCGTGCCAGATCTAAATATGTAGCACCAAATAAAACATCTTCTCACGAGACCACAGATGGTTCTGTGTTTGGTTATTGGTTGCAACAAAAAGCGAACATAATAATGCACAAATCACACACACACACACACACACACACACACACACACACACACACACACACACACACACACACACACACACACACACACACACACACACACACACACACACACACACACACACACACACACACACACACACACACACACACACACACACACACACACACACAGTCTCCCAGAGCAACTCTTATCTTGTAAATTCCCATACGGCAATAAATTCTTTAAAAATCGGGAGTCGCTGCATGGCTAAATGAGTTGTTTTCACACCACCCAGCGGGCCACATCAGACCACAACGCAGCGTTTAGGCCTCCCATCATCTGGCATACTGTGTAACCCATGCTGGATAATCACAGGATCCAGTCTGATCCCTTCCTCCCTTCTCTCTCTCTCTCTCTCTCTCTCTCTCTCTCTCTGCCAGCCACCACATTATCTCATACTCTCCTCTTCACCCTGTCTCTCTCCAGGTCTTAGTTTTTCATCATAATACTGTCCCAGAACTCTCAGGCTAACTGCCCTGTCTGTCACTCCCCACATGCCTGCTGCAGGGTACCACAGTGTTGGCATGAAGGAATAGAAGAGGGAGGACAATGGGAGAGAGAGAGAGAGAGAGAAAGAGAGAGAGAGATAGAGAGAGAGAGAGAGAGAGAGAGAGAGAGAGAGAGAGAGAGAGAGAGGGGAGAGGTGGACTCATGTCATGAGCGAGTGGACAAATATTGAAATACTGAAATACTGAAAATACAAATACTGAAAGTTAACGAGCATATGCAGGAAATAAAGGGATATTACTGTATGTGGAAATACAAACCCCATTACACACAGAGAAATACAAACCCCATTACACACAGAGAAATACAAACCCCATTACACACAGAGAAATACAAACTCCATAACACACAGAGAGGAGCAAAGTGAAACTAAATGACACGTGGGCCAAGGTACAGTAAGAGAGTATTATTATTATTATGCTGGGCAAGAGGGAGGGTGGCACACAGTCAGGGTGGGGCGAGGGTGCAGGTGGTGGCATTCCTGCTGGAATGTCTCTCTCTCTCTCTCTCTCTCTCTCTCTCTCTCTCTCTCTCTCTCTCTCTCTCTCTCTCTCTCTACTAAACTGACCCAACTTGCCCTGGTCTCCCAGTGGCACCACCCTGTCCCATCTTTTGTGGAATAATAGTCTAAAAGAAAACAAAAAAATACAGTGAGACCCAAAAGGGGACTCACCGTTATGGTGGGTACACAACTCAACCAACAGCATAACACCATGTGTCAACACATACCCTGACCTCTCAGCATCACACCAAAAACCATGTTTGGCAACACACAATACACTATATGTAAATTACAACCAAACTTTCAATATAACCAGCAACCAAAATACTTAAACCAAACAAATCACTTTCTTACCGTGCACTTCCTCCAACCACTGTGACCAGCCTTAACAATCCAGGCTTCAAACCAAAACAGGAAAACACCACTTTACCTGCTCCAAAGAATGTCACAGCTAAACCAAATCTAAAATCAACAAGCCCCCAGTTTGTCATGACCTGGGAATACTGGCCAGGTGCTCTCAATGTACTGATTGGCACCCCAATTCCCCAACCTGCAGGCCTTGTAAAGACAGCACAGACCCTGGTAGGCCAAAATAAAGGTTTCTTTGTCGAAAATAGCTGATCTACATGTCACACATTGAGATGATTGTAGAGCTATTTCCGTTGCATGTTCACCATCAAAGCCTCACTATGTAACTGCTATTTTTAATGAATAAAATAACATTTGGCAATCTGTATGTTAATAGAATATTAACATATACAGTTGGGGTGGTTGTATTTAGTCTGCCTGCTCTTTTATTGAGACATGTAGATGGTGTCAAAGGCCAAGTCTCACCTATCCTGTGTCTACTACAGGATCTGACACGGATTTTGACCTGATGGTCAAGATTGAATTTATCCCTTGAGCAAGCAGGCCAGCACTAATATCATACTTGCACAGGTAACCGGGTTCCAGAGTAGAAGAGGTGATAGTGCTGTTTTGAGACAAGCCTAAACATTGATATGCCACAGTGCCTACAGGGTTTAAGGGGGTAAAGTTGCCTCAAATAACCATCAACAAATGATTCTTTGACAAAAAAGGATGAGGAACATGAAGAACGAAAATGGTTCTCTAATCATTTAAATGATGGTTCTTTGGGGAACCATTATAGCCTTTAAAAAAACATTTAAGAATCATTATAAAGCATTTCTGTGTGTTTGCAGGCCAGCACCGCGACTGTGAACTCACTGACCCGAATTAACAGGTGGTGAGGGAGTGTGTGAAATTGTGCACGGACAAGGAAGCGCGTGCACGTGGTGGTGCGCTGTTGTTCTGCAGAGATGGCAGAGCGCCATGGGTGTCAAGTCTTCATCTTAGCTCTCCGGGTCCAGCTAGGTGGCAGTGCCAACTCCAGCCCTCATGAAGCCCACACAGGATGTGTTGTCGTTCCCAGTCGCACGCACACACGCATGTGCGAGCACACACACACAGGCGCACACGCGCATGCACACACACACACACACACACACACACACACACACACACACACACACACACACACACACACACACACACACACACACACACACACACACCCAAACACACACACACACACACACACACACACACACACACACACACACACACACACACACACACACACACACACACACACACACACACACACACACACACACACACACACATACACACATACACACGCACACAGATCAGGTTGAGACCTTTAATTGTGCTAGAATAAACGGATAGGTGTGCCATGGTGCAGGTGGAATCTGGGTTGTTAGCATCAGGGGGGATGCTTCTGCTTTGGGACTCTACGGTTTCACTTCTCTTTTCACTGCACTGTCTTTGGAATACGCCGTGGTCGGACCAAGCCAACGCCTCGGCACTCTCTTCCACTCCACAAGTTCAAAAGTCAAGGGAAAAAGTGAAAGCCAAAGCAAAGGAAATAATGTGACACGTGGTCTAGAACTGAGAAAATAAACGGGTCCATTTGGACACTAGTCACATATAGCCATGTACTGTAAGGGTACATTTAGAACGCTGTGGGTCCCCCGGCCTGGACCCGACTTTGAGAACCACTGGTCTAGAAAGAAAAGCTAAAAGGGAATTATTTTATGCTTTGTGGCATGAGATTAGTAGAGCCAAATATGGAAGTGCCCACAGGATTTGGGCTGTGAGGAAAATTCCTCAAGCCAACTTAAAACTAAATGCAATTTACTTTTATGTGTAGCACCTTACAGATGTTTATATACGGGGGAACCAAACGTTTAACCTTCAGGGTGTCAGGCCAACATGACCGTGTTCCACATGGCGCATGTTTAAATTCATGTGCATGTGTATTATACTGTCAGAATGACAGGGTTTGTGGGTGGAGTCTAAGATGAGGAGGAATGGGTCAGAGCTGGAGGATTTAAGATGAGGGGGAATGGGTCAGAGCTGGAGGCTTTAGTGCAGCTGCTTCTCAAACTGTGGCCCAAATGACTTTTTTAATGGGTCCACAGATGTGCAGCATTGTTTTCACACTCAACAGTTAACAAACCAACATACAGTACAAGTGTATACACACTTACACAGAGTCTGCACATTTCTAAAATGACAACTTAAGAATTTTACTACCTCTAAAATGAGACAAATATTGACAGTATCCATCCATCTTCAACCACTTATCAGTTGTCGGGTCGCGGGGGCAACAGCCCCACCAGAGTGTTCCAGACTTCCCTCCAACTGCGCCTTGGTCTGCCCTGGGGTCTCCTCCCAGTGAGACGTGCATCAAGAAAACTCATTTCGGCCACATGTATTCGCAACAGTAGCCTACTGTGTAAAAAAATAATTATAAACAAAGAAACTATACCATAAACAATGGTCAAACATTGGCCCAATTGTCAAGTATCTGAGAAAGAGGCAAAAACAGTGAAAATAGCCGGTCTACAAACTCCTCACCTTGTGAGCTTGTAGATTTCCACAATATTCAGTTCCATAATGCTTACAAAATGTAAGGCCTCAACTCCTACAATTCCAAGTGCTTAATGTCAAGGTGGGGGGGTCCCCACTTCAATTAAGCAATATTACACGAGAGGGTGTGCTTTACCGTCATTAATGCACGCCTGCGTTCCTTAGGCAGCATAGAAGTAACACCTGGCTGTGAAGGAAGTAGGGGAGGGAAGCGGCCCGGAAGGAAGTTATTCTGTGTGCAACTGTGCATATAGCCCATATTGGCCCGTGTTTGGGGAAGGGAAGCCGAGGGGGATATTAGTCACTGCGAGTACTCCTACGGGCTGGGGCGCCACTAGCCTGGGCAGCATTCCATTTCGGGTTTATGATCCGGTCAGGAGCGGATGGTAACTTTCGTCATGTTGTAGTCAATGATTTGTAGTCATCTGGCAGCAAACCACACAACGGAATCAGTGAATGGCGGAATTCTTATTCCGCCTTGTGGTTTCCTGCCTGATGACTACAAAACAAGACTACAACATGACACAGCGATTTTGGAACACAGACCAGGCTTTCCTCCGAGGTGGAAAGCCTGGTGACGCGAGGTTAGGGCGCCACCTGTTAGCACTGAGTGTTGGGAAGGAGCAGTAGAACTTTTGAAGCACCCGGAAGAACGGTCTACTTCCGCATTTGACAACCAAATTTACGGTGCCCTCACCAGGAGAGCGTAGTATAGACACCTGCCAGTGGGGGCTCTTCACTGGCTGGTGAGCGAGTATCTATATATACAAGTGAAAAGGTGTACCCATACTCATTCTTCATGCTCTATCTCCGACCGAACCACACTTTTACCACACATCTCTATATGCAAAATAAATTCGCCACCCTCCCCGAACTGACATAGCCTATTTTTTAGCCGTTCAAGTTTCTTATTTACTCTGCAAATATTACTTTTATGAAAATCACGATCGAGCCAGCAGATAAACGGGTGCCACAACACGCCGAGAAACAAGGAATTTAACCACGCTACTTGCATACACTGCAACTCGCTTACAATTCGCAAACCTGGCAACACTGCCTGCCTCTTACGTCACCAGCTCTGCTCCTCCTGGCCTCCGTAGTCCGTCGCGCTCACAATCTGTCGCAGCCATCTTGCTTTTCTTTTGGATGGGCGAGTGGACATTTAATGCTAATAAATTAATTATAGGTCCAGCAAGCAAATCATGATGGTCTGATTGTGCTCAATAGGTCACAATAACATTCCGAAATTAGGTGTTGTGTTTTGTATGGCATTTTCCCCAGTAGTAGTTGCATATCTATCTCAGCTTTTGCCTGATAGCACACATGCTAACGTCAGCAGCCATAGCAACATACAGTGTGCGCAGACATAACATGAGTTGTTTACAACACAAACACACGGCCTTTTCACCACGCAATACACACAACAGCTCGGGAGTTATTAAACCGAACGTGGACGCTGTTTCAGTGTTACATTTGCTGCGCATATCGGAATAATTGTAACGGCATGCATGATAAATGTAACAACGCTAAAAAACACCATTAAACATATCGTTTTCACCTTAAAGCTATTACATTTCATTGAAGCAACTCCTTAGCATTGTTTTCATACCATGGATGTGATAAGATAATGTATCAAACATAAGGGAAATATTAAATAGGATCGGGTGTACCAGTTTGGCCATTTCTTTTTTTTCAATGGGGCAATACATTGATTAAACAAACGTTTGATTGATTGAGTTGTACAACGTTATACAACCCTAAACTAATTTTAGAATACACTACACAATACAATACAATTTTAGAACATATTTTGCACGTTCCATTTTTTTACTCAGAGATCCCTTTAGCTACACATGTAATATTTCCAGGCAACGGACCTACACATGTCAGCTACCATAAACCACTTCAAGTTATTAGGACGAAATAACTGACAGGAGTGACGGTGCTGTGCTGTGAGTAAACTAATAGGGGAGAGCCGCCAAGGATGTAACATTTTGCACGTTTCATTCTTTTACTCAGAGATCCGTTTAGCTACACATGTAATATTTTCAGGCAACGGACCTACACATGTCAGCTACCATAAACCACTTCAAGTTATTTTTTTGATAAAACAGGTCGGGAGTTATTCAACCGAACGTGGACGCTGTTTCAGTGTTACATTTGCTGCGCATATCGGATCAATTGTAACGGCATGCATGATAAATGTAACAACGCTAAAAAACACCATTAAACATATCGTTCTCAGCTTAAAGCAATTACATTTCATTGAAGCAACTCCTTAGCATTGTTTTTATACCATGGATGTGATAAGAAAATGTATCAAACATAAGGGAAATATTAAATAGTATCGGGTGTACCAGTACCAGTTTGGCCATTTCTTTTTTTTCAATGGGGCAATACATTGATTAAACAAACGTTTGATTGATTGAGTTGTACAACGTTATACAACCCTAAACTAATTTCAGAATACACTACACGATACAATACCATTTCAGAACATATAATATTGGCCAATATGTCAAATATGTAAATATTACATATAATGGCATTGAATGGAAGCGGACCATTTGTAACACATGTTACAAATGACCCGCTTTTGCACGTTTTCTTTGCAGTTGCTTACAGACCAGAATGAACGTGAATTCCGTCTAAACACGATGCAAACTAATGAAGAACATAAGCATGAACACATCCATGTGGATTTTTATTCACCAACACCAAAGACAAAAATTGTACCACACATATACTCCAGGTGTAAAATTAGACGCATTTTGAAGGTAAACACTTCAAACTTCAAACTCCTGGCCACGTAGAGTACGTTGCTGTACACATACTGACGCGATGGCGTCATGGTGGCGTTGACCAATCAAGATATAACGTCCATGTTACAACCGTGAAGCGTTACAACCTTGGCGGCTCTCCCCTACATTTGTTACTAACATTAGGTTGTGGCGAAGTAGACACGTGGCCAGCAGATACTGTGTTTTGGACAAACAGGCTAGGTATTGGTGTTGATTTGGGTCAACTGGACAAACAGCGTGGTGTTGTTTTGTGTCTGTGTTTGTGTTGGAGCGCCTCAGTGTGGCCGTACAGGTCATGTGCAACCTCTTCCACAGAGAGATGGAGACACTAAATCTCAGCTGGACAAACATGTTTGCATGCATGCATCGCTGCCTTGCATGCTGTGTGCTACTGTTGAGTCTGTCACTTACTTTGACTGATTTATGGCATTGTCTTTCTGTTAAAATCCAACTATGTTAATTTAAGAACTCTGGGCATATAGGTCATTGTTTATTCACTGTGCACACGTGTAGCCTATTGTATGTCAGACTGTATGTCTGTCCCACAGTCACAATCCTTTAGTACTTAGGCTGTGGAAATATTCAGGACAAAACAATGGTACATTTCCAATAACCCATTCGTTACTACATGTGGAGTCAACTCCCGCCATTTATTTCTTCCCATAGTGCGTGGCAAAGTCGCTCTGGGATGAGTGCGCGCGTAGCGCGCACGAAATTCTAGTAGGATACAACAGCAATGACAAAACACATGCAGCAATGTGTGTGTACATGTGTGTGGGGGAGGGATCACTTGGCATAACGACTAAATTGGGGACAAAGGGGAGGGGAAAAAAGGTGGCTGCAAGGTGTCAGGAGTGGACAAAGATCAGGACTGCAAGAAGGAGGGAGGTGGGTGCACGAAGACAGACGTGGAGATGGAACATGGGATGAATGGAGAAACTTGAGGGAGAGGGGTCTTGAATGAGGGAAGAATAGGCTCTGTGCTCGAGAGAAAGAGGTGGCAGCAATGTTGAGGGGAGGGGGGGGGGGCTATAGCAGGGAAAATAAAGACCCAATCAGGGTAGGAAGAGAGAATGTCAGAAGGAGATGGGTTAAGAGGAGAAGGAATGTGAGACAGTGTGATACCCCAACATTCACAATAACGACCCAAAACACGTGGCTTTTCAGAAGCTGGTCTTTTATTTGCTCAAGATGAATTTGAAAAGTTTAAACAGGAAAAGAGAGAGAGACAGAGAGAGAGAGAGAGAGAGAGAGAGAGTGCAGATACTTTTCTACATGTTAGATTTATATAACATCATTGCGTCAAATTGTGCAACTTGGAAAATAGATGACATCTCAAGACGAAAAGAAAGCAATGCAAGTAGCTCTTTGACATTTCTCTGATTTACACATTTATAGAAGGTTAAATTGTGTCTTTAAAAACATCTGAAACAAACCGCTGTATTCACCCAACATTCAGCATGAAGAGAGGTGCAAAACATCTCATCTATAGCGAACAAACATGGACAAAAAATCTGCTTAAAAAAACACCCAGTAAGACATTTTGTATGGGTATAGAAGATTCATATAGTCCTGAGACAGTGTGTGAGTGTGTGTGTGTGTGTGTGTGTATTTATATGTGGGCGTAGGTTTGTGTGTTCTTGTTTGTGTGTTTCAGACAGTGTGTGCGCGTGCGTGTGTGTGTGTGTGTGTGTGTGTGTGTGTGTGTGTGTGTGTGTGTGTGTGTGCGTGCATGCGTGCGCGCGAGTGTGTGCGTGTCTGTTTCCAGTGAACTGCTAAAACTATTGCGCCTTTGGTGCAGAACAATTCACAGACTGGACTGAAGCGTTTCAGTAAAACATGGGGACAGAGGGAACCTCTTTCAAAATAAAAAGCCACACAGCGTTTTGTAAGTGGCCAGAGTCTAAAGCAACCCCCCCCCCCCCCCCCCCATTGACATTTAACCACTTAAACCCCAGCATCCGTATTGTGGAGAAAGCTTTCGCTGAGAATAGCGACAAGAAGCTGCTCATAACATAGCTTTACCCCACAATAACAGAAAACTGAAAACACACCGTCTAGCACACAGAGCCCTGCGGGACTCCAGCTCGGCAATATATGGGGGTGGACGTGGTTAACCTGTACCTGAAGTAAAATCACATTTTAAAAAAGCATCAAAATCCAATGAAACAGCCAAGAATACAGTATATATTTTCATATCGCTACTTCTAGGTTTTAAGTTAACAAAGTTCTGTGCGCTCGGGCAGTGGGTCTGATTTGACATATGGCACCACACACACCCTTTGAGACAGAACTCCCACACAAACAAACAAACAAAGGCAAACTGCAGCCAGCGAGCAACCCGTACCTACAACCCGCTGTACGTAAACATCACCTGACCTCCCAACCCGTCCTCTTCATAGATACATAGAAGTGCAACATGTAGGCCTCCTTCATTCTCAAAGCATGCATCATATATACAGATGATACATTATATATATATATATATATATATATATATATATATATATATAAATTAAGAGACCACTCCAAATGTTTCTTAAAAAACATCCAGAATACAACAATACAGCTTGATGGCAGAAACAATGCCAGTATTGAAAGAAATCTCCAGTATTCCAAAGTTAAAACATTAGTATTGTGCATTATTCGATGTCTATAAACACTTGCTCTAAATCAGGGGTCACCAAAACGTCTTGCACCGAGGAGTGGATCGAGGACCACAATCACGTAGTTTCACAGAGTGATAGCTGGATGTTTTGCTTAGTTTCTTTATATATATATATATATATATATATATATATATATATATATATATATATATATATTCTTATGACTATACTTAAATTGTAACTGCAAATCATTGTAGCTTATAAGGACCCTTGGCAACCCCTGCTCTAAATGACAATATCTTGGGAATTTGAGAAGAAATACAAAGTAGTTTATAGAATACAAAACAAAATGTTCTCAAACTCATCAAACCTCATATACCCGGGGAACAGGATCATTTTATCGTGGTCTCTTAATTTTTCGTATAATAATAATAATAATAATTATGACTCATTGAATCCCACCCATTTCCTGATTTCCATGGTGTTTTTCTTTTTAAATATATATATAAAGCTACGTGACAGCACAGGTCAAGTCAAAGTGCACAAGATTCAATATAGAAGGAAACGCGCAAAAACCAAATGAACCAAAAGGCGGGAAGCAAGTGCCCTGACGCCCTGGACGTACTGTAACCCCATGACCCCCTCCCCCAACCCCGCACCCCACCCCTACCCCTCCCCCCCTGTTATCAGCGCCCCCTGCTGGTGGGAACCCCAGGACTGCGTTGGTCACACTGTGAGGGAGATGAAGCTGTTGTATCTCTGGATGTTCCTCTTGAGGATCTCCGAGCAGGGCCCCAGGACGCGCTCGAAGCGGGGCCGGTCCAGCTTCACACACTTCAGGGGCCCTCGGGCCACGACCGTGGCAGCTCTCGGACGGTTCAACAGCAGGGCGATTTCACCTGGAGGTTATAAACGGGTTGAATGGATAACACAGCTGGGGAAGCCCACCGCCAAACCAAGCGTCGCTTTGTGGTGCTCCGAGGTCTGTGCGCGACTGTACTCGCCGACCTGCCCACCGCGGGACGTCCGGTCAATGTGTTTCAATGAGAACCGCAGAGAATCTTTCTCCCCCCCGCTAAAAAAATATATCTTCTGGAGCGCCTGTGGAGCGTCCGTGCGTGGCTAGTGAGAACGGCTGCATTAATAAACAAATCAGCGTCCGTGTGTTTAGGCTTGCGCGCCCCATGGTGGGTTTGAAGCGCCAGATGAGCACTCTTTTTTCCCCCTCTGTATTGGGCTTTGTCAGAGTCTAATAATCTCTGCTTGCA
>NC_137872.1:11852429-11854929 GCF_963924005.1 Protomyctophum bolini
GGAAACACTGACTCCAGCACTAGGGCGCTTGGGAAGGGAGGACTTAGCCGTGCGCACACATGCACGCACGCACGCACACACGCACGCACGCACGCACGCACGCACGCACGCACGCACGCACGCACGCACGCACGCACGCATGCACGCACGCACGCTAAATCGAACAGTCCACAAACACAGATGCATCAATACGCATGTAAACATGCACACTGTTGCCAACACACGGACACTGATCTGCAAGAAGCCTTCTCTTCATGTAATCTTTTTCTAGCTCTCTCGTGTGTGTGCGTTTGCGTGCATTGCAGACACGCATACGCACCCGCACGCAATATTGTACACACACCCATGCTCATATATTAGCTGGGTGCCAACAGCAGTCGGCCTGCTGCCAGAGGACTCCAGTATTCCCAGCCTCCCCCACGGTCTGTCTGTCTGTGAGCACTTTCTAACTTAGTTTTGTGCATCTAGATACAACACAATCGTGTGTGCGTGTGCGTGCGTGCGTGCACGTGTGCTTGTGTGTGCGGGGATGCATGTGTGCACACGCATGGGCATGAGCATTTCCCTGTGTGGTTGTTTAAGGTGGAAGGAAACACAGGGCCATGCCACCCAGCGCGAAGGAGATAGAGAGAGAGAGAGAGAGAGAGAGAGAGAGAGAGAGAGAGAGAGAGTGTGTTCAGCGACAAGCAGAGGATTTAAGAGACACAAACATTACCAGACTAAAAATAGGCAAGAGATGTGGATGGAATGAGACTGATAGAGGGGAAGAAAGAGAGCAGGAGAGAGAGAGAGAGAGAGAGAGAGAGAGAGAGAGAGAGAGAGAGAGAGAGAGAGAGAGAGAGAGAGAGAGAGAGAGGACATAAACGCTGTTTGGAATCTCCTAACAACGACAGCTCCGTTCTTCATTTTTCCATTTATGTCCAAACAAAGCGGGTGAGACAGTGCAGTTCAGAGCTGGATCTGTGCAGGGTTCCACTCGGCTAACCATCCATTATCTTCTTGGCCACAATTCTACAGATTACTTCTTAGATTCATTGAAAAATCTAAAAGCGCCATTTGTTTTGGAGAATGATTAAAGTACAAATTGGAATAGATTTGTTTATAATTCACTATTTGATTATTAATCGCTATTTCTTAAAAAACGGTTTGAAAGAAAAAAAAGGGAACAAACACCCCCCACCCAAAATCATTATTATTATTATATTAATTCAACTAAATCATGAGTGGTGTAGTGGTTAAGTTACAACTCTACAAGTCATGTAAATACTAGCGTTTTATTTTAACAATGAGAACATTAGAGGTAGCTCTTTTAATAGTTGTTCTTCCATGGAGGACCACTTTCACAACCCACATGGCGCACTGCTTACTATCAGCGTGAGATGAGCACTGTTGAGTCACTCACAACCATTAAACAACAACGTTCTGAAAACACAATAACAAGCCAACCAGTGATGATATTGTTGAGACTTGGCACCCTGGCAGGCATTGATGTGTGCACGTTCTGCCAGATTTAACTATTAATTATTCTGCCAGAACGGTGTCGACTCGCGTGCCGAAAACAGACGATCCACTAGCTCACAGGGCATCGCCCAACCGTTCTGAACTTCAGAAGCATGCCACATTTGGAGCGCAACACCGCCTTATGATGCAGCAACACATATTTTAAGTGAGGCGGGTTAGAGCAGGTTAAATAAAGCAATAAAGCATAATGGGATTTAACTTGTCCTTTGGTAATCATGCGCCTGCCATACCGTGGTGTGGAGCTGCATGCTTAGCTTGGCTTCATGGCTATTTGCATTCACTGATGCTGTTGTCACCAATAAATCCAAAAAGCCGACATTTTCACATTATGAGGGGGGTGAAGGAAGGAAGACAGGTTCTCAATCACACGCAATTCACGTGCACAGTTGACGTGCAGATTGCGTGCAGTGTGAGAATACATGGGCTTCAAAATAAAAGCAATGCGGTTTTAGTCCACCCATATGTTAATGAAGTATGTTTTATTTTCTAATTATCAAGTAATCTTTCAGGGGGCCGGTCAGAATCAGCCAGCGGGCCGTATCTGGCCCTACGCTTCTGTATGGACAGGAAATGAGAGAAATGAGAGAAGTGGGAAAGAGAGAAGTGGAAAGGAGAGAGAGAGAGAGAGAGAGAGAGAGAGAGAGAGAGAGAGAGGGAGAGAGAGAGAGAGAGAGAGGGGGGTTATGGGAGGAAAGACACCGCCAAACAAACTTTAATGACCTAAGCCCTATTTTATACTTATAGTGGGAAAACAAGTTAACGTTGCGTCGTTACAAAATGTCACCGATGTGAGCCATTCTTCATGTTCGTGCTAAAGTATATAAAGCTTGTGCGAGAGAGAGAGAGAGAGAGAGAGAGAGAGAGAGAGAGAGAGAGAGAGAGAGAGAGAGAGAGAGAGAGAGAGAGAGAGAGAGAGAGCATGTGTGCGGAGTACGCCTGCTGTTCAGTCCTACACAGCTCTAACATGCCACACGTGAAG
>NC_137872.1:11859929-11867429 GCF_963924005.1 Protomyctophum bolini
ATGACATAATTGTATGTTTATGTAAAAAGGGTGGGTCCTGATTGGCCATACGCAGCTGAAAACTATACTTGCTCCGCTCTGTTCATTCTATTCTGTTCTGTTCTATTCATCTCCAACATGACTTGAACACAGATACTGAAGCTTCAAATAACATCATTCACCTGAAACATATCCATTTCTTTGTAGCCGAATGGGGAGCAGTACTGGCACCTGCCGTGGGGGGGTTCTTCTGGTTTGATTGGGAAAACATGGCGCAAGCTGACTAAAATCAACCATTGAAGCGGTTGTTTCACCCCGGCCTAAATATTTTACTTGCCGGAAAGGAAAACAATGAAGCATCTGTAGCAGGGTCTGGGACTACCTTTACTTTTTGGATACGATATAGTGAAAAGTGTGATCTTCACTGACTCTATAGCTCTGCTGGGATAGCTTCATGTGAAACCTCTTCTCACTGACTCTATAGCTCTGCTGGGATAGCTCCATGTGGAACCTCTTCTCAGAGATATCATAGCAGAGGGTGAGGTCCCAAACGGGGCTAATGAAAACGGTGCATAAATATTGATTTATGTTGGTCCTCCATATTATATCACACTTCTTCCCAATAATGTGTTTACAACATCCTTGTGTAAATGTCTGTCTGTCATATCACATCCAGCTATCGTTGCAATATTACTCCCTTGCTTCTTCTGTTTTCATTAATTAATTTAGTAATTAAGGAAATGTATGATTCAGTCGTAGAGAAGAAAGGAGAGTGGAATAGAGAGGAGGAGAGGAGAGTAGAATAGCAGGGGAGAAGTGAGGGGAGGACGGGACAGGAGAGGAGATAGGGGACAAGGAGAGGAGAGTAGGAGAGGACAGGAGAGGAGATAGGGGACAAGGAGAGGACAGTAGGACAGGACAGGAGAGGAGATGGGGGACAAGGAGAGGAGAGTAGGACAGGACAGGAGAGGAGATGGGGACAAGGAGAGGAGAGTAGGACAGGACAGGAGAGGAGATGGGGACAAGGAGAGGAGAGTAGGAGAGGACAGGAGAGGAGATGGGGGACAAGGAGAGTAGTGTAGGACAGGAGAGGAGATAGGGGACAAGGAGAGGACAGTAGGACAGGACAGGAGAGGAGATGGGGGACAAGGAGAGGAGAGTAGGACAGGACAGGACAGGAGAGGAGATGGGGACAAGGAGAGGAGAGTAGGACAGGACAGGAGATGGGGACAAGGAGAGGAGAGTAGGAGAGGACAGGAGAGGAGATGGGGGACAAGGAGAGTAGTGTAGGACAGGAGAGGAGATAGGGGACAAGGAGAGGACAGTAGGACAGGACAGGAGAGGAGACGGGGACAAGGAGAGGAGAGTAGGACAGGACAGGAGAGGAGATGGGGACAAGGAGAGGAGAGTAGGAGAGGACAGGAGAGGAGATGGGGGACAAGGAGAGTAGTGTAGGACAGGAGAGGAGATAGGGGACAAGGAGAGGACAGTAGGACAGGACAGGAGAGGAGATGGGGACAAGGAGAGGAGAGTAGGACAGGACAGGAGAGGAGATGGGGACAAGGAGAGGAGAGTAGGAGAGGACAGGAGAGGAGATGGGGGACAAGGAGAGTAGTGTAGGACAGGAGAGGAGATAGGGGACAAGGAGAGGACAGTAGGACAGGACAGGAGAGGAGATGGGGACAAGGAGAGGAGAGTAGGACAGGACAGGAGAGGAGATGGGGACAAGGAGAGGAGAGTAGGAGAGGACAGGAGAGGAGATGGGGGACAAGGAGAGTAGTGTAGGACAGGAGAGGAGATAGGGGACAAGGAGAGGACAGTAGGACAGGACAGGAGAGGAGATGGGGACAAGGAGAGGAGAGTAGGACAGGACAGGAGAGGAGATGGGGACAAGGAGAGGAGAGTAGGAGAGGACAGGAGAGGAGATGGGGACAAGGAGAGGAGAGTAGGAGAGGACAGGAGAGGAGATGGGGACAAGGAGAGGAGAGTAGTGTAGGACAGGAGAGGAGATAGGGGACAAGGAGAGGACAGTAGGACAGGACAGGAGAGGAGATAGGGGACAAGGAGAGGAGAGTAGGACAGGACAGGAGAGGAGATAGGGGACAAGGAGAGGAGAGTAGGACAGGACAGGAGAGGAGATGGGGGACAAGGAGAGTAGTGTAGGACAGGAGAGGAGATAGGGGACAAGGAGAGGACAGTAGGACAGGACAGGAGAGGAGATGGGGACAAGGAGAGGAGAGTAGGACAGGACAGGAGAGGAGATGGGGACAAGGAGAGGAGAGTAGGAGAGGACAGGAGAGGAGATGGGGGACAAGGAGAGTAGTGTAGGACAGGAGAGGAGATAGGGGACAAGGAGAGGACAGTAGGACAGGACAGGAGAGGAGATGGGGACAAGGAGAGGAGAGTAGGACAGGACAGGAGAGGAGATGGGGACAAGGAGAGGAGAGTAGGAGAGGACAGGAGAGGAGATGGGGGACAAGGAGAGTAGTGTAGGACAGGAGAGGAGATAGGGGACAAGGAGAGGACAGTAGGACAGGACAGGAGAGGAGATGGGGACAAGGAGAGGAGAGTAGGACAGGACAGGAGAGGAGATGGGGACAAGGAGAGGAGAGTAGGAGAGGACAGGAGAGGAGATGGGGACAAGGAGAGGAGAGTAGGAGAGGACAGGAGAGGAGATGGGGACAAGGAGAGGAGAGTAGTGTAGGACAGGAGAGGAGATAGGGGACAAGGAGAGGACAGTAGGACAGGACAGGAGAGGAGATAGGGGACAAGGAGAGGAGAGTAGGACAGGACAGGAGAGGAGATAGGGGACAAGGAGAGGAGAGTAGGACAGGACAGGAGAGGAGATGGGGGACAAGGAGAGTAGTGTAGGACAGGAGAGGAGATAGGGGACAAGGAGAGGACAGTAGGACAGGACAGGAGAGGAGATAGGGGACAGGGAGAGGACAGGAGAGAGATGTGGAGAGGATCGGGGACTAGGGACACGGACCAATTTCTATGGGTCACGAAATAAACAAATAGATATTCCATAAATAATAATAATAACAATAAAGAAGTATCGTGAAAATAGCCGATCTGCTATATTTCCACCAGTTTGGGTCACGGGCAAACATCTAATTTCTCTTTTGGGTCTCGAGCTAAAAGGTTTGGGAACCTGCACTGGTGTAGGAGAGGAAGGAGCGGTGGGAGAGGAGGAGAGGAGAGGAAAGGAGAGGACAAAGGAGGAGGAGAGGAATGGTGGGAAGGAGGGTGGAGGAGGAGGAGGAGGAGGAGGAGGGCTACAGGTGGAGAGGGAGAGCAGGCCAATGGAGGGATAAGGAGCGATACGTCACTCAACAGCCTTGATAAATCCCCCTCCAATTCAGCCGCAACTAGCCAAGCCCTTAGACTGGCCCTGACTGACTGCTCACTGGGACTATTGTTAAGGATGGAGAGAGAGAGAGAGAGAGAGAGAGAGAGGGTAAAAGAGAGTGGGGTGGGCGGTGCACAGGGGGCACTCCAGTGTTGGGGTCCGAGAACGAGGGGACAGGGAAAGGGGAAAAACGTGGGAAGGGAGGGGGGGACGGGGACGACGACGGGGGGGACGGGACGTGGACAAAACGCCAGCAGATTGCGCCCCTATACCCCCTACACGGGGCCCTCTTGACTTGACCTCGGTGAAAGCCGCGTGGAGTATGGAGTTAATCAAAAGTGTGTTAGGATGACAGGCGGGGGGGCCCTTCATGGAGCTGCACCTTGGGGCCCCCATGCCTCCACAAAGCCCTCCAGTGTGGAGGGGGGGGGGGGGGGAACCCCTCACACTCTCTCTCACCCAGGAATAGAGGCCGAGGGCAGTGGTATAGGGGTGTGTGTGTGTGTGTGTGTGTGTGTGAGGGGGGAGGGGGAGTGGTGGTGGTGGTGGTGGTGGTGGGGGGGGGGGGGTAGCACCGCTTAGTCTGTCTGCTGGTGGCAATAAACTGGGAATCAGTTCCGATCTCTTCTAAGCACGCCGCCGGTGTCTCTGGGATGATGACACGCATGCACCCACCCACCCAGATGCCCAGCTGATGACACACGCATGGCCTCGGGGGCTCGTATGTCAGCGGCCATGTCGCAGGAAGTATGTGAACAGGACACGCACGCACGCACGCACGCACGCACGCACGCACACGCACGTGAAGCCATACCTCTGTGATGATGAAGAAGTCATCTCCAGGATCTCCTTGCACCACTATCTTCTCTCCATCCTCAAACTGAACGGGCTCCAGCGCATCAGCCACCGTCAGACGCTCCCACTTGTCCAGAGACTCTGCGTTCGACAGTCGCACACGCACACGCACGCACAAGCACACACACACACACACACACACACACACACACACACACACACACACACACACACACACACACACACACACACACACACACACAGCATGTAGTTATGGGCACAAACATACACGGTTTGGTTTCATCTATAAAATCATCACTGGCACTGGGATTCAGCTTTACGTTAAAATGTGCATGATATACTATACTTACTACAGATCAGATACAGATGTGTGTGTGTGTGCGTGCGTGCGTGCATGCGTGTCCACCAGCCCATTTAGCTGGTGGGAACAAGTCCTTCCCACCTCAGGCTAATCCGTTCACTCAACAGGGACTATTAAATCTCTCCTCCTCCTCCTCCCTCTCCTAGAGTCCAAACACCCTGAAACCAACCCTTCAATCACTAGCCAGTGTAGCCACACCCACATCCAAGCCTTGTGTCTTTGTGGATGCTGCGTTGGGGAGCGTCACGGCGCAGACGATATTACCACCGTGTCAAACTGCGCTCTCTGGCCACAAAGTACAGACTGCGTCCGGGAGAAATCATGGGTAACGTAAACCCAACGTGGAGACGTGTGAGCGAGACGTGTGATTGTTTGATGGTTCTGGGGACATCCAGCCAAGGTTTGGGAGAGTCTCATTGAGCGTTTGTTGTGTCATTTTAAAACGAGTGGAACTTTAATGAGTGATCTCGGGGGATGTTTTGAAACATTTTAATTAAGCGAAGACAAACTCACACATGGATGAATGAACCGTTCGCTGACTTTTACATCCGCGTAGGGAATATAGATTAATTAGTTAGGCCAAGCATCTCAAACTCCATACATGAATTACATCATGGGTGTCAAGAGTTAGGCCAAGCATCTCAAACTCCATACATGAATTACATCATGGGTGTCAAGAGTTAGGCCAAGCATCAAACCCCCTATACATGAATTACATCATGGGTGTCAACAGTTAGGCCAAGCATCAAACCCCCTATACATGAATTACATCATGGGTGTCAACAGTTAGGCCAAGCATCAAACCCCCTATACATGAATTACATCATGGGTGTCAAGAGTTAGGCCAAGCATCAAACCCCCTATACATGAATTACATCATGGGTGTCAAGAGTTAGGCCAAGCATCAAACCCCCTATACATGAATTACATCATGGGTGTCAAGAGTTAGGCCAAGCATCAAACCCCCTATACATGAATTACATCATGGGTGTCAAGAGTTAGGCCAAGCATCAAACTCCAGAGGCTTGCACATGTATTTCCCCTCGCCCCCCTTGCGGTAATTAGATTTAGTAGATTTATGTTTGTCAAATTTGTCAAGTTTGTCAAAAGAACGCTTTTGCAAACCACACGCAGAACTGTCCACCTGGGTCCGCCGCGCGTGTGAATCGGCCCGCTTTGAGAGACGTGACCGTGTGATCTTTTAACCCATTCTGGGCGGGAACCCCTTTTGGTGTTAGCATTATGTTATGCTTTAGCTATTGAAAAATAGCAGATCTACAAGCTCATAGCGTGCCACCGAGTGGCGCTACGAGCGCTATTTTTTGAAAAATCTAGAAAATGTGTTGCAAATCTTTGAATATATATTCTTTCAGAGCGAACGTTTTTAACTCCGATCTTTGCTTCTGAGGGGTTCCTGGAACAACATATTTTCAGATGGGGGACCGGCGGCCAATTACATTCTTGGGGTCCTTGACATGAAATATTGAGCACCACTGATACATTTATCATAGTATATAGTATTTCAGAAAACTGTCAGAATTATTTTTAGGCCTAAATGGGTTAATGCTCCCTGGGTCGAGATAGAGCCACAGTGGCGACAGCGATCCGACCACATGCTCACAGCCAACGTGGTTAGCACGGGATATTTCTAGAAGCCGTTGGTATTTGCACAAAAACCAAAAAGACAGACGCTTACACATCTTCAGTGGAGGAGAAGAGGGGGAAAAAAGATGTTCCAACCGAGAGTTTCCAGCAACTTTTGAACTATTGGTATTTCTATTTCTATACAGAGCAGAGGCATTAATAGACCTGCTATACGGCCTCACAGGAGAGATTGATTTCATCTAAAGTCCTTTATATCCGTTTTTCCTAAGACGGAGGGTGAAAATAGCTGATCTACAATATCGTAGACTATTTTTAAATTCCTTCTTTTTATATAAATACTGTAAATAGGGACACCAGGTTAAATGTGGTTAACATACATTTAAAATTAATTATTTAAATCATTTAAATGGTGATATTATCAAAGATAAATATCAGACTCTTCCCAAGTCCCTCCCTCCCCCCTCCCATAAAAATGGCACAATGGCCCCATCTCTGTGTTTGCATGGGGCAGAATGTATACCGTAGTGACAGCAGTATACTCTTTGTCTGGACAATGATGCACTGTTTTGATCCCAGTAAAGACTTCACAGAGTAATAAAAGCATGCATGCAGGAATCTCTTTTGTGTGGAGCTACGTATTGTCTCCTGATGGTGTTTGGTAAGTGACCCGTGTGTGTGTGTGTGTGTGTGTGTGTGTCTGTGTGTGTGTATGTAGGATTAACTAAGGTGAAGGCTGTGGGGACAGAGGGGTGTCCAGTGTCCAGGGGTGTCTAGCTCCGTCCCAGACGGATGTCTTCTCTCCCCGGCTGTGTGTTTAGGGCGACAGGGGGTCCTGTGTTATAATGTGTGTGTTTAGGGCGACAGGGGGTCCTGTGTTATAATGTGTGTGTTTGGGGCGACAGGGGGTCCTGTGTTATAATGTGGCAGGTCCTTCAAGAGCTCCGCAGGTAACGTAATCCCCAAATGGACCGAGAAGGGAAAACTAAGTTTCACGCTCTGCAGAGCCTGCGCCCTGCACTGCCACCCCGCTATACAAACCCCACTTCAAACACACACGCATGCACTCACGCACGTGAGTGTGAGTGTGTGTGTGTGTGTGTGTGTGCGCGCGCGCATGCGTGAGAGAGAGAGAGACAGTGAGTGAGTGAGTGAAAAAGCACCCCCCCCACCCTTTTGCTCGTTGACATCAAGGGCTTGTACCCAATTTCGTGGTTATCGTAGAAATCAAAGACAAACAAAAACACCCCGCCCTCCTCCTCAAAGAGAGGGGAGTAGGAGAGAGAGAGAGAGAGAGAGAGGAGTTCAAGAAAAGTAATTTGAAGAGGGAGGTTTCTGTTTGAATACAGGCCTCGTTGGGGTTGTATAAAGACAAAGAGGAGAGAGAGAG
>NC_137872.1:11869929-11877429 GCF_963924005.1 Protomyctophum bolini
AAGATGGTCTGCCCCATGTTTGTCCTTTGCATATGGAAATGATATGGTGCTGTAAGGCTTAGTGTTTTAAGTGCCTGGAGTCCCGGCGGCTGCCTCTAATTTCAAACCATATCACATTTTCTCTTAAAAGGGGAGAAATGTTTCCCAAGCAAGCCAGCGCTCAACTCCAAAGTGTAAACAGCTTGATTAAAGGAATTCTCCTCTGCAATCGCCTCCCTCCCTCCCCCCCGGATAAGTGATTGAGTTGAGTCGTGCGCGCTGTGCATGCACAGGCCCCTGTGTGTGTGTGTGTGTGTGTGTGTGTGTGTGTGGGTGTGTGTACTGTACACGTACATCGTGGGTGTGTGGGCGTCTGTTTTCCCTTTTGGTTTGTGCTACTCGTGTTTTGTTGTTTGCCCCCTGCAGCTAAGAGACAAACACACTCTCTGCCTCCATGCTATATTATTATAGCGACTATTCTTATCGATTACTTTTTTTTCCGGCTTTCGCCCTTTATTTTATATGTTTTATGGAGGAACCCATTTCCTGTATAGGCTGACAGGAAATGGGGAGAGAGATGGGGGGAAGACATGCAGTAAAGGCCGTCAGGATGGGGAGTCGAACCCGCGGCACACTGCCAGACTGGATTACCAGCCAAGGTGCCTGGACCACTGAGCCATGGCCCAGGCCGACGAGAAGTAATACATTTGTATATAAATGCATTGATTATAGAGAAAACAGCGCCACTGCAATGCGTTGCGAGCTTGTCGATTGGCAATTTTCAGCGAAATAAGCAATTCGCTTTGTTAAATCATCGATGATACAATTTAAACTAAATAACCGATAAGATTGTTGGCTTAACTGTTGCGCGCCTATTACTCCTCTCTTGTCTCACGTACTGTTGGTGGGGTTGACAGAGGGTCTCATAATATAGTCTCCCAATGGGAAGAATCAGACAGGCCTTGCAAAGGGCTTAAAGGCTTATCATGCTTCCATGACATGACATTACGTTACATTACACAGCGGACCTGATTCATGACGCTAGGCGGTGTGTGTGTGTGTGTGTGTGTGTGTGTGTGTGGGGAGGGGGCTCACATATGTCAGGAGGACCATAGGGGTTTTCTAGGGATACATTCTTGAATGGGTGCATGTATGAAGAGAGCTATAGGGGCTTCTATATCTGTGTCGTTATCTTGGTGTTCTGTTTATCTAAACTCGTCCCCTCTCTGCGTTTCTGGAACCCACCTAAAAAAAATTAATACAGAAACGGGGAAAAAAAGGACCTCACACTCTGACGTGAGTGACGCCTTGGGAGGGCACCGGCGCGCACGCACCCCCCCCGCCCCCCCCCATCCATGTATCACATTCTCCAACTCCTCTTCCACTTCCACTAAGCACCACCGATGACACTTCACTCTTTCCCAGAGATGAGCGTGAGTGTGTGTGTGTGTGTGTGTGTGTGTGCGTGTGTGTTTCTGTCTCTTTGAGGTGGAACCATCAAAGCGTTGTGGTGTGGAGCAGGGCCAGTCTAAACCCAACCTGCACCTCCATAACCCTTCATCTCCATCCAGAGAGGAGGAGGAACACGTACACACGGTCTCGTGTTCTGTTTGTTTGCTGTGGCCTGTCAACGTGTTAACACCTCCGTCTGTCGCCGCACGTGTGTTCAAACGCCAACGAGGGAAACAACAAGTTGGCCATTGTTGTTGGCGTTTTGGTGGGGGGGGGGGCAGAACACAATGGAATGGAGTGGGGGTTTTTTATCAGAGGAAATTACGTTGTTTACTAATGGTTGTCATGGATGTGGTTGTTGTGGGGGCGGGTTTCACGAGGATGCTTGGCTGCCATCTCCCACGATAAGGTTACGACATTAAACACCCCCTCCCTGCAGCCAACGGGCCTCCAGTGTGCATCACAGATGAGGCTAAGGGCGTGCTTCAACGACATCAACTCTAGCAATCCAATTCTGGGCATTTCATAATAGGAAGATATTTGGCAAAAGTATAAGCGAGCGTTCTCCCATTTCACCTAGAACCCGTTGCCCAGGGACCCTTCGGAACTGTGACTGAGTGAGCTGAGGGTCAAACCTCCCGATTCTATATGGTACAGAACTATGGAGGTAAATAAATGCTCATCAGGTTATCTGAACCCAAATTAGACATCTTGAAATGTTTACACAAGCAGTCGAAAAACCATGACTTTTCAATTTAGAATGTGGAACAAAGACAAGCATTCACAGTTTGGTGAAAGTTGTGAACACCACATATTTTAAATGTTTCATTTGATTAATGTACTGTCGTTCAATACGCCAGACCGGCAACACGTCACCACCAAAAACCCCTCCCGGGGACATCCCCTCCCTCCCAATGTAACCCTCTGCTATTTGAACCAAAATAACACATCTTTTGACTGTACTGTCCAATATTCCTTTCAATTATTGCGTATTTGTTGAGAGAGAACGAGAGATTTGAGACGGACAAAGATTATATAAAAATACACAGACTGGCCTGCGGGCAGTGGCTCAGCGGTCCAGGCACCTTGGCCGGGAGCCCGAGTCTGGCAGCATGCCGCGGGTTCGACTCCCGATCCCGACGGCCTTTACCCCCATTTCCCGTAAGCCTATACTGTCTGTCCCTCTATAAAAAAAATATATAAAATAAAGGCGAAAGCCTGAAAAAAAACATTAAAAAAATAATAATACCCAGACTACAGAGTAGACACAGACATGTCTGTCCACACACTAGTTGTAGGGAGTGCAGACTGCAGGCCTCTGTTAAAGCAAAGCCAAGCCAGCTTGCCAAGTGCTCCTCCATTTGTGCTGTAATGTGTAAGCCCATGTCTGTAGGGAAGAGACAGTGTTTCCTGTATCCATAAGTACAACATACAGCGCAGTGCATGTGATGGATCACCCTGCATCATCCAATTGACTTATCATCCAAGTGATTTATTATATTGCAATGCACATGTGCTGCTGCCATGAATTAATTCATATTGCAAAAAAAATATTGTAATGACGTTTAGAAGATTTAGAACACTTTCCTGGGGGTCTTTATGTGTGTAATATGTGACTTTAGATATTTTAGATTTTAGCAGTGAGCCCAGTGTCTCTGATGTCATCGACACTGGGCTCACTTACTTCCTGGACTACATGTTGTCTCAGTAAGACAGCCCTCCCTCTATCCACAAGGAGGAGCAGTGCACCAAAGCATTATGGGAATGGTAGTCCAGGAAGTAAGTGGAGCCCTGCAGTGTCCATGACATCAGAGACACTGGGATCACTGCTAAAATCTAAAATATCTAAAACCACATAGTAATGACATTTTGAAGATTTAGAACACTTTCCTGGGGGAAAGTGTTCCCCCCAGGCCCCCACACATAAAGACCCCCCAGGAAAGTGTTCTAAATCTTCTAAATGTCATTACCATGTATTTTTTTTGCAAAAAGGGTGAAGTGTCCCTTTAAGACATCAAAAATATTCGAGTTGTCCAAATGTTACTTGTTTATCAAATATATGTGTGTGTGTGTGTGTGTGTGTGTGTGTGTGTGTGTGTGTGTGTGTGTGTGTGTGTGTGTGTGTATGGGGAGGCGGGGGGGGGGGGGGGGGGGTCACTAAGTAGCAACATACCTCCCCCAGAGCTGCTAACTAAGCAGCTACAGACACATGGCAGTCAGCGAGAGTTTTACTGGAAGAACACAGACGCACACACACTGGTTGTGTGTTGGCCCCGGAGCCGGCCAGAATACCGCACACTTTGTAAAAACAGCTTTACAAATCATTGACAGCGGTAATTAACTGCAGGTCTGCATAATTGAATTCTGCATCACCCTCACGGACCTCCTGTTGGTGGAAGAGCTGGAGGAGAGGAGGAATGAGAGAGAGAGAGAGAGAGAGAGAGAGAGAGAGAGAGAGAGAGAGAGAGCATCCTCTAAGAAAGGTTACCAGGGCAGGCTGTGCCCTCGGTGAAACTATGCGCTTAAGATGTGACATGAGTGTTGGCCAGGCTGGTGCCAGCTCTGCGCTGGCTGAGCTCACTGGTATGTGTGTGTGCAGGATTTCCTTTTTCTTCTTTCCATTTCTGTGTCTGTGGGTCCAATGGGTCCCACTGCAGCCATAGAGAACCACAGGACACTGTCTGTGGGTCCAATGGGTCCCACTGCCCACAGAGCCATAGAGAACCACAGAACACTGTCTGTGGGTCCAATGGGTTCCACTGCAGACAGAGCCACAGAGAACCACAGAACACTGTCTGTGGGTCCAATGGGTTCCACTGCAGACAGAGAACCACAGAACACTGTCTGTGGGTCCAATGGGTTCCACTGCAGACAGAGAACCACAGGACACTGTCTGTGGGTCCAATGGGTTCCACTGCAGACAGAGAACCACAGGACACTGTCTGTGGGTCCAATGGGTTCCACTGCATTTATAGCATAAAATGTGGCTTTAGTTTTTACGCTGGCACGCACACGCGCGCACACACACACACACACACACACACACACACACACACACACACACACACACACACACACAGAGGAGCGATGACTAATTACAAAACGGTGGGATACGCTGTGTGTGTGTGTGTGTGTGTGTGTGTGTGTGTGTGTGTGTGTGAGACAGCTAGAGCAGAGCTCCCCATGTTCACAGTTTAAACATTTAGACATTCCTCCTATAGATAAGCTCCGGGATGGAGGTATTAGTAGACGTCCTCGCTCTCCGCTCTGCTCTGCCCTTCCATACCCCTCCCTCCCTCCAGGCACAGTGGGAGAGATGGAGACAAGAGCTACAGGAGCACACGTGTGTGTGTGTGTGTGTGTGTGTGTGTGTGTGTGTGTGTGTGTGTGTGTGTGTGTGTATGTGTATATTCAGGCACGCCATTTCCACTGAACCCTAAGAGGGAGTGCACGCCCACGGATACGGGTGTGCACACGCACGGATATGGGTGTCTTTTTTTTTACGATACTAAAGTGCCCGCGATAATACACTATCCAGTACTCTGGATATGGAAATAGCCAGATCTAGCCGGATCTGGCCTATAGTCTGAACCGGATACAGTGTTTCAGAGGTTTCAGAGACTTGATTAAACGGCGATAAAACAATAACTTGTTACTCGGGGCAGTCGGGACACACACAATGTGACTAGGAATGGGACATGTCCCCCCCGTCCCCCCATCATTTGCGCCCCTGTTTGTATTACTTAAGTGAGGGACACATGTATTTGAGAAACGGACATTCTGAGGACAATATTGTTATTGTAATATTGAGGAAGGGTTGTTTTATGGTGAAACATGAGTTTTACAGTTACACTTCAGTCTAGAATCAGGTTGGAGTTAGAGTTGTGCTTGTAGAGGGGCTATTTATGACACCAGCACATGTGCAACTAAACTGAACTCAGGCTTTGGGGTTAGGGTTAGGCTTTTTATAGAGTGCGAGCGTGTTTGAACTTGTTTTCTGATGTTATTTGATGCCATTTGTTGTTTATTTTATTGTTAGGTTTTTTTAGTCTTTACTGTATCTTGTTGCTTTCATCTTGTTTTGTAAAGCACTTTGTAACCCTGGGTCCACCAGGGCTCTGTACTTGATCTGCTCCTTTTTTCCCCTTCTACACCAAATCTCCCGAAAACAATAATGGAAAAAGTAAAAAAAAATCGTAAAAGTAAAAGTATCAGTACCACAATGTAGAAATACGTAAGTAAAAGTCTGGTATTCAGAATTGTCTTGAGTAAAAGTACAAATGTATTGGCATCAAAATATAGGTAAAGTACCAAAAGTACTCATTGTGCAGAATGTACCATTTCAAGTTTTCAGAATGTATACCAAATCTTTTGAAAATCTTTCGAAAATGGCCGAAAAATATCTTCTAGACCAGCCATTTTCATGAATGTTCACCCCAGAAATGTACTGCAGCACATAATGTGCTTTCACGTCACTGTAATATGATATTGTGTGTACGTTACGTTATTGCTATTCCAGCCTCTACGCGTCTACGGTGTACATTTTATATTGCACATTGTACTGTATATTTTCAAATTTCTAGCTTGTAGGTATACATTTTTGTATATATTGAGTAAATAATTTTAACTGTTTCTGTAATTGTTGCCTCAGGGTATAATGCACCAAACTCACAAAATTCTGCGTATGTGTGTCAACATACCAGGAAGAAAATCATAAAGAAGAAAAGGCATTCTGCTACTGATATAGACGTCAGTGCATAACTCAAATATATTGGCACTACTTTACAGTGACAGTTTCATTTCGTAACAACTGCTCTCTGTCAGAATGCAATAAGCGTTCGCTGTTACTGTGGCAAGTAAAGGCCCCCTGCAGCCAATTATACTTTACCTTCATTTTCTAGCCAAACCGCATGCAGGCTTGTGGTTAGAGAGAGTACTGTACACAGCAACGCTATGGCACCCAGGCAGACTAGCAGGCTGATCCTCTCAGAGCAGAGGTTAGAGCTGGGTTGCTATACTCTCTACCCTCTACTTTCACCTTGAGATCTGGAGGCAGGGCTCATTAGACTAGTGGTTTCTCAAACTTTTACATTTTCAAAGGATCCCCATTTTTATATGGATTATTATGGGCCCACACACAGACCCCATTTGATACAATGATTTATCTCTGGGACCCAAATCGACACTGTAAAATCATCAGTGTTCATTTAATATCTATATACATTTGAGACGGTAGCGGTAAGTTGTGAGCGCACACTGCGCAGTTCAGTTGGGCAATTCATAGTCTGTAAATGCATAAATTATGTAATGTAAAACATGCTGTAATTGCAACTGTGAAATGGTGTCTTATAAACCCATGAGGGTTGGGCACGTAGGTGTGCATGACACGGAAATAAATAACAAACAAACAAACAACAAACATAGTCCGCGACGCACGGCGCGATGCGACAGAGCCTACCTCTGCGTTTTCAACACAGCTCTGTGGTTTCCCTTCCCGTGATGCGATGCGATGGCCCAAGAATATACGTGGACAGCGGAGGACACACGATATTCACATAGATTCAAAAGTGAGTGTGTGTCTCTCACTGCGATATAGACATAACACGTGGCGCTGTAGACGCTCGAACTGCCGCTTCTGCAGTACAAATGAATACGGCACAAATTAATAGGAAACATCTTGACATTACTGATCCGTAACGGTCTATTTAGTTCCTAACTATCAATCATTCAGCTGGGGGACCCCCTGGAACCCCTTCAAAGAGAACTCGGGAATTTGAGCCTTTGGCTCTGGAAGAGCCAGACTGATGCCCTGTATACTTCCATAGCAGATCACCAGAGCAGAGAGAGAGAGAGAGGGAGAGAGAGAGAGAGAGGGAGAGAGAGAGAGAGAGAGAGAGACTGATGCCCTGTATACTTCCATAGCAGATCACCAGAGCAGAGAGAGAGAGAGAGAGAGAGAGAGAGAGAGCTGACAAAATAGTTTAATTCAAGTGAAGTGGGCATGTCAGTGTAGTGGGCGTGTCAGTGTAGTGGGCGTGTCAGTGGGGATAACATTTAGCCTAATACTGT
>NC_137872.1:11882429-11887429 GCF_963924005.1 Protomyctophum bolini
ACTGTCTGGGGCCGTGGCTGGGAGAGAGAGAGAGAGAGAGAGAGAGAGAGAGAGAGAGAGAGATGCTGACAGGGATGCAGGGATGGAAGGGAAAGATGGAGAAAGGCGTGGGGGAGGGTGTGAGTGAGTGAGAGACAGATGAAGAGAGAGAGAGAGAGAGAGTTGTGGAGCAGCTGACAGGGTCTTGGCTGTAGCGAGGGATGCCTGACATTCTCCAGTGTCAGACGGAGTGAAGGCGACGTCCCCCGGGGAATGAGAAGAGAAGGACCACCTCCGACATGACACCACACAAATACACATGAGGATGAGGTGCTTTATATAGGGACAGAGAGAGAGGGAGGGAGAGAGAGAGAGAGAATACAGGTGTTCTTATTTGGCGTGCTTTCGTAAACCCCCTCCGTCAGGATTCTTCTTCTACACATACAGTACGTCACGTATAGGAGTATGAGCGAATATACTGTAGGAGGAGGGGATCAACGTCACGTGATTCCCTTGTTTGAACGCTGGAAGACTCAGGCCTGTGCCTCAAAGAATGTGATTATCGTGGAACGACGAAAAAACTATCTCCATAAAATGTAACAATGTGAACGTTCCCTAATGCAGTTCCAATGGTATAAGCTGTGTTGGTCACCCCATGAAGGAATGGCCGATCCAGCCATGCCCCGAAATACCTGCATGTGTCTCAAAACTAATCACACAGTGAGAGGCGCACATCATCATGACGTAAACACTATTCTCTATTTGCTCAGACACTGTGACGTTTTGGACACACACCAAAAGCTGGATATAGGAGGGACTAGCACCCCTCAAAAATTGCTTAATAGTGAATAGTGAAAATTGGTTAGCCAGCGTCGAGAAGGTAAGCGGAAACATCGTTTGTGACCGAAAATAAAGTTTCCACTGTTTTAGAGGCCCTTCCAGACAGCGGCAGCACAACGTTCTACTGTTGTAGAGGCCCTTCCAGACAGCGGCAGCACAACGTTCTACTGTTGTAGAGGCCCTTCCAGACAGCGGCAGCACAACGTTCTACTGTTGTAGAGGCCCTTCCAGACAGCGGCAGCACAACGTTCTACTGTTGTAGAGGCCCTTCCAGACAACGGCAGCACAACGTTCTACTGTTGTAGAGGCCCTTCCAGACAGCGGCAGCACAACGTTCTACTGTTGTAGACACCCTTCCAGACAGCGGCAGCAAAACGTTCTACTGTTGTAGAGGCCCTTCCAGACAGCGGCAGCACAACGTTCTACTGTTGTAGAGGCCCTTCCAGACAGCGGCAGCACAACGTTCTACTGTTGTAGAGGACCTTCCAGACAGCGGCAGCACAACGTTCTACTGTTGTAGAGGCCCTTCCAGACAGCGGCAGCACAACGTTCTACTGTTGTAGAGGCCCTTCCAGACAGCGGCAGCACAACATTCCCATAATTATGTAAGATAGTGTGCAACACGTGATGGTTTCATATCACAGTATGAGCTAAAGCCACCTGTTAGCCAGCAACAAGTTGCAGAGTCACTTTGGCTTGTTGGCTTGTTTGGTTCACCAAACTGTCTCATGGGTGTCTGTTGTACGCTCTGTGCGCTCCAAGAGAGCTGTGCTCAGAACTTCCAAATAGGAACGCACTGAACACGCCGAAAGTCTGAATGACAATAAAGTGCCCTGGCACCCTCTGAGAACATTCACAATGAAATCTCTCATCCAACCCCGGCTTTGCGGAAATGTTTTATCCTGGCACAATGAGAGTCAAATGAGCCCTAAAATTCGACAATTTGGGTCATGAGGTCCCAGTCTAACAACGGTGTGTTACTAAAGCACCATATAGACCAGGGGTTCTCAACGTTTTTGGCTGGGGACCCCCGGGAAATGCTACGGCCATGTCTCGTGACCCCCGCCCCGCTTCCGCCCCGCTTTCGCCCCACCCCCCAATAGAGAAAATACATCATGTACTGTATATAACTGAAACCAGATATAATCATTAAGGAAAGCATATGCATGCACTGTGTGTTTACATACAGTACTACTGTATGTAAACTCTCAATTTCCATTTTCCAGCCATTCAGTTGCAAAAAATAAATAAATAAATCATCTGGGGACCCCCCAAAATAAATTTGGAGACCCCCCCCCCCAAGGGGTCGCTACCCACAGGTTGAGAACCCATGCCATAGATAACATCCTAGGAATACATAATCAGATAAAAAAAGCTCAGTCTAAAAAGCTTCTATTGTTCGAGTGCACAGTATCAGACTTCTTCTTATCACGCTAAAACTAAAAACTACTCGAGTCATACTGGAGACAGCAGGGGTAGAGAGAGAGAGAGAGAGAGAGAGAGAGAGAGGGAGGGAGAGAGGGAGAGAGAGAGAGAGACACACAGAGGGAGGGATAGAGGGAGAGAGACACACAGAGGGAGGGAGAGAGGAGGAGAGAGAGAGATCAAACAACTTGTATAAACAATCATAGCCCTCCACCGTTTTAACAGCATTAGAAAGAGGCCGTCTCTAATCTCCAGCACATCTGAAGAGACAACTGAGAACAACGGGACCCCACGCTGGAGCGACGCTGGGTGGAAGGCTGCTTGTTTTCACGTGGCCTTGCTATCAGGGCTCCATCTCTGCTGGCTGAGACTGAGACACTTCCCCTCTGTCTTTCTTTCTTCCTCTCCCCGCGGACGGGACAGGCCCTCTCTGGCTGCACGCTTGACCGAGAGATCATCTCTCCTCTTCTTACCTGACGCCTCGCCGCTAACCGTCGTAAGACGATAAGGTCGCTTCCTGTCGGAATTCCCGCCAATCCCCCTTTTTCTTTTAATCTCTTCCACTTCACTCTGTCGCTCTGTGTTTTAGGACACAGCGCTAAGACAAAAGATGTTCTTACCGTGGGCTGGGGCTTATGTGTACTGGCAAGCACCCCCCTCCTCCCAACTAAAAACTAAACAGTTTAAGTCCACACTAATTATCCATATGTACAAGTAAGACGCGCGAACACGGGAAGCGAACGCAGCTCGGAAATTGCAATAACAACAATTAGAATGAATCACGAATTATTTAGAAGTGCGTGGTACGTTAGACAGCTATGTGTGGTTTTAGCAATCAGTCAATTGTTGTTTTTAAGTTAGCTGTGGTTGTTATTGTTGGTGTAGAGACGGTGCTAACGTTATGTAAGCTAACGGTGCTAACGTTATGTAAGCTAATGTCGAACATAGGGATACACAGTAAAAAATGAAGTGTCTGAGAGTGTACAGAATGTAACTAAAATGCTCCATTAGGGGTGTAACTCTTGTGTGGTTATGAAGCGCTGTCTTGAAATACCATGTACGGTGCTTTTGGTGCCTTCTCCTCAGCCTGTAGCACATGACCTAGTTTTGACCACCATCATGAAGACTTATGCAAAGGTTATTTAGATGTTCATGCTACAGTATATGTTCATTGTTTACCTGGTATCCTACAGTTTTAATGTACACATACTTTTTTATGTCTAGCTTTTGGTGTGTGTCAACAAACTTGGTCCTACACAAACATTGAATTCCCACTGACAATAAATTCCCTCAACAATAATAATATATTGTTGACAGGTTTAATGTTTGTTTTTCCTTAAACAAACATTAAAAACACCATTGACAATGACGGGAAGTACGTTATTTTGTCTGATAATTTCATCATAGAAGATGTATATATAGCGCCCCTCACTTCACTTTTTTTAGACTGATGTTGTATAGGTTCATAGTTTGAAGCACTACACTACGCCATTTGATGTTGATGTTCACCTTGCTTATTGTATGTCGCCAAATGCCTGAATTGTAAATTGTCCTGAGAATTAACACACAAAATAAGTGGCCTGGATTGGTGTACGTGCAGCCCCCCCCCCCCCCTCCCCCCTCTCGCTCTCTCTCTCCTCGTCGAGCACTTACGTCCACTTCTCCTTGGTCAATCACGTAGAAGTTGTCCCCTTCGTCACCTGGTGGGAAAGCAGAGGAGATGAGAGAGGGAGTGTGAAAACATGAAAAGCTCCCCGTTACCTATTAACATGTCTCAGTAGGACGACAGAGTGGCTGCTGGCGCATACAAAGATTAGGATCATTTGTGAAGCACTTGGACCTGTCGTCCCAACTTCAACTCACTACTGCCTGGGACGCACGCACGCACGCACGCACGCACACACAGACACACACACACACACACACACACACACACACACACACACACACACACACACACACACACACACACACACACACACACACACACACACACACACACACACACACACACACACACACACACACACACACACACACAGACAGACAGACAGAGGGACTATACTTTGTGGGGACATCGAAACCAACTGTTCAATCAATGGTCTATTTTACCTGCTGGCGTAACCTATCCATGACCGTCCTACAGTAATCACAACTCTAACATCAAAAGCCTTATCCCTTACCCAGGAACATACCCTATAGCCCTAATCCTTAACTGAATAGTTTTTGAGTGGTGCAACCACTCCTACAACCAGCAATGTCTGTGTACACCTATGTATGTATGTATGTATCAGTGGTCATGAGCACGAGTATGTCACTTATTAATACCAGTAGGAGGCGCCAAAAACAGAGAGAGGGGTAGTGCTGTGCCTTCTGCCTGCTAATGAGAGAGAGAGAGAGAGAGAGAGAGAGAGAGAGAGAGGAAGGGGGGGGGGGGGGAGAGAGGGGAGTTGCACCACTCGGTTCACACAGGTGTGATTTTTTAAATAAATGATTGTAAAAAAAAAAAAACAGTATTAGAATTTCCATTTTGTTCATGGGGACCAGGAGACTATATGTTATCACCTCTGTCCCGTCCGTTCGCCCGCCCGTCTTTTGCTACTACTCCTGCATCTGTCAGATTTTCCATGTTCCTTTCCAATTGGCTATGACTTGCCCTGCAAGGGCAACCCGGCCTGGCGGAGACCTGCTGCGCTCCGAGCACTTGTCTAGTTCTGACTTTACTATCCTCGTGGCACGCACGCACGCACGCACAC
>NC_137872.1:11892429-11934929 GCF_963924005.1 Protomyctophum bolini
GAAAATGTCACTGCAGCAGGAGAAAGAGAGAGGGGAGAAGGGCAAGGAAGAGGTTAGACAGAAAGTGATCAACAATTTACACACGCTGATATAAATATTGTCACAATACCTCCTGTTATAATTTTACCCCAACCCTCCCCCCCATCCGTCCTTGTGCGCTCCTGTAAACACGTGCACACAGAACCACACACAGCAGAGAGTGTGTTTGCTGTGTGGAAGTGCTGCATGACAGGCTGTATGGAGCAGCCATCATCGCTGTGTTAACTCTGTCGTCTCAGGGCCTTTATTCATGGGCAAACAAACAGTGTAGCCACGGAGACCAGCCTGGGAACTGTGAACGACCCCGGCGAAGCCACACACACACACACACACACACACACACACGTCACACACACGCAAATGCGCAGCATTGCAAGCACGCACGCACATGCACAAATTCCAAAGGTCCACCTGTATACTGTATGTGCACCGGCTCAGCTCCATCACAACATCTAACCAATCTCCAGCGACCAAAACACACACGCTTTCCCTCCAACGCAGACACGCCGTGTCCAACATATACGCGACAGCACAGGTTCTTCCACACAGCCCAGAGACGTGGAGTCAATCCCTCGTCAGTCCAGAGACAGTCCAAATGGACGGGAAAATATGCCAGTCCCACATGAAGTTATAGAGCCACAAGCGATCGCTTATGCCATGTTCCAGGCGAAAATGGCAAAACGTTTTCGGGATTGAATGTTTTTCCAAATATTTTCTTTTGGTGGTGCAACCACTCCAAGGAACAGCAATGTCCGTCCCTCCCTACTGTATGTCCATCCCTATGACTGTATGTCCCTATGTTTAGGGTACCAACAGGGGGCGCTGTTGCACCACACACTTCAGACAGGTCTGATTTTTGAGGGGCGCTAGCCCCATATACAGCCAGGTTTACTGATTGTTTTTAGTTCAATGTTATTTTTTTAACGCCATTGACAATGAAGAGAAATTAATGTTTGTTTTGACACCGTTTGTTTTACATCATCATTACATCACCTAATCATAGCAACATGAGTTAGACTTTAGTATATTAGAATTAGATGAGTTGTAAGACGATAAGAGCGCGCCTCACTTCACACGGGTGTGATTTTTCTGTTTAGAATGTTTTTAAAAGAAGGCAGAATTAAATAAATACAAATTATACATCAAGATAAAAGGATAGAAATTTGTATTTTTTTGATTTAATGTTTTAAGTACGGTAATCAGTATAGTCTACTCTAGGACTCTCCAGATTGGGGATTGTAGGATTCAGTGAAGGGTGAAGCCTAGTCATTTAGCACCATGCTGGCCAACAGACAACTGGAACTACAGCACATTCAAACTGAACTTGAAAGTTGTACTTGTGTTGCTGCCATACACTGCTCTACTTCTCAGTTGAAAGTGACAGTATTTATTTACACAAGTCGTTAACGGTAATTAATACCATAATTGACGTAGGAATAGGGCCTAAATACAACAAGGTTATCGTTGGACCAAATCAACATTCCTCTGAGGTTTCCGTCAGTGACTCTTTCTATAAAAACCCGCCGTGTAGTTCTATATGCGTGACCTTGTTGTCGTTTGGGCCCTGCGATCAAAGCCTCGCCTCTGAGTGTATCTTTTGACAAGGGCTGCTGAGAAAACAAACAGAGGGACGGGTGCGCCTGAGTTAGTTAGTTTGTGCTTTGGCGGCGAGGCAGGAACAGGGGGCCGGCTAGGCCGCTGCTAATCGTGGCCGTTTAAATGCACGGCAGATTAAACGGTCCACCGCCGGGGATCGTGTCGACGCTCGCCCTCCTTCCTCCTCTCGATACCGTCTCTCTGCTGCTCCAGGCTGGATTGGTCTATCAAATCATCCACATACCATCCGTCTTATAGGGAAACGGTATAGAAAAACAATAAAAAGGGAGGTCAGGAATATCATAAGAAGATGTAGACTGCACGACCCGCTGAGTGAATGATGGGCGAGTTTCAGCCTGTCCCAGGTGTGTGTGTGTGTGTGTGTCTGTGCGAGCGTGCATGAGTGTGTGCGTGCGTGAGTGCGTGCGCGTGATTAAATATGTGTCTGTCTGTCTGCATGTGTCTAAGCATTGCCAGTGAAGACACGCAGGCTTGTACAAAATAATAAATGTGTGGGTGGGTGGGTGATTCTCGCACTGGGTGAAAGTGAAACGCGGTCACTAAGACATCGAAGAGCGTATATATGGCAGAAAAGGGTTCTCACTGCACGCCACGGCGGACATAATAAACACCAGAGTGTTGTGTAATGTGAACTTAAGGTAGGTAAAAGGCCCGGGTCAACAGATGTTGCGGAGAGATCTGAGGATGTTATTGAGTGGTTTTGGAAGTGAACTGACTCTGCTGGTATTTGTTTATGTGACAGTGAATAAAAAGCAGGCTTGGAGAGGGTGGATGTGGGCCAACTGCACCCACAGGTAGCGCCTGTGTGCTGCTGCAGCTGGCCCACTGACTCACACGCACGCACGCACCGCCGTGACACACACACGCAACCACGCACGCACGGGCATACGCATGCATGCACGCGCACGCACGCATGCACACTGTGTACACACACACCCTCCCGCCCATGCATGGACACACACACTTGTGTTATAGAGCGTAGCTGTTGGGAAGAAACCTTGGATCTCCATATTTCGACTGTTTTTTTTTCTTCATAAATGCATGCTCTATTTTATGCATTGTTGTCTTTGTCACGTCGCTATTTTAGAAATTCTGAAAACGTTCCCTTAAAATAGCAACAGTCCGTTGAAACTGGTTAAATCTGTCTGTGGGTTTGATACATATTTAACCAATGAAAAGTATTAACAAGAGTTTGTGATTTCCTGAAAAGTAATTTTTTTCTTTTACATATAAGGTTTCTGCCCGACAGTGCTGCTATGCAACGACACACACACACACACACACACACACACACACACACACACACACACACACACACACACACACAGGATGAAAGGGTCACGCGCACACTCTGCACAGCCGATCTCACACATGACAAACACTGACTGGCACACATCAGGCTCGGCACAGGTGGTGACTGCCGGACGGCACGCCACCGCGCACCTGAGAGCACTTTGATATAGTGATTAGTCACAGCAACATCTGCGGCAGGCAGGCTATAGGCAGCACCCACAGCCCAGCGACCGCACGCGGGTGGGCAGCACCTGCACGGCAGCGCGGGGGCCGTCTGCTTCTCCGCTCACATCCCAGATATAAGCTGCATGCTTCTCAGTGGTGGGGAAAATGTACTCAATACCGCAATGTACAAAGTTCGGAATTCAAAGTTTACTTGAGTAAAGGTACTAAAGTATTGGTATCAGAATGTACCAAAGGTAGAAGGCACTCATTATGCAGAATGTCCCATTTCACAAGGTAATAAAAAAGTATTAAAATCTTTTGAAAACAGCAGATCTTCAAGCTGTGAGCTCTTAACGGAGCTGAAAACTAGTTGTAAGAGGTGGCCTTTGCAGCGTCTGGCCCTATAGAGCAGAACAACATGCCCCTCCATATCCACTCAGTGTTTTTCTTTGTCTTGTTTTCTTAATTGTTGTTGTTGTTTTAGATTTTTTTTTACCTGTACAGCACTTAAGGTCGACCTATATGGTCGAGTTGAGTTGAGTAAACTTGTAGATTGGCTATTTTCAAATGGCCAAATTGTATAGAAGTGAACTGACTGCTGCAGTATTTGTCGATGTGAAATGTGAGATGTGAAAAAGCAGGCTTGAGAGGGTGGATGTGGGCATCCACTAATAATGGAATAATAATGTAATGCAAAATTTAAAATTAACTAGTAGTAACTAAAGTTTACAAATAATTGTAGTGGAGTAGAAGTATAATATTTGTCTCTGAGATGTAGTGGAATAGAAGTAAACTTTAAATATATTAAATATTACCTTACCTCACTGCTTCTCACCAGTGTTGCCATGTCTGGCTATTATGAGCGACTTTGGCCTTGTTTTTCCTGTAAAGTCACTTACATACATTACGTAAGCTATAAGTTAAATTACTTTTATCCATTTATCCTGTATGCATTGTACGCAAATCGTAATAGCCACAACCACAAATTTCGGCGGAACAGACGACAAACCCAAATGTAATGTTTTACCCCAACTCAATCATGATGATGATGATGATGAAGACGAGGCCGAGGAAGCTCCTCCTGAGCCGCACTGCCTGGGGATCAAAGGCGCCGCTAGCCGCCGAGCGTCTGGGTAATTACTGTGACCGCCTCCCTCCCTCCCTCCCTCCCTCCCTCCCTCCCCTCCTCCTGTCTTCCCTCTCCCTGCACCCCCGTCCTCGCAGAGCGCAACAAAGACGCTCGCACAGGTAATTAACCCCCCGCCCGCCCCCCGCCCTGTCTCTACCTGTCTACGTCCTTCCCTTCTCTTCATCTCTCCAACTTCCTCTCTATCTGTTCGCTGTCACTTTTTCCCCCCTCAGACTCTCTCCCCCTTCTCCATTACCTGCTCCTTCCCTCTAATTCTACCACTAGGCCACTTATATCTCCTATCTCTCAGTCTATCGATCCCACTCCCACTCGCCCCCCCCCCCCACCTGCCACCCCACCGGCCTGTCTCTGATGGGGGGGGGGGGGGGGGGGGGGGTGGGGGGTCGGGGGGGGGGGGTGGGGGGTCGGGGGGGGGGCGATTAATCTTGTCCTTTCCGCTACCTGTAGCCCCTCTAACCTTAAGAGAAGACAGAGTTACCCCTCCTCCTGACAATGCACATGCTGTTCTGAGGCAGAGAGAGAGAGACACACGCTGTATAGGCTCCAAAGGGGAATAGGAAGTTCACCTTGGCCCTGGCGAAGCAGGGGGAGAGGAAGAGTCATGTAGTCAGAGCCATGAGACAGAGTTACGACATTGAGGGGGCAGAAAACAGCCTGGTCACGTGGTTCATGTACTCGCGCAAGACCATAGACTCCAATGCATTCCGTAAACTTCCGGTTGTCCCCTTTTGAAGGGACAAACGGTGACAAAACTATTGCATGGCTGAAAATACGCATCAACTACAGTAGTACCTGGAGGTCAGTGTACTGTATGACATCATTCATCAACTACAGTAGTACCTGGAGGTCAGTGTACTGTATGACATCATTCATCAACTACAGTAGTACCTGGAGGTCAGTGTACTGTATATGACATCATTCATCAACTACAGTAGTACCTGGAGGTCAGTGTACTGTATATGACATCATTCATCAACTACAGTAGTACCTGGAGGTCAGTGTACTGTATATGACATCATTCATCAACTACAGTAGTACCTGGAGGTCAGTGTACTGTATGACATCATTCATCAACTACAGTAGTACCTGGAGGTCAGTGTACTGTATGACATCATTCATCAACTACAGTAGTACCTGGAGGTCAGTGTACTGTATATGACATCATTCATCAACTACAGTAGTACCTGGAGGTCAGTGTACTGTATATGACATCATTCATCAACTACAGTAGTACCTGGAGGTCAGTGTACTGTATGACATCATTCATCAACTACAGTAGTACCTGGAGGTCAGTGTACTGTATATGACATCATTCATCAACTACAGTAGTACCTGGAGGTCAGTGTACTGTATATGACATCATTCATCAACTACAGTAGTACCTGGAGGTCAGTGTACTGTATATGACATCATTCATCAACTACAGTAGTACCTGGAGGTCAGTGTACTGTATGACATCATTCATCAACTACAGTAGTACCTGGAGGTCAGTGTACTGTATGACATCATTCATCAACTACAGTAGTACCTGGAGGTCAGTGTACTGTATGACATCATTCATCAACTACAGTAGTACCTGGAGGTCAGTGTACTGTATGACATCATTCATCAACTACACTGGGTTCCCCAATTAATTTTCCTCAAGGGCCATATTTTGAGTACGGTACCAGGCTGGGGGCCGAGTTGGCACGCGCGAGGTCAAGGTCTTGCCTTGAAATTAATGTTCAGGGCAAGACCCCATTTGAAAAGGACCCCCAGTTTATACTGACCCCAATTTAATGCCATTTATATCTGGGACCCCCCAACCTAAAAAAAGCTGCAGATGGCCCGCGGGCCGCTAATTGGGGAACCCTAGTAATACCTGGAGGTCAGTGTACTATATGACATCATTCATCTAAACGTTGCTCGGGTTATTATGTGTTTGTGTGTGTGTGACGTGCAAGCTATCAATGTTCCTTCATTTTACACAACACACACACAGACATATACATACGTACATGCACACACACACAATCAAGGCTGGACAGGCACCGTGTGTGTGTGTGTGTGTGTGTGTGTGTGTGTGTGTGTGTGTGTGTGTGTGTGTGTACAGGGGAAAAGGCAACAAGTGAAAATGACGCCACCATAATAATGTGAGTCAACTATGGTGTCGGTGTGATTATATGATTACCACTAGAAAGAGATAGAAGGATCCTTTATGTGAGAACCCGGGGCAGGAATCCCCGCTCAAGTCAAATGTTTACCAGACTACACACACACACACACACACACACACACACACACACACACACACACACACACACACACACACACACACACACACACACACACACACACACACACACACACGCACGCACGCACACCCACCCACACACACACCCACACCCACACCCATTGGGTGGAATTCACGGGGTTGTGTGGGTGTTGTGGGTAACTACCTATAGCCTCATGTGGAGTGTTCCAGTCCAGCCACACACGAGGGCCTGTGTGTGTGACGGACGGACGGGGTGACGTTTGACAACAGATAATCATCGTGACGGCGAGACACCATGATGTAGTGCTCTGTGATGAGGAGATCAAAAATAATGCATGCTACAAAATTCCCAGTGTTAGGCGATACCGCGCATCACTACAGATAAAAGTTTTTTACTACCAAAAATATGATAGTCTTTCTGTTTATACAAACGGCATTAATAGGTGCACCTTTATCTGCAAGCTCAGGCCTCAACCTGCAAACGTGTGTGCGTGTGCATGCACGCGTGTGTGTGTGTGTGCGTGCATGCGTGCGTGCGTGTGTGTGTGTGCGCACACACCTTTTTCTCTCTCACGAACAGTCACATCGCATTGTTGCTTCCAAACAGCCGTAAAATGTGGTTTGCGGGGGTTTGATCCATTAGCAGAAATCAGGCCTACTCATTGCAGCTGGAGTGCTTGTTGTTTTTCCTCCTCCCTCTCTCTCTCTTCTCCGAAGTCTCATCTGTTTATTTGCTCAGCAGCAGCAGACGCCTCTTATCGTGGCGGCGTGGCGGAGGCGGCCGGTTGTGTGCTGCTGCTTACATTACTAACCTCCATGAGCGCTGGCACCGCGCTCGGCAGAGCCATTTAACGCAGAGGGGGCTCCTTAATGACGCGTGAGCCCGCCGCCATGTCTTTGTGTTTCTCAATGGACCGGAGAACTTACGGCGTAGCGTACGTATACGTATGCGCTCCGTTGAGTTGCGTGCTGCCTTCTTTAACGAGGGAACTTGTCCACCGGGCTTCTCCCCCCGTGCGGAGGAGTCGAGGCATGCGGTTTAACAATAACCCAAATCATGCAACGACACCGAAACGTCGGGGGGAACTTCCCAGTTCTCTGAGGCACAGTGTGTTTAGGCTTGGCAGCACCGTGCCGCTGCATGGTTTGGCTGGTGGAAGGTTCACGCTGTGAGGCCTGGAGGAGGACTGGTGGAAGCTTCACGCTGTGAGGCCTGTAGGAGGACTGCTGCTTTGCTTACTGCCACGGTCCCACACGGTTATTCAAACTGTTGGTTTTGGCAAATAAGGACAATGGTTTTGCAAGTCTAAAAGCCTTGCTTGTTAAGACGACTGTGTTGAAACCAGACCACTAAAGACCGCTGGGCTAGGATACCGAAGCAACGTTTAACACTCAGGGGATGTTGTGTTATACCGCACTTGAGAATAACTTCAGTCAGTGTTGGCCAAACATCATAAATACATTATGGATGTTTGAATTCTCTTCATAAAATTATCTTTTCTCCAGGGACTAATCTGTGCTTTAAAATACATTACAAGGGTAAGACAAATATATAGCTGTCGTGTTGGATTACCCATGATAAGCACGTTTCAAGTCTCTGCAAGTTGATTTCCATGCCTTACTGAAATGAATGGAATCTAATGGTTTCCTCCAGAATCAAACAAAGTCCCAGCATGCTTTGGGAAACGGTGGACACTCTGCAGTAATGTCATGTGTAGTGTAGTGTGCAGTGTGCAGTGTGTAGTGTGTAGTGTAATGTCATGTGTAGTGTAGTGTGCAGTGTGCAGTGTGTAGTGTGATGTCATGTGTAGTGTAGTGTGTAGTGTGCAGTGTGCAGTGTGTAGTGTAATGTCATGTGTAGTGTAGTGTGTAGTGTGCAGTGTGCAGTGTGTAGTGTGTAGTGTAATGTCATGTGTAGTGTAGTGTGCAGTGTGCAGTGTGTAGTGTGATGTCATGTGTAGTGCGAGTCACCACCAACAGGCTAAACATGCCAGAGCGCTGGTGTGTTTTCTGCTGTGCAGGGATTACAATGCATTTAGCCCCAGTTTACTGATGCGTTAAGCCCGAGTTAAACTTGCGTGCACCGAAAATAGAGCTTGTAGATCTGCAATGATCAGTGTGCGTCACCGGCACGTAACTAAGTATAAATCAGTCATAAGAGCAACAACTATAATTCAGGCCTCAAGTTGTGCTTCTGAAAGCACATCCCCCGAGGGGTGCACATCGTTGTGGCCGAGTGGAATGTCCAAAACCATTCCTTTTTGTATCGATATAAAAAACTAAAATGAAAATAGCCAATCTACAAGCTTGCTATTTGAATTGACTTAAAAACGAATGAAATAAGGAGATACAAGGTTTCTTCCCAATGGCAACAATGCCAATGCCGCAGGTGATACACAGGAAAACAGCAAGACTGCGCCGCTACAACATGGAGGCCAAAAACCCATGTCTGTGCATTGTGGCATAAACGAAGCCTGTGGAGGTCGTAGTAAACAGAAGCATTTATACTTTGGTGTGTGTGACTCATCGTGGGTAACACACAGCGATGGAAAACACCTTTATGAGGCTGACTAACTGGGGCATAGTTTAATATCCCGGGTTTAACGTCCACTATTGGCTAACACTGCTCACACGGAATAACCAGCTCACGCTGCTAATGTCTATTAGGACGGTACTATGGACACAGATACAGTAAACCATTGTGTAACGGCAGAACCTGCCTAGGGTGATAACTACGCTATTGAGTACACACACACACACACACACACACACACACACACACACACACACACACACACACACACACACACACACACACACACACACACACACACACACACACACACACACACACACACACACACACACACACACTCACACACACACACGTTATTTTGTACACATACAGTACATACAGTATTATAATCACACGTGTCCACACAAATAAATAAAACACTACACACACAGACTGCAGGCAGGGAGCATCTGGAGACACTTTTCCCAGAGTGTTCAGCTGGACAATAGGCAGCAGTGTGAGAGAGGAGCGAGGAGCGGAGATGAAGGAGATGTAATTATAAAGCGCTAGGGCTGTTTAGGGAGGATATTTATGACATGAAAGGCCTTGGCACGCGCCCTGTCCCTCCCTGGAGGGCCGACAGGGGACGCCGAGGCACCGGGCCGTTGCCAGCTACAGCCCCGTTGCCTTCACGATACCTGCTCTGCCCGCCAGCCAGCCGGCCAGCCGGCCCGCCAAGTTAACCCATTTTGGGCGGGAACCCATTTCGGTGTTAGCATCATGTCGTGCTTTAGCTATTGAAAAATAGCAGATCCACAAGCTCATAGAGCTCGCTACGAAGAGCGACTGACATGGAAGACATTTTTAGAATCTGATCTCAGGTCAGAATGAAAACTGTCAGGATGTAGAAGACACTTTTAGAATCTGATCTCAGGTCAGAATGGGTTAAGGGTGGACGACTGGACGAGGGAAAGTGCTCATTGGACCAGACATGCCGCAGATTAGACAAGACACTCCGCAGACACCGCATTGCGTGACTGACTGCTAAACAACCTCTATAGTAAAGCTGACCGGCAGCTGGATGTGTGCGAGCATGCCTTGACCACATGGATGTGTTGCGCACGGAGGCCTGAGAATCCGTGCACTGCCCATTCAGGGACAAAGACAGCGGCCTTGGGAAACTGAACACGTGTTAAGGGGGAATCATTTCTGGTGCCCAGGGGACGATAAATAGCTTTTCTAGCCGCACCTGGTCTCACGACTGTACTGTAGTCAGGGAATATTATCAGAATAATGTCAAATCTGGGAATACATTTCTTACCAAGAATTTTCTTCACCAATGTGTTTGTAAAGGTGTCTACTAACATATCCCACATTGGTTTATATATTAAACCACCCTAGGGGGATTTTTTGACAGCTGCTGATCAACCATCAACAACCAATATAAGGCAACATTTTCTAAATTTCATTATGCTTTAAGTATATCATGTGACATGTCAAACTAGGGGGTTTTCATGATTCTGAATCCATTGCAAGCATTTTGTTTTGCACGAGAAAAGAATCCTTGGGCTAAGAACGGCCATAGACGTCATCACAAATGTGATGAGGTCAGCACACAAAGCCACTCGTTGGAGCGGCTAGTGCCGCTCCAACATATCCACGGGCTCACAATGCCTCGCTGTGTGACACGTCGTGAGCTTGCGATCGGCTATTTTAGAAAACGTTTGAATATAGGGCTGAGTGGATGTGGACGGGTTTGTATTGTGTCCAGGCAGGCAGAAAGCCCAGAGGTGCTCCTTTGGGGATGGAGGCGTTTACAGCCTGATGGCAACGATGACCGCTGCAGACGGTCAGCAACTAGAGGAGGAGGCCTGGAGGGAGGACGATGACCGCTGCAGACGGTCAGCAACTAGAGGAGGAGGCCTGGAGGGAGGACGATGACCGCTGCAGACGGTCAGTAACTAGAGGAGGAGGCCTGGAGGGAGGACGAGGACCGCTGCAGACGGTCAGCAACTAGAGGAGGAGGAGGCCTGGAGGGAGGACGATGACCGCTGCAGACGGTCAGTAACTAGAGGAGGAGGAGGCCTGGAGGGAGGACGATGACCGCTGCAGACGTTCAGCAACTAGAGGAGGAGGCCTGGAGGGAGGACGATGACCGCTGCAGACGGTCAGTAACTAGAGGAGGAGGCCTGGAGGGAGGACGATGACCGCTGCAGACGGTCAGCAACTAGAGGAGGAGGAGGCCTGGAGGGAGGACGATGACCGCTGCAGACAGTCAGCAACTAGAGGAGGAGGCCTGGAGGGAGGACGATGACCGCTGCAGACGGTCAGTAACTAGAGGAGGAGGAGGCCTGGAGGGAGGACGATGACCGCTGCAGACGGTCAGTAACTAGAGGAGGAGGAGGCCTGCAGAGAGGACGATGAGCGCTTCCCTGTACTTCTCTTCGTGATACCAAAGCCCCGCTGGCTCTCTCCCAGTACAGAATACACACCCTTGGCTTTGCTCCTCCTGAGGGCTCTCGCTCTCCAGTGACCTCCGACCCCGACGGCAGAGCGAACGGGGGGGTGCCAGAGCACGCCGGTGCCGTTTTTACCTTGACTTCATGACGAGCCAAAGTCAACGGGCCATTATTACACAATAAAGACCTTCTTTTAAACAAATGTCTTAAATTAGAGTGCCTTAAAGTAACCTCCGCGTGCGTTAAAACGAGGACCGACTTCAGCAGACGCAGTGATCTGAGGAGGTCTTATATAGCGAGGCTGAAGTCTTTGTAGTGGATGGATGCTGTGTTTAAAACCATGCAGAGGGCAGGTTGCACACCTGGCCCGCCTGGGTTTATGTGGTTTGTAAAGCTGGATGTATCCTGTTGGGCCACAGCGTATACTGGTGTGTGTGTGTGTGTGTGTGTGTGTGTGCGCGCATGCGTTCGCGCGCGAGCGTGTGTGTGTGTGTGTGTGTGTGTGTGTGTGTGTGTGCGTGTGTGGTGTGTGCATGCGTGCACATATTTCGGTCCCTGAGGGCCAGTGAGTTTATACTGGCGATCCTGTGTGACCTGTGCTCTACTGTGAACACCTGCTGAGGTAAAAGTGATATTTACACACACTGCAATGGAAAGACCACCTGAGAGAGAGAGAGAGAGAGAGAGAGAGAGTGGGGGTGTTGCATAACTAAGTAAAGAAATGATTGATGCCATGCTGCAGCACAATCTTCAGTGTGAAGAAATTAAAAGCTAAAAAACAGATGGCTGCTGAAATATAAAAAGGATAATGTTATTATCGGTCAATAAAAAAAGTTGCTATGGTGATGACAACAAACAAACAGAAGAACAAACGCACACACACACACACACACACACACACACACACACACACACACACAGTACGTATACGTGAAGACCAAAGACCATCTGATTACAGTAGCTATTCCTCACACCTTTGAGCCTAATTGCAGTGTTAGCCCAGCTGATACAGTATCACAGTGACCGGGCAGTGAACCGCTCCTGAATCCATCCTCCTTGGACCCTGCCAGCCCGCCGCTGCCAACCTCACACTGAGCACGCAAGGCTAGGGGCAGCCCTGGCCGCTGGGTCCCTCTGCCCACATGCTAGCCTCACACCAGGGGCAGCCCGCTGGGTCCCTCTGCCCACATGCTAGCCTCACACCAGGGGCAGCCCGCTGGGTCCCTCTGCCCACATGCTATAGCCTCACACCAGGGGCAGCCCTGGCCGCTGGGTCCCTCTGCCCACATGCTATATCCTCACACCAGGGGCAGCCCTGGCCGCTGGGTCCCTCCGTCCACATGCTAGCCTCCCACCAGGGGCAGCCCGCTGGGTCCCACCATGATGGTGTTGGTGCAGCGCCACGGGCCCAGAACTCTGAGTGTGTGAGTTTAGTGAAAGGAGAGAGAGAGAGAGAGAGAGAGAGATTCCAGTGTGTAATATGGTGTTGTTGAGAGGCAGCCAGTTGAGGAAGCTCGTTACAATGGTAAATACCAGACAGCTGAGGCCTACATGAACACCTCATTCGCACTCATGCATGCACGCCTATTAAAGTTCATTAGCAACAATTTGAAGGTCATAGCAAGTCATTCCACCGCTCTGACTACTGCTCAGAACATAGCCACCCCACACGCACGCACGCAGGCACACATGCACACACAGCTGACATGCAGTAGAGTGGAGGATGAGGCCGGAGAGGTGCAGAGAGTTATCTCTCTACCTGCCCGCCCCGCCTCTTCCCTGCCTCTAATAGAGAGGAAGGAACATGGACAGACCTGCACACAGGCGGTGCGCCAGTGCACATGCGTCGTCAAAATTCATTATGCACTGTCAATCAAGCGCCGGGAAGCGCTTCTGCATACCAACAGCTGGGGCCGCCCAGAATTATTATTATGGCCAGAATACTAGTAAATTCTGTGGCGAGAGCATTTCCCACTGACTGCCACTCAAAGTAGCTACTACTGGCCAATCACAGAACGTCTTGCACAAGTGCACTGGCCATTGTGGCTAATCACAGCACGTCCTTACTCAAACGAGGGAGGATTCCATGCTGCTCGCTGCTGGGAGGAGGGCGGTTGACAGGAGGATAGGAGTTTACTATAGAAAAGCTTCCCCGTTTCAGATGTGGAGCGAACTAAAAAGTAAAAGTTGTAAAAGGGAATGCTTTGGATGCTTTGCACTCTTCCCATTCGCCGCTGTGCTTGTGTTTGTTTTCCGGGTGCTGGAGCAAGTTGCTCGTGTGCGATGCCGTCTCTCACAGCCTAGGCACCGGCCACAGACTTTTTACGGGTACAGGTTTTAGTTCCGACATAGTGGAGTGGGAGGAGTACAAAGCATTGCGGACTGGCACTGCTGCTGCACAACGTGAAGATTATCAACACTGTGTCCCGACATACTGTCCCTTATTATCGTAAAGTCGGGTATAGTGTACATTGTTTCTTTTGCACCGAGGAGCCATGTGTGTCTGACTGTCTGACTCTGTGTTGACTGTGTACATCGACCTCGGCTATAAACAAAAGGGAAGCCTGACGTATGATCTGCAAGCTCACAACGTGTCGCCTCCGCAGCATGTTGTGAGCTAGTAGATCGGCTATTTAAATAAAAATAAATAAATAAAAGTATCTAAATATTGCTTTGAAGCTCATATTATCCTTAGGAAGTATTAAGAAGTTTGTATTAGAATATGCATATAGGGCTGGACCACACATGGACCTATAGCTGCAATTTGCAACTCTATATTTTTTTTAATAATGGGATGAATCTAGAGTACTCTCCATTGACTCCCCAGTCCCCACTTATCCAATAAATATCGTTTTTCTATAAGTTATTCATGCATCCCTCTTTTATCCATCCGGCGAGACGGGTCGCCACATTTTGGGAGCACCAAGTAACTCCTCCAGGTGCTCCTCTGAGTACTAGACCAAAAAAGTTGTGTGCAGCCCTGAACATGGATCATTTTCAAACAAAGGCGGCAGCATTAGTTTAAGGGCTATGTACACACACACACACACACACACACACACACACACACACACACACACACACACACACACACAAGTTGGTTTCCATGAAGTGTGGGAACCAACAGCAGGGCCATCACTCTTGGGGACACCACTTTCCAGTGGTCCCACAGGCCTGAAAAAAATCAGGCAAGTTAAAAAAAAAATCTTTAACACAACTATCACCTCAGATTCTAGATTGGATGAAGTAATTTCACAGACTTGTCCTGACCATGCATCTTGGGGACCTATATTAATCCGTCGATTGTGGGGACTTAATTTGCATAAATCACACACCTGTTTTTTTACACCAAAATGGGGACTCAATGTCCTGGGGACATCTAATCAGTTTCATACTGAATTTTATGCAGGAAGCTTGGCGTACAGATACAGACTTACAGATTCAGAGTGGACCCTGTAACATAACCCTCAAACTGTCTGAGTCTGTCTCACAGGAGAGGCTAGAGAAGACAGCTGGGCACTGGATGCTTTGAGGAAAGAGCATATAATATGTTCACTAGATTTTACTGGATTGATACTTGACATTATCTTTACAATATAATTGTGTTGAACATTAAATGCACTGAATGATGTATGCATGTAGATCCTTTTGTAATGAATAAAAAAAAAGACAAGATGTATTGGCCATAATAACGTAGGGCAATATCTAGGGCAATATGTCTATTTTCAGGAACTCAACAGACATGTATATGACCTGAATGTTTTACTTAAACCATTAAGAACGCGTGACACATCACCTTAGCTTTTCACTGCTACCATTCTTTTTAATGTCAGCTATTGAAAAATAGCTGACCATTTGTCATAGCTGGCTCTTGGCCATGTCAAACATTGGGATGCAGGAGACAGAGCAACAGTGTAAGAAACTGTATTTATTATGCAGGCCTTAACATTACAACTTAAAGAGGACAACTATGAGGTGTGGAGTCAGTGATCAGTGGTGTGGTGGTGATGGATGTGTGGAACATGGTGTGGTGTGTGTGTGGATGGAAAGAATAAGGTAAACATAGTAGGAAAAAAATGACAATGCTTTTTTCTTTTTTATAAAGTATATTTATTGTTTTTTTAAAGACAAACAGACATTACACAACAAGAACATAATAACAAACAAAAGAAAACAAAAACAAAAACAGCTCAGGTACAACACTATTATAAATAAAAAGATTGAATATACAAAGACATGACAAGGACAATGAACCATAATGACATAATGACATAAGTGACTTTCAAATTTTTATAGACTCCCTATCAGGGTATACCTCCATACAGTACATTAATACATATATTAAAAAGGCAGACAAATCATTACAACAAGAGCAGACCCATGCATGCTCCACTCAAAGGCGACAACCGCCACCCCTCCAGGCGGCAGGGCCACCGCCCCAAGAAGCGGCCCAGATGCAACGCATCGAGACCCCTGCCCGGGCGACCATTCCCCCATACCCAAAGGGCAGACAAGCCCCCACCCAAAGCAGAGCACCCACTAGGGAAGAATGCTGGCATATAAGATATCTAAGGTTGGTACGGAAAACCTCCAAGTATCGTGGCAGACAGTGTGGTTCCAATATGATTCAAATAAGGGTCCCAAATTTTGTAGAAAGTCTCCAATTTAGAATGCAACATGCATGTAATGTATTCACAAGGAATACAGCCCATTATAATGTTATGCCATGATTTATTTCAAGAGCAACATCCTTGATTCAAAACAAAATAATATTTTTCCAAACGTTAATAAGTTACGCATCATCATCGTCTCCAGTGATTGATCTTTCTTGATGAGCTTTCTTCATTTCTTTAATCCCTAGAATAGAGTCACTACAATCTGAGGCACTGTGCTCACTGTTGTTTGGGACATATTCCTCTCGATGAGCTTTCTTTATTATAGGGATTGAGTCACTACATTCTGAGGCACTGTGCTCACTGGAGTTTGGGACATATTCCTCTCCACTGTCTGGTGTTGAATACAATATTTCAGAGTCATCAAAGCTTTTGGTCCTCAACTGTGATGAAATAACATCATCTTGTTCACTGTCTGGAGTTGAATCAAAGAGTTCATCAGAGCCATGAAAGCTTTTGGTCCTCCTCAACTTTGGTGAAAGAGGATCTTCTTGTTCACTGTCTTCAGATGAACTGAATAGATACCTTAACGTCTTGGTGCTTGGTAAGCACAGTAATTTGTCAGTTGAGTCAGTGAACTCTTTGTGGTGGTTTGCTGGAGCCATGCGTGTCTGTGGGGCAGGCTCCATCCCCTGGTGCACACATACACACACGTCGTAGAACATCTGTGAAGAATAAGATTCATTGAATATTTTAGACAAGAGGTAGGCATGTGAATGTGCATGTTGAATTCACTTATTGTACGTTTAATAATATCACTAGTATTTCAACATCCTGATTTAGTCCAATACACCAGTATGTTGGACAGTAGGCATTCAAACACATTTTGTATGTGGTCTATGAAGACTTTTAATACAATTTAGGCTAAAATGCATGACGGGGACAGACGTCTTCTGAAGTTTAATTTATTCAGGGTACAAGCTTGCTTAAATACACACACATATCCACAACTTAAAACATGCCTTTTGGGGACCCCATGTTAATGTGCATGATGGGGACATAAATGTCTACTGAAGTTTGAATTATTAGCTTGCGTAAATACACACACACACCATAAAACATGCGTTTTGGGGACCCCGTGAGGTGTACATGATATTACTAGACATTAGGACAATAAAATAAACTAATTATGTTGGACAGTAGGTATTCAGTACACACTTTTAGTTATGTGATCTACAATATTTAGACTTTTAATGCCCTTTACTTTAGGCCAATGTGCGTCACGGGAACATACATGCTGTTAGAGTTTTTAACGGGCCTGACAATTAAAGCCTGGACCCGAACTGGTCCAGCCCAAGGCTTGGCCTGGCCCAAAACATTACCATAATGTTAAGCCTGATAAGCCCCAGTAAAGGAATGTTGCAGGCATGTCATTCAACATCTGGTTAGAATAAGATTCATTGAATATTTAAAAGACAAGACGTAGGCATGTGAAAGTAGTGCACTTGACTATCAATGTTGAATGCACTTATTGAAAGTTTCTTTGGATAAAAGCGAGTTCGAAATGACTCATGTAAGATAATGTTACTAGTATTACAACATCCTGATGTAGTCCAATATACCATTTTGTTAGATAGTAGGTATTTAGAACACACTTTCAGTTTTGTGATATATATAACACACTTTAAGCTAATGTGCATCATGGGGACATATAAATACACACACATGTATTCTGAAGTTTAAATTATTTTGCCTTCAAGCTTGCATAAATACACACACACACACACATCTTAAAACATGCATATTGGGGACTCTGTGCTAAATGTGCATCATGGGGACATCTCTTCTGAAGTTTAAATTATTTTGCCTTCAAGCTTGCATAAACACACACACACACACAAACATCTTAAAACATGCATATCGGGGACCCCGTGCTAATGTGCATCATGGGGACATATATGTCTTCTGAAGTTTAAATTATTCCGCCTACTATCTTGCATAAATACACACCTCTAAAAACATGCATTTTGGGGACCCCGTGAGGTGTACTTGTTAAACTGATATTACTAGACATTAGGACATTAAAAGAAACAAATGATGTTGGACAGTAGGTATTCAGTACACACTTTCAGTTATGTGATGTACAATATTTAGACTTTTAATGCCCTTTACTTTAGGCCAATGTGCGTCAAGGGAACATACATGCTGTTAGAGTTCTCAACGGGCCTGACAATTAAAGCCTGGACCCGAACTGGTCCAGCCCAAGGCTTGGCCTGGCCCAAAACATTACCATAATGTTAAGCCTGATAAGCCCCAGTAAAGGAATGTTGCAGGCATGTCATTCAACATCTGGTTAGAATAAGATTCATTGAATATTTAAAAGACAAGACGTAGGCATGTGAAAGTAGTGCACTTGACTATCAATGTTGAATGCACTTTGAAAGTTTCTTTGGATAAAAGCGAGTTCGAAATGACTCATGTAAGATAATGTTACTAGTATTACAACATCCTGATGTAGTCCAATATACCATTTTGTTAGATAGTAGGTATTTAGAACACACTTTCAGTTTTGTGATATATATAACACACTTTAAGCTAATGTGCATCATGGGGACATATAAATACACACACACATGTATTCTGAAGTTTAAATTATCTTGCCTTCAAGCTTGCATAAATACACACACACACACACACACACACACACATCTTAAAACATGCATATTGGGGACTCTGTGCTAAATGTGCATCATGGGGACATCTCTTCTGAAGTTTAAATTATTTTGCCTTCAAGCTTGCATAAACACACACACACACACACACACATCTTAAAACATGCATATTGGGGACCCCGTGCTAATGTGCATCATGGGGACATATATGTCTTCTGAAGTTTAAATTATTCCGCCTACTATCTTGCATAAATACACACATCTAAAAACATGCATTTTGGGGACCCCGTGAGGTGCACTTGTTAAACTGATATTACTAGATATTAGGACATTAAAAGAAACAAATGATGTTGGACAGTAGGTATTCAGTACACACTTTCAGTTATGTGATGTACAATATTTAGACTTTTAATGCCCTTTACTTTAGGCCAATGTGCGTCAAGGGAACATACATGCTGTTAGAGTTCTCAACGGGCCTGACAATTAAAGCCTGGACCCAAACTGGTCCAGCCCAAGGCTTGGCCTGGCCCAAAACATTACCATAATGTTAAGCCTGATAAGCCCCAGTAAAGGAATGTTGCAGGTATGCCATTCAACATCTGTTTAGAATAAGATTCATTGAATATTTAAAAGACAAGATGTAGGCATGTGAAAGTAGTGCACTTGACTATCAATGTTGAATGCACTTATTGAAAGTTTCGAAATGACTCATGTAAGATAATGTTACTAGTATTACAACATCCTGATGTAGTCCAATATACCATTTTGTTAGATAGTAGGTATTTATAACACACTTTTTTGTGATATATATAACACACTTTAAGCTAATGTGCATCATGGGGACATATAAATACATGTATTCTGAAGTTTAAATTATTCTGCCTACAAGCTTGCATAAATACACACACATCTTAAAACATGCATATTGGGGACCCCATGCTAATGTGCAACACAGGGACCACGTGAGGCCTACTTATGTTACACTGATTAGGACATTTAAATAAAAGTCGGGTACAAGTGGAAAAGGCATGCTGTGTTGCTGAAAACCTCTCCACAAACCTCTCTAGAGCACAACTACAAAGATTTGGATTACATTTCCTCTACTGCAACAATCTCACTTTGAATATAAATAAGTAAGTCAGGCTTATATGTTTGAGAACATGTCCTCACCTTAGTCCGCCATGGCCAGTCAGTTTCCATGGTTGTAGCTCAAAATTTCACCTGGTAAGATGTCTCACAGCAAAGAGACTTGAGGTGAGGTTTCTCTTCTCCTTGCATAATTATGTTCTTCCTCTGTTTATTACCCTTATACTTTGTCTTATACTTTCCTGAACCTGCTAGTCACCAACCCCACCACAACATGCAGGGAAGCGACTATTTAGGAATATGTATCAACATTGATATCAATATGTATGGCACCTGAATTTCCCAAGGATAATCAATAAAGCTTGCACAGTACAGATGGACAAAAATAATAAGTTAACGCTATTTTTGGTACATTCTGATCTATGTCCATTTGCTAAATCCGGTTGCAATGTAGGCTCATCAATTGCAAATTAAGTAGATGGTTTTTAGTATCAAGTATACAATAGTATTAAATTAATGGTATTATTAAATATGACAATGTTTGGTTTCACTGTCTACATGGGCGACTTTAACGCACTCTGAAAAAGCTGCTTTGAACAGTCCTGACATATCTCTGCACAAGACAGTGGTCGGAATGTGAGGTCGAATGTGCACTCCACTGTACTGTACTGTGCTGCGCTGCACTGCCCTCCACTCCACTGCACTGCACTGTACTGTACTGCACTGCACTGCACTGTACTGTACTGTTATCCACTGTACTGGTATCCACTGTACTGCACTGTTATATACTGTACTGTAATACGCTGTACTGTACTGTACTGTACTGTACTGTACTGTACTGTACTGTTATCCACTGTACTGTACTGTACTGTTCTGTTCTGTTATCCACTGTACTGTACTGTACTGTACTGTACTGTACTGTACTGTACTGTACTGTACTGTACTACATTCCACTGTACTGCACTCCACTGGTATGTACTGTACTGTACTGTACTGTACTGTACTGTACCATTACACTTACTATTACACTATTACACATATTAAATTATTACACTATTACACTAGTACACTGTTTACGCTATAACACATATTATGCTATTACACTAGTACACTTTTTACACTATAACACATATTATGCTATTACACTAGTACACTTTTTACACTATAACACATATTATGCTATTACACTAGTACACTTATTACAATTACTATATTACACTTAATACACTATTACACTATTACAATTATTACACTATTACGCTATTCTACTATTACACTTATTAGCCTATTACACTATCCCTCTATTACACTTATTACTCTACTACACGTGATAGACTATTACACTTATTATACTATTACACTATTACTATTATTCCACTAATACACTTATTACAATTATTTCACTATTGCACTTATTACACTATTACTCTTATTACATTATTACACTTATAATCACATTGCTCCATATTAATCATTGACAGGGGTGATCTTGTGTTCTTCAATGTGTTTTGGCTGGGGACCCCCAGGCAATGCTTTGACCATGTCTCGTGACACCCGCCCCGCCCCCCTCCCCAACACCAATACAAATTGACTCTATACATATTTTGGCAATACTGTACTGTACTGTATTCCACTGTACTGTAATGTACTGTACAGTACTGTTATCCACTGTACTGTACTGTACTGTACTGTACTGTACTGTACTGTACTGTACTGTACTGTACTGTACTGTACTACATTCAACTGTACTGTACTGTACTGTACTGTACTGTACTGTACTGTACTGTACTGTACTGTACTGTACTGTACTGTACTGTACTGTACTGTACAGAGAGACCCCCCCAGTGAAAACTCCTGTAATGTAGTGCACCATTCAAAATGTGTTCAGTTGATCAAACTTAGCTACGGTCCCCGTAACGCTGGTTTGAGCTTATGGAAACTTATGTAAATCTCTGATCTGTGATTGGCTAGTAGTGTTTTTGTGTTCTCACACACACTCTCACACACACACTGCAGTACCAACTATCGCCTGCTGGGGGATGTCCCCATTATTAACACACTTGTCATGAACTGTGTGTGTGTGTTCATGAACATGAAAACATGTTTTATGGGACTTGCTAAAAAAATTACACCAGACACATCAGCAACCTCTCCCCTACCTCCTGAATGATTTGTGTTATGGGGACCTACACATTTGTCCCCATACTGTTTGAGGTCCTCTGTAGGTGACTGTGTAAACAAGCATGTGTCCCCATTATGACGGAGGAACAAACGCACACACACACACACACACACACACACACACACACACACACACACACACACACACACACACACACACACACACACACACACACACACACACACACACACACACAGGTGTAGTGTGCACACACTCACACGTACGCACAAGTATAGCTGGGGCCCGTCCCACAAAACTTGGATTGGAGATTAAGCCGGGATTTAACAGATATCCTGATTTAATATATCCTGGATCAGCGATTAACCGGTTTCATGAAAGCTGGTTAATCTTGCCAGATTAATTTAACCAGTTAACCTGGATATGTTGAGGCTTGATTCGGTTTCATGAAAGTGATGCTACATTAGTTACCATGGAAACTAATGCTTTGGACCAGGCTAACAGCCAGGTTTAACCTAATCCTGATGCCGTTCATTAAGCAGTCAAACTGATCACAAACCAATGATGTTTTCCACACTTTTATGGGTTTATGTTGCCTTATTTTCATCGGTCTGCATTAAAGGACTAATTTAAGCAATATATAAAATCAAAGAACTAAAATATATAGGCTGCACAGCAGCACAACATCATGACAGCTTGTGACCTTGTAGATCAGCTGCTTTTGGTGAATGTTCCCCAGAATAGGTTTAGAAGAATTATTATATTATATTATATATATGCACGCACGCACGCACGCACACACACGCACACGCACACGCACACACACACACACACACACACACACACACACACACACACACACACACACACACACACCTCTCCCAGCCATGATGTCAACCCCCAAATATGACAAACATGTTCCACCCTGCTGCTCTCCTCTCCTCTCTATTACCCTAAATCTCCTCTCCTCTCTATTACCCTATCTCCTTTCCTCTCCTTTCTATTACCCTATATCTCCTCTCCTTTCTATTACCCTATATCTCCTCTCCTTTCTATTACCCTAAATCTCCTCTCCTTTCTATTACCCTATATCTCCTCTACTTTCTATTACCCTATATCTCCTCTCCTCTCTATTACCCTAAATCTCCTCTCCTCTCTATTACCCTATCTCCTTTCCTCTCCTCTCTATTACCCTATGCCCTCTCCTCTCCTCTCAAGTAGTTAATGCTGCTATAGTTTAGCGCAGTCGAACACTTTTTCGGCTTTCATTTTGATGTTTACCTTTGCACTACTAGTCTGTATTTAATTTGTTTGCTTATATCTTTCGTCAAGTTCACTTTTTCGTTATACACTTCCTATACTTGAAGTTATCTCCCCCCACCACTCCAACCTCCACTCAGCGCTCTCTCTCTCTCGCTCTCTCTCTCACACACACACACACACACACACACACACACACACACACACACACACACACACACACACACACACACACACACACACACACACACACACACACACACACACACACACACACACCTACTATCTCCCTTGTTTGTTGCCCTAGGGCAGGAAAAAGCGAGCTCCTTCCTCCACTTAGAAGGGAAGGGGGGGGCGGGGGCGATCAGGCGCTGACAGAACTAAGCCTCCACCTCTCTGATGTGTCTACAGGGGACGTGTCACTGAGAGAGAGAGAGAGAGAGAGAGAGAGAGAGATCCTCTTATTAAGCCCACAGGAGAGAGATGAGGGGCTATTCACGAGTCGTATATATCAATCACGTAGACATTTTCTTTTATTAAGAAAACTATACATTCTGTACGGATGCCAAGAGTCCTCCCTGTCTCTATCTCACACACACACACACACACACACACACACACACACACAGACATGTACACACGCACACACACACACGCACACACACACACGCACACACGCACACGCTCACACACACACATAATACACATCCTGACACGTTGCTAGACATCACTACGTTTGCCGCTGTCCCAGGGGCATGTCTTTTCCTCTCTGTCTCTCTCTCTCTCTATCTCTCTCTCCCACATCTCACAAAGGACAAGTGCTGCATGGGAGACAGCTTAAGTATTTGAACTGCACATCTGGGCACAAATTGTCCTTTGTCAGGGGGTTAACACTGAGAGGTGTTTATACAAAACGCTGTGCGTGCGCCACGCAGGCGTGTGCGTGCACGCTCGCTCACATACACACACACACACACACACCGACACATACATGCCGAAAGAGAGAGGAAGGGCGAGTGAGAGAGAGAGAGAGAGCGCGAGAGACAGAAAGCTCTTAACGTGCCCCAGAGAGAGAGAGAGAGAGAGAGGGGACGAGGGAAGGAAAGGAGAGGAAGGATGGACAGAGACACGGAGGAAGAAAAGGAAGATGACATCAGAGACAAGAGGAAGTGAACGGAGATTCTAGGAACTGTTCAAACCTACTGTATAAACTACACTGTAAACACCAGCTTCATCCATTAGACTATAAACTACACACTGTAAACACCAGCTTGGAGTTGGGCCCATCTTATCAATGTACTGCTATGATCAGTGGACCCATCTTATCAATGTACTGCTATGATCAGTGGACCATCGTATCAATGTACTGCTATGATCAGTGGACCCATCTTATCAATGTACTGCTATGATCAGTGGACCATCTTATCAATATAGTGCTATGATCAGTGGACCCATCTTATCAATATACTGCTATGATCAGTGGACCCATCAATGTACTGCTATGATCAGTGGACCCATCTTATCAATGTACTGCTATGATCAGTGGACCCATCTTATCAATGTACTGCTATGATCAGTGGACCCATCTCATCAATATACTGCTATGATCAGTGGACCATCGTATCAATGTACTGCTATGATCAGTGGACCCATCTTATCAATGTACTGCTATGATCAGTGGACCATCTTATCAATATAGTGCTATGATCAGTGGACCCATCTTATCAATATACTGCTATGATCAGTGGACCCATCAATGTACTGCTATGATCAGTGGACCCATCTTATCAATGTACTGCTATGATCAGTGGACCCATCTTATCAATGTACTGCTATGATCAGTGGACCCATCTCATCAATATACTGCTATGATCAGTGGACCATCGTATCAATGTACTGCTATGATCAGTGGACCCATCAATGTACTGCTATGATCAGTGGACCATCTCATCAATATACTGCTATGATCAGTGGACCATCGTATCAATGTACTGCTATGATCAGTGGACCCATCAATGTACCGCTATGATCAGTGGACCCATCTTATCAATGTACTGCTATGATCAGTGGACCATCGTATCAATGTACTGCTATGATCAGTGGACCCATCAATATACTGCTATGATCAGTGGACCCATCTCATCAATATACTGCTATGATCAGTGGACCATCGTATCAATGTACTGCTATGATCAGTGGACCCATCAATGTACTGCTATGATCAGTGGACCCATCTTATCAATGTACTGCTATGATCAGTGGACCCATCAATGTACTGCTATGATCAGTGGACCCATCTTATCAATGTACTGCTATGATCAGTGGACCCATCTTATCAATGTACTGCTATGATCAGTGGACCCATCAATGTACTGCTATGATCAGTGGACCCATCTTATCAATGTACTCCACTTGCCACTAGACCTCTAAGGCCTCAAATAACTTCCACTCTAACTGCACGTAGCTATTTGAGCTGCTGTTAGTGAATTTGACTTTGTCTTACAGTTGGTAGTAAATGGATACAAATGCAATATTACCTCATTTAAATACATACCGGTATACATGCATATAAAGGTCCTTTGGGTGAAGCAGGCGTTGGATCAACGACAGGTCTGCTTATAGAAAAGAAGCTCACCACGTCAAGTGAGCACGCGAGCGTCAATTTCACGGGACGGCGCCCACGAAAATACACTTGGCTAATCGCCCCTCAACTTCTCCGTGCGTAAAAAATAAACACGCGCCTCTCATTGAAAACGAATTACTAGGCGCGTCACTCGCTCCCAATCTGAAAAGACCTTTATTCTGGATAAGAGGGTCTGCTACTGTAAATGCCTAAATTGTAAATTGTAACACCAGAGCACAGAGACGCTATATTGCTTTGCAACGCAGTTACGGATGCATTTCACCCTTAGAGGGTGCTTCGAGAAAGTAAATCAGTTGTCTTATTTGCAGAGGTTCAGCGGCTGCAAATGTCATGCTGCTCAGAGCTGAATCGTTTTAGTAATCACTGCCGTAAACACCAAAGTGCAGAATCTGCTATTATGACTATAAGCTAAGAGAGCCCATAGCGAGCTCACTAACTGTGAGTCGCTGTTGTGTGAGTGTCATCAGCTTGCTAACTAAGAGCGCCATTCACACTACACAGCCAGGCAGCGTGCTAGCTTAAAAGCCCATTTTCTAATGCGATGACCCGAAACCAAAAAGCACTATGTGGAATAATTAGCAAAAACACCGGCAGAGGCTTATGGAAGCACCAACGGCCGCTGCAAATGGGTCGAAAGCAGAACCTCTGCATCCCAATGAAAATTGAACTTGGTGAGACTTGCGAGATTTGCCAGCCACCGCGGAGGTCATGGGAGAATTGATGTGGCTATAGTTAGACTGTTGTCTGTGCCTCAGCGCTGGAACCTGTCACATTAGCATAGACAAAAGCCGACAGGAATGTATACAATAGGAGGCCATGGGCCTGGTCCCAGGGCTATTCTGCTGGGGCGCAAGGCTATTCTGTCCCCAGGCTAATGAGTAGGTAGGTGGTCAGCGCGGTAGCCTTGCTGCCTGCTCGCTGGGGCCGAGCTGGCTCGCCGCCGCCCGGGCCTGAGCCATATAGCCAGTGGAGGGTTACAGGAACGTGGTGTCCACTCATCGGGGTCAGCCGCTGATTAGGAGCTGTCACTCAACGCTCAGCCTACATGGTCATCCACGCGAGAGGAGAGCAGGAGTATAGAGCACGCACGCACATGCATAAAGAGAGCAGGAGTAGAGCACGCACGCACACACACATACCAGGATTGGTTCCGCGTGTGATACGGCAGCGCTCGTCCTTGATGAAAAGTCCTCACTGCTAATGGAACCCTTAAGAATGGGCATTTAAGGGTCCATTGTGCCGTGTGTACACACACTCTGTCCTATTCAAAAGAGGGAGCCATTTGGAATGAGGTGAGCAAACTGCAGTGGATCCAATATGCAGTGGAGTTAACCTCTTTCATCCTGCCATCCCATATTTTGGCAATACCATTATAGGTGAAAATGACACACTTCTGTCAAAACAAAACAGATTTAGCTGCGATCCAAAATGGACGCACCAAGAACACGCATGGACACAAGCTTTCAGGAACATGCGCAGCACACGGACAGACATGCACGCCTGCACACGCACACGCACACACACACAGACACACACACACACACACACACTTAAACACAAAGACACATGCTGTAAGTGAGCAAACAGAAAAAACATGCACACTCACACAGTGACACAAACACACACAAACTGAGTGATGGTATAAACAGCTGAAAGTGGCAGGGAGGGCTGAATGAATCACACCTATGTGGAAACAGGGCATGTGTGAAGTGTGTTTGGGGGGATTTCAGGGGGTCTCTAGATACTAACGGTGCATGACTCACTGCTCTGTGGAGAGAGAGGGAGGGAGGGAGGGAGAGAAGGATGGAGAAAGAGATGAATAGAGGGGGGGTGGATAGTGGGGGCGGAAGAGGTGGCAGGGGACCGGTTAGAGAGTGCAGTGGGTACGAGAGTGGACAAAAGTTTTTTCCACACCGCGCTGTGCTCGCCCTTGCATGTGTGTGGGCGCACGTGCACAGACACGTGCGCAATTGCATGTGCGCGCGTGCGTGTCTGTGTGTTTGCTCATGCATGCGTGTGTAAAGAAGCACGTACGTGCTTGCAAGCATGCGGCCTTGCTGATGTGGATGAGTGCTTTTCTAGAACTGTGTGTGTGTGTGTGTGTGTGTGTGTGTGTGTGTGTGTGTGTGTGTGACGTGTGTGTGTGTGTGTGTGTGTGTGTGCGCGCGTGCGCATGCGTGTGTGTGTGTGTGTGTGTGTGTGTGTGTTACCATACTTGTGTGGGCCAAGGGTCCCCCAGTAGAATTTGAGAATCTGACATTGTAAGGCCCATTTCCCTGCTACATATAAGACAACAATATATGTTTAGAGTCAGGCTAACAATTAGTAAAACATGGCGGTTATGTTTAGGATTAGACACACAGGTTTAAGGGTTGTGTTGGAGTGCCTGATTCATATACTTAGTCGTGTGCTGGTGTTGTGCACCAAAAATAATGCCAACAATGCCATTCAAAAAGTTGTATGTCCTCACAAGTAAAGTAATAAAACGTGTGCGTGCGTGCGTGCGTGCGTGCGTGCATGCGTGGGTCGAGAAAGAAATGGCCAGAGCCAAACCCATTGGTTCTTGAAACGGGGGGGGGGGGGTGATTTATGCTTACAGTAGTTGTATTGCGCGCCAGTCTCACACGGAAATAGAGCTATTCTACAAACTCCCAGCATGTCAAATCGCAGTGCAGTCTGAGCTTGTAGATCTGTAGATTTTCAGCGTGCGACACTCATGGTGCACAACTAAGTTTGTTCCGTCTGTATACTAGCATGTTCTGTACGGTAATGGTAGTAGTAGTAACAGTGTGTGTGTGTGTGTGTGTGTGTGTGTGTGTGTGTGTGTGTGTGTGTGTGTGTGTGTGTGTGGTAGAGGCTCAGTCAGGCCTGCAGCTCTCCTGTGGAGAGTGACCTCATCGCCTGGCCCCTGGCATTGTGGCCTCGGCACAAAGCGGGGCAAGGGACGAGAGAGAGAGAGATGGAGAGAGAGAGAGAGAGAGAGAGAGAGAGAGAGAGAGAGAGAGGGAAGGCATGGAGGGGGGGGGAGGACATGAGTGTGCAATTGTGTGTGTGAGTGACAGAGAGTGAACAAGGGTGCGAGAAATTCAGGGAGCGTGCAGAGCGAGTGAGAGATGAGAGAGTAGAGACACAGGAAAAAGACACACAGCCTACAATAGCAGAGATAGTGACTTTAGGGGGTGAAGAACACGCACGCACGCACATGCACACACACACACACACACACACACACACACTGTTTCCCAAACAGTGGGTCGGGACCCATTTGTGGGTCACAGACCAATTTTAGCGGGTCACGACATGAGTAAAAATCCCATTTTCTTTTCCTACATTTAAAGAAAATTAATATATGTTTTATTGTATACATTTGAAAACAAACAAATCCAAGAAATTACACAAATACAAAATAATGTAATGCCCCCATATATGGTGCCATCACGTGACGTCATCAGGGATGGAGATCCCTGATGTCATAGTAAATGTGACCTGTCATCACAATTACGATAAGGCGCGCGTGTGTGTGTGCATGCGCGGTATATGGAGCTGACCTGTTCTGACATTCCATATGTTGATCTGACCTCATCAAACCATGTACACTCAAAACATGCTCCTTATATGGCCAGTACAGAATTCATTCCATGTTGATCTGACCCTCCATGCCAAAGTGCCAGCGCTCGCTCAGTAGTCTGCCGTCAACGAGGCGGATGCGTGCACACGACCTCAGCTATTTTCACTAGTGATCGACCGATAATCGGCCACGGCCGATTATCGGCTTCGATATTCATGTTTTTTATTAATATCGGTATCGGTGGTAAAAGTTAATAATCGAAGCCGATTATTATATTTTGTCATAAATGCGCAAAAAAGTACAACAACCACTCCACTCTCATTGAAAATCCGGTAGAGTACGGTTGTAAGGAGATGTATATAGCTTAGCTGCGTGTCTGTAACACCGAGGAGTAGACACACACAGAGCACAGCACGCTCTGCCTGTGCTCCTCCCTCCCTCCCAGTTCCACACACACGGAGTAAAAAGAGAGAGGACCAGGGCTAGAAGGAGTAATACTAACCTTATACTAAGCATTGCTGTTTTCATCTTGCATTAACAAAAATAAAATCCACACTGAGAGGGACAGAAGGTGTAACAGTGGTAGACCTACATTAGCCAACGCTAGCTGCTATGCTAACGCTGCAAACTTACAGCAGATGTAAACGGTTCTTTGATTGTGTGTGTGTGTGTGTGTGCGCGCGCGCGGGTGCGTGCCCACATGCTGTGTGCGTGCGTGTGTGTGTGCGTGTGTGTGTGTGTGCGTGCGTGCATGCATGCATGCATGCGAGCCAACTGAATGTTTTCTAAAAGGACAACTTTTCCCCCCCATCCTGACCAGCCTATTATTATTATTATTGCATTTTGGCTATGTGCAATAACTAACTGCAAGCCAATGAAGAATGAACCAATCAGTAGCATTGTCAATATTTGTCTTAATTTCTAATTCATATTTATTTAGTTGACAATAATTTAACGGTAGGCCAGTGTTTTGAGACATACAAGGCTATTGTCTTGTATTGCTATAAAATTATGATCTTGAAAGTGACAAATTTCAGTGGTGGAGTAAAAACAACAAGGTCACATGGCTTTGGGGAGTTTGGGCAGCAGATCTACAAGCTCTCAACATGTCATGCTGCAATGTGCTGTGGGCTTGTAGATCACCAATTTGGATAAATAAACTGATTTTTTTTCCCCTGATTTTTTTTTTTTTAAATAAATGTTTTAAGCCTGTGCCTGCACTTCATACAGCACTATGTTCCATATTCTGCTACAGTACATGTTTGCACTTTAATTAAATTAAAGCTGCATTTGATGGGGGGGGGGGGGGTTGTTACTGAAAACAATGTTGGTGCTTCTTGCTTGCACTAACTTTTTATAAGCAATAAATGTTCTCCAATGCATTTAAAGGAATTATTGTGTTAGAATTTATGTTACTGTAAAAAAATTTTTTTTACTTAAATTAATATCGGTCATAATATCGGCTATCGGGCTTTTTGATTCTCCACTAATCGGTAATCGTAAATATCGGCCAAAAACCATATCGGTCGATCACTAATTTTCACTATAGTTAATTAATAGTTAAAACGTCAAATCTCTATTTCGGGTCTCGGTCTCTGGACTCACATCACATCATTCACTATTGGAATGGTCCTCTCTGGACACCGGCATTCACCATCATCACATCATTGGCTCACATTTAAAGTGAGCCAATAGATGGTCTACTGTTGGAACCTTGTGTTTGCTTGCTACGTGTTTGGCCCACTGTGATGTCGGTGAATGCTACGTGTTTGGCCCACTGTGATGTCGGTGAATGCTACGTGTTTGGCCCACTGTGATGTCGGTGAATGCTACGTGTTTGGCCCACTGTGATGTCGGTGAATGCTACGTGTTTGGCCCACTGTGATGTCGGTGAATGCTACGTGTTTGGCCCACTGTGATGTCGGTGAATGCTACGTGTTTGGCCCACTGTGATGTCGGTGAATGCTACGTGTTTGGCCCACTGTGATGTCGGTGAATGCTACGTGTTTAGCCCACTGTGATGTCGGTGAATGCTACGTGTTTGGCCCACTGTGATGTCGGTGAATGCATTTGCTCGACGACAATGTCAATTTGTTTAACAACTCGCCGTAATTCAGAGAATAAATAAAGATTGAATGAACTCTTGAGTGTGTACAAGCGGACACTTAGATCTTGTACATTTTCAAGAGTTACAAAGGGATAGATTAGCACTGAGGACACACACACACACACACACACACACACGCAGAGACGCACATGCACACACACACGCGCGCCTTATCGTGCTTGCGATGACTTTGTGACTCAGCGTGTATGGCAGCAACAGTGGGAGGTTATTCAGATATGAGCGTTTTAATTTACAGCAGACCGGCAGGGTGCATTACTCTGCACTGTATAGCAGGATCATTAACAGCTGAACCATCTGATCAGAGTGGGGCAAAAACACCCCCTAGGGGCCGCTACGCTGTAACAACACACTCACTTAGGTAGGGTAAATGATGATGTTGGTAATCATCACTATAGACTCAGTGTTTGTTCAGTAACAGGGGGCTCTCGATCGTCTCTCCAGCTCCAACCTGAAAATAACATTTCAGGTTCGTTGGTTCCAATTTGGTCTGCTCATTTCTTTGCGTCATCATTCCAATTTCACTTGTCTGTAATCCTGATTCAATGAAATTGGTAAATTGCTATCCCAATCTGTTTATTAAAGAGCAGGGAGGCCCCTGTTACTGAACAAACTATCAATAACAATGAATAATAGAACACTTATTTTGAAATTTTTTCACCCAGTTCCAATTGTCTAATGTAATATGATATGATATATGATATAGTACTTTATTGTCAGTTCACACTGAAATTTGTCTTGCGACCCAGCAGCCAAGTATGCAGAACACATACACACACATTTGACATAATACAAAGAACAAGACAATTTTCATACATAAAGACATGAAGAGCAATATCCACCGCTTAGATTACCCCGTGGCTACTACAACTCCTGATTAAGCCTCAAGGTCGACTGGTGGACAAAGGGCACTAATCCTGGGCACTACACTCCCTCTGCCAACCTAGAGAGTGCAACGGACTGACCTCATGCTTCCTTCAATGCATGAGGAGTCCAAGCCGCTTCTCTTCACCCGACAGGACAGGGGGGAGTTTCCCCGGTTGGACGTATAGCGCATGGAAGGAACACGTTATTCCACGCGTAATTTATCCTACCTTCAAGTGAGCACGTGACGTTTGGTGTGCATTGTGTGTGTGAAGTGAACTCCATGTCGGCCTGTGTGTGAGTGACAGCACATTCTGTACGGTCCGCGTGGTGCAACGCAGTGACGTGTTGCTTGGGGCTCGCTTCCCAGCCGTACAGCGGCGGCAGAACTCAGGACGAGGGAGGCCGCGTGAGGCCGCACGGTCCTGCAGCGTGCGGTGCAGTGGATGTAGACTACAGACTTGTTTGAATGCTATCGGATGCTAACGCTGATATGGGCTTTATCTGATATGGCTATGCGACACATAATCGTTGGCCCCGCGCTTCCTGCTCACCAATCTGTTCCCCAAAACACTTTGCCTTAGATAAACTTCCCCTCCAGAGACCGCTGTCTTTATCTTTCTCATTTCTCTGTTTCCCTTTGGTTCCCCTTTTTTACATCACTCTGTTTTGCAATTTTAGCTGGATTTGATTTCTCTATACTTTTGACACGCACATGCACACACAAACACACACATGCACACGCACACGCACACGCACACACACACACACACACACACACACACACACACACACACACACACACACACACACACTCGATAGACAGACAGACAGACGGACAAAGCGGGCCAGGCAGGTTTTTTATACGCTAAAGATGTTCCTCGTCCGTCGGCAGGGGCCATTGGGGTTGGGGTCACAGTTGAGAGGTCAAGTGTCAGAGGTGATCAGATCGGTCACTTCATCAACTCATTACTCTGGCTGTTAATTAGAGGATTACGTCCCACCACCTCTACCATCCCCCGCTGGAGTTTTACAGATGGAGTGTCGTGATTTTTGTACTTTTTCCCCCTGTTTTGTATGTGTCTATGGAGTTAACATTACTCTAATAGACCCCCAGGTGTGCTTAGGATATTGAAATATGTCTTCCCTGAGTATTTTTGGTGTCTTCCTGAAGCTTTGAGTTAAAAGGCCAAATTGTCTGGTCTGGTCTGGTCTCCCTGCCCTGCCCTGCCCGCCCGCCCGCCCGCTCGCCTGCCTGCCTCCCAATTTTTTTAGATAAAGGCTATATGAGCAGACGTTTCCTAATTGTACTGTCACAGAAGATCTGATAATCTTCAAAAAATATTTAAAATATGGCAAATTACCTACAGTTCTCTAGATGATGCTGAGATGAGATGATTTGTTTTATTTTGAAGTTTTTATATTTAAATGAGATTAAGAAAGAAACTAATCTAGCCCACAGAATAGTTTGCTCTATGACGATGTAAACACCAAACATCTCAAAAGACAGACGAGTCTCTATACTAACATTGTGGGGAAACAAAGTGTGTCACTGCGATCTTCTGTTCTTTAGTTATTGGCAGTTAAATATGTCTGACTCTGGGAACAGAAAATACACAGGTTTGCGACCTCTATTTTTTTCCACTCCATTTTTATTGATAAAAAGAAGCGCCCTCTATTTTAAACCACTGAAAACACCACAATGACGACAAGGCCGAATTGAAATGACAAATATATCCGTCAATGAGTTAACCATGAAGCCCTGTACTGTATATACATCGTCATATACTGAATATAGTAGATCTACAATGCATCGCATTCTAACGCATTGTGCGCTTCAGTTTTCAGCTATATTTAGTAATACTGTATAGCAGAATTTTAATGGCAGGTTGAAAGTGGTTCATGTGACCTCAAATGACAGTTGGTTCCTTTCACTGCTTTCCCGTCTCCAGAATAGTCCAGTCCGTGTACACACACACACACACACACACACACACACACACACGCACACACACACACAATTTGTTCAGGTGTGCAGAGAAACTCAACAGAACGCATGCTTACAGACACACACACACACACATACACACACACCTGCAATCGTCAGCCTCGTATGGTATAAATGAAGTAGGAAGTGGGATAAGGAGCCGTACAGTGTGTGTAGTAGAACCACAGAGTGGTTGTGTTTGAGTGTGCGATAGCGCCGCTATCGTTCCTATCAAAGAGCCATTGTCAGTGGAGCTATAAGCATCCAACGGGGGAAGTGGTGGGGGGGAGATAGGCAAAGCTCACCACATCAACACTGCACCTGGATAAATAGCCTATACGAGCGCACACACACACACACACACACACACACACACACACACACACACACACACACACACGCCCGTACACTATCCGTGGTGCAAGCTGACGTTATCTAATCAAAACTTTTAATCGTTACAGTTATTATCATCTAAGTGCAGTTAGTTACCTGCAAAACAAAACAGAGTAATCAGACGTGCACATGGTAACTAAAGAGCTAATAGTTTCGGTGGACGATAACACACACACACACACACACACACACACACACACACACACACACACACACACACACACACACACACACACACACGCAGTATTGAGACAGGTGGCCACAGCCTGCTGTGGAGTTTTACATCACCATACTCTGTGCACTGTGTGTGAAATCAAACACCTGTTCCAGCCTTATTGTGCGTGCGTGGGTGCATGCGTGCATGCTTGTGTGTTTGTGTGTGTGTGTGTGTGTGTGTGTGTGTGTGTGTGTGCGTGTGTGTGTGTGGGTGCATGCAGGCGTGTGTGTGTGGTGTATCAAAATGATGTCATCATAGAAGCTAATGGGCTTGGCTTAGGGAAGGGTTTTCTTGTGTCCTTCTGACAATCACACCCTTACAAAGAAACAGTCAAGGTCAAAAGACTGACAGACTAAGAGCCCTGCTAGCTACGCCCAACTAGACCAGAGTATACTTTGAACCCACTGACACTGCTATCCTTGGAATAACTTATATTGTATAATACCTACATATTCACAGAAGAAACAACACATATTTGAAAACAACACTAAAAAAGAAAAATCACACAAATAGACATCCTTTTGGTGTACGGATGCCTTTTGGTCTATGGGTGGCGCTAGAGCAAAGGCCATGAGGTGCCCACTTACAGTCGAGGTTAGAAGTTTAATCCACCTAACGCATACTAAGATAACTTGTGGACATTTTGGCCACAAGGGCGGTGCTAGAGGAAAGGCCATGGGTTGACCAACTTTTCATGGAAATCATGCCCTAAGTTTTCGAGATAATGTGGTTCAGTACGGACGGACGGACGGACGGATGGACGGACGGACCTGTCCGTCTTTACAGCCCTGCTGTGGTTAGAGACTGAGTTTCACTGCCTCTAGCCCCTGATGCAGAACATCTGCTTTGACAAGTGTACATTGTAGTTGATGGAACGACAACTACAATGCATACACCCAGGAGAAAAACGTTTCGTTACTCAGCTGGCGAACCGCACCTTGCAAAAGGTCACGAGGGGGCGTCGGAGAGTCCCGGAGACTGGCCGCCCTTTAGAAAAACAGCCTCGGGTTGAAATTCGGATGGGCGAAGATGTGAAGTTTATTATTTACTAAAACAGCTTTAGTGGAGGAGATCGACACACACGCATGCCCTGAGGGTGTCTGGGAACTCTACGGCATGGAGATTGACAACATGGCCTGAGTATCTAATGATGTGTTAATCAAAAGTCCACACTCCCAGCTGGGAATGCAGTAGTGACCTACATTCTGTGTGTGTGTGTGTGTGTGTGTGTGTGTGTGTGTGTGTGTGTGTGTGTGTGTGTGTGTGTGTGTGTGTGTAGCTACTCAAATCTGTTTCGGATGTACTGTAAAGGTGTGTCTGTAGGTCTATTAAGTGGCTATGGCCGAATTTAGCCCAAGGAGTGTTTTTCGTGCAAAACTAATGCTGGGAATGGATTCAGAATCACGAAAATCCCCAGTTTAAAGCTTAAAGTATGATGAAATTTGGAAAATATTGCCTTATATTGGTTGTCAAAAATGGCCATAACCTGTTTCCGGCATCCTAACCAGATGCCTGAACCACCTATATATACATATATATATATATATATATATATATATATATATATATATATTCTGACATACACGCGATGTGCACATGCGCCCACGGTTATTTATTCTTTAATTTGTCCCATATCTCTGGCACCTGGCCAGCGTGGCATGGATTGTGTTAAGACTAAGTGAATAGAAAACATAAATAAAAAGGTATGTCATGACATCACAGGTTAATCTCTATTGCTTGAGCTTGAGTTGCTTGAGTACTGTATGTTCATGCACACACACACACACACACACACACACACACACACGCACTGGACCCCTACTTTCCTACACTGCTGTGAATTGAGGATTTGATTTACAGTAGAAGGACGCAGGCACTGCTCTATACATGCCCCTCCCCTCCCCCCACAGATCGTTTCTCTCTGCCTGCCTGCCTGTCTGCCTGCCTGCCTGCCTGTCTGTCTGTCTGTCTGTCTGTCTGTCTGTCTGTCTGTCTGTCTGTCTGTCTGTCTGTCTGTCTGTCTGTCTGTCTGTCTGTCTGTCTGTCTGCATGCATGCATGCCTGCCTGTCTGTCTGTCTGTCTGCCTGCCTGTCTGTCTGGCCCTCCATTTCTGTAACTGTACACTCATCCCCATATCTCAGCCCCCCTGACAGAAAGAAGACGGATGTGGCAGCTTTCTCCCTGCATTCGCAAACAAACAAAAACACTTCTTCCAGGAAGAAGAAGAGAGGGCCGGCAGCACAGACTGACAGGCCGACAGTAATGAGAAGGTGCTACAGATTGTAAGTATTATGTTGCATTGTGTCAAATATTGGAGAGCTTTAAAGCCATTGTAGTGGGATGTGACTCAACATGGGATTGTTAGAGCACAACCTGTGTGGCATTGTAAGCGTTGCACGCAGTGCTCTTCAACGGCCTTAAGGACCCGCAGCTAAGAGAGAGCCCCTCCTTTGCCCAGCTTTTTGTGTTTGTGTGTACCCCATAGCGATGATTTGATTGGCTGAGCAATGTGTGTACCCCATAGCGATGATTTGATTGGCTGAGCAATGTGTGTACCCCATAGCGATGATTTGATTGGCTGAACAATGTGTGTACCCCATAGCAATGATTTGATCGGCTGAACATTCCCAGCTTTCTGTCTGTGTGTTTTTTTTATTGAAAGTGAGGACGATAACGGATGCGCCCATGGTTATTTATTCTTTCAATTGTCCCATATCTCTGGCAACTGCACTGCGTTTTCTGTTTAACAGGTGGGGCAGATTGGGTTAATTCAGATTTTTTTTGGGGGGTCAATTAATTCAGATTATTTTGGGGGGGGTCAGTTAATATAGATCATTTTGGGGGGTCCGTTTATTCAGATTATTTTGGGGGGTCCGTTTATTCAGATTATTTTGGGGGGTCCGTTAATTCAGATTATTTTGGGGGGTCCGTTAATTCAGATTATTTTGGGGGGTCCGTTAATTCAGATTATTTTGGGGGGTCCGTTAATTCAGATTATTTTGGGGGTGCATATGTTGTTGTTTCATGTATATCTGTTGGTGTGTATTATATAATTTAGTTTCTTTCTGTAGTTCCTTTGGTTGTTATCTTGATTGTTCTTTATCTATCTTACATCAGTATTTTTCAGTTTTTCAGTTTAGTTGCTAGAGTTTACCTTACAAAAGGAAAACAATACAACAAAAGGAATAACATTGGAAATGTAAATTAAGCCCACAGACCTAGTAGATAGGACTTGTGAGATCTTTATTTGATGTACCGGTGAAATGAGTATAGATATACATGTATGTTTTAAAATGGTTTAAAAATGGTTTTAATTAGTGCACTAAAATCTCTGAACAGTTTATATTTACATCAATATGTCTGGGTCCCCACCTACTCACTCAGGGTTGACGTGTCACACCTGCAGTGATGGGAGGGACACCAAAATGTGGTGTTTTGATTGGTTAATGGGGGCACTCCCTTAGTATAAAAGTACAAACTTTTGTGTACGGTATGTTCACATGACCTGATGAAGATCAAATCGATCGAAACGTTGTCAGTATTTCAATAAAGAACGTCTTTCTTATACCTGTGGTGAGCGGGCTCCATCCAATACCTACTGAAAAGCGGGAGGGACATCGGTGAGAGAGTGAGCAGGGGTGGGAGGGGACGACGACGACAAAGAGGTCTTCATTGTTTTTCTCCAGATTACCGAATGGATGATGGTATAATAAACTGCTAATGGGGGAACAAATCACGTTGTGTTCAGCTTACATAACCACTGACGGACTAATGATACAAAATGTCTCCCTGGCGTACGTGGATCCAGACCAGCCAAATGACTCTCCCCCTTCCTCTCCCTCTCAGAAAACACTTTGCTCTATGACTCTCTCCCCCTTCCTCTCCCTCTCAGAAAACACTTTGCTCTATGACTCTCTCCCCCTTCCACTCCCTCTCAGAAAACACTTTGCTGTATGACTCTCTCCCCCTTCCACTCCCTCTCAGAAAACACTTTGCTGTATGACTCTCTCCCTCTCAGAAAACACTTTGCTCTATGACTCTCTCCCCCTTCCACTCCCTCTCAGAAAACACTTTGCTGTATGACTCTCTCCCCCTTCCTCTCCCTCTCAGAAAACACTTTGCTCTATGACTCTCTCCCTCTCAGAAAACACTTTGCTCTATGACTCTCTCCCCCTTCCTCTCCCTCTCAGAAAACACTTTGCTGTATGCGAAAACAGAAACAGAAAATCCGATACAGCCTAGCCAAGCCGAGTGTACCGTTTGCCAATGAGCCCAGACGATTCATGTGGCCACATACCAAAGTCTACAGCTGCAGCCATGCTAGCTCCATCTTGGTTTAGCCCTAATCTTTAAAAATATTAAAGAATTAAAGATGATTTGTGAACTTTATGTGGGTTTGTGTGCGTGTGTGCGTGTGTGTGTGTGTGTGTGTGTGTGTGTGTGTGTGTGTGTGTGTGTGTGTGTGTGTGAGTGAGTGAGAGACAGAGACATAAGGTGCGAGAGAGAGAGAGAGAGAGAAGGTGAGAGAAAGTAGGTGAGAAAGAATAGAGAGTGTGTGTGTGTGTGTGTGTGTGTGTGTGTGTGTGTGTGTGTGTGTGTGTGTGCGTGTATGTTAGTGTGTGTGTGTGTGTGTGTGTGTGTGTGTGTGTGTGTGTGTGTGTGTGTGTGTGTGTGTGTGTGTGTGTGTGCGCGAGAGAGAGCAGGCAGGGAGTGAGAAGGGGGGGCAGAAAGACAGGGCTCTGTGATGGTAGCCCATCTGCTGATGTGCGTCAGCTCTTGACAGTTCTGCTACATCTAGAGAAGATGATGTACTTCTCACAGCATGACTCAATCAATGCCAAGGACAGAAGAACGTCCTCCTCCTCACCACAGCTTCACCACTCAGCTAAAGCGACTGAGCACCGGAAGGTTGCTACTTTCTGTAAGGGCCTCTCCTCAACAATTACTATAAGGCCTATACTTAATCCTAGTCAAACGCTTAAGAGTATTTGGCCAGCTTTTTAAAGAGAAGGAACCCAATCGACTGTGCCCTTGTCTACCTAAGGAGCCATTTGTGTATCGGCTTACTGTAGTACTTTACAACAGAAATGTGTTGTCCAAGCAGTAGCCAACTTGCTGAATGGTCGAGAGAGAGAGAGAGAGTTAGCCACGTGTCGATATGCTGCTGCCTTCTGGGGTTCCGGGAATGAAAACCGCAACATGACCGCAATGCGTCCGAACCGCCGGTCGGCCAAATCGTCCGGCCAGCAATTCAGTAGCTGGCTAACTTGGATAAAAGACAGAGGGGGGAGAGAGTGTGGGAGACAGAGAGAGAGAGTTGGACACAATGGACCTAGCCAACGATCTGCCAAGCTCTGACAGAATCCAGCTGAACAGACAAGCCCATGCAGCGCTCTCTTGCTAGCTATGCAGCCCGAAATGTGCTAGTTGCATGTTCAACATCCCACAACAATGGGCTCCTGTCCCCAACTGTAAGGATGGCCGATGCTAGCTGTGCACAGCGAGACAGCAAACATGACAGCCAGTCATATACATTTTGCATTGCGTATACAGGGTCCGTGCGGGGACGGGGAGGGGTGGACACACACACATAGGAAGCCGTGACACAACTTGGCATGCAGAGGGGTTATGTATACGTTCGAACCTTCAGGACGGTTTATGGTCTAGTGCCACATGTTCCTCCGACGTAACCCTAATCCACTGCCACCCAAGCGCAGGGGCTTTTCAGGGACTGTCTGGGACCCTGCATCGCATGTTGGACTCTGCTTTGGAGGCACTGACGTGCAATCAGAGCCCCACGGGGCCCACTGTGCCAAGAAAGAGCGCGGTAAATTGTCAGCTGACGAAAGAGTGGAAAGTGCGCAGTTGGGTCTGGGTCTGCTGAGGCTTTAGCCGACAGGAAAGCGCCAGTGTTTTCCCCTCCACGGGCCATAATGGATTCTCCCCGCCAATGAAACACTATTCCGGCTGCGGGCGGGTCCGCCAGCCACCTGAGAGCCTTTCCCACAGGCCTCCATCTCAGCTCCATCTCTGCCCAGTCCAGAGCACACCCGTACAGATTAGCTTGTTTTCCCCCCTGAAATTCTGGAACGAGTGGAGGGATCGGGGGTGGACATGGGTTGTGGAGAAACAACGAGGAAAAGATATGGCATACACACACACACACACACACACAAACAGACAGACACACACACACACACACACACACACACACACACACACACACACACACACACACACACAAACAGACAGACACAGCTCCCACACTCTGTCTCTCTGCCGTGTTGTGTTTGTGTCATCCCCTCAGACGAACAGAGAGACCCTCTCAGAGGGGTCCGTGGAGAATCGTTGCCTCTTGGGTAACATAATCCCGCCCCCGCCCATATATCGGAACACACTGCACTTTACTGACAACTGAACACGTTGCCATGGCTACCAACAGCAACACAACACACACACAGACAGACACCAGGCGCCCCCGTACCGTACCCACCCATCTGTGCCCCGGCGCCCCTCTCCCCCACCGCAGCTCTTATTCTGTGCCCATGTAGCCCTCCCTTTCTCTCTCTGTGTCTCTGTGGACTCCACCGGATCCCAATGCAGGCGAACACTGGCACGCAGTGGCTGCCGGGGCAAAGTGCTCAAAGGCCACAATGGCTCATTCAGACACGGGCTTATCGTTCGGAGGCCCCGCGGAGCGGATGTCTGAAGTGCATTCGAGGGCGATGATGTCAGTGGGATTGTGTGCATACCTCCTCTCGTTGTCATCCAGGTGAGCGAACAGCACGTTCTTGGAGATGGCCTTGGCCAAGGCCGTCATGGTCTTGTAGTCTTTTGGGATCACCTGTGGACACAAGGCAGTGGTCTCAATACAACACATGGACTACAACAAGTTGAAAGTTGAAAATGTCATGATCGCGACAGCCCCGATGCTGCACAGGTGCAGAGAACACATGAAACCACCAACACAAACACACATGAGACTCAAACTTCAAAACGCTGACTAAACAAGAGTCAATGAAAGAGCAGTGTATTGGCAGCGTCTGAAAGGAGTAGAACCACACGTGTGCCTGTGTATTTTTGGGAAGAGGCCTGTTGGTGGATCACAACTCCATATGTACTGCACCACTCCACCAAAGTCCTCAAGAGGCCTGGACTCATTCAGAAAACATGCATTTTTTGGAGTTCATGTACAAGGCCTTGTGGTTTGGTGGATGTGTGTGTGTGTGTGTGTGTGTGTGTGTGTGTGTGTGTGTGTGTGTGTGTGTGTGTGTGTGTGTGTGTGTGTGTGTGTGTGTGTGTGTGTGTGTGTGTGTGTGTGTGTATGGAATGGCCACTGCCGCCACTACAAAGCCTCAGAGGCCTGTATTTATGGAACAGCACTGCAGAAAACTAAAGCTCTTTTAGTGTGGGGAATGGAGAGAGAGATAGAGAGAGA
>NC_137872.1:11937429-11949929 GCF_963924005.1 Protomyctophum bolini
GTAGTGTGTGTATGTGGTTGTGTGCAGAGATGTCCACAATCTCGCAGCTTGAGTCCGAGTCGAGTCTGGAGTCTTTGGGGTCGAGCCCAAAGCCGAGTCTAGAGTCTTTGGGGATCGAGTACGAGCCGAGTCTGGAGTCTCAGTAAAAAAAAATATCCTCCGGTTTTAATTAATTATTAATTAATTAATTATTAATTTATTTAAACATCATAGCCTGGCCCTAAGGCTTCAATACAGTTGTGTATCACTTCCAACTATGTAACCTTGTGTTGATAAATACGTTTTATTGTTACTGTGAAGATGATCATATGAAACACAGGCACCCGATGTTTCAAAAACATTCCTTCACGGACAATCCTTGAGCAAAAGCTTTGAGGGGCGAGTCCGAGTCGAGTCTAGAGTCTCATTTGTGGCAACTCGAGTGCGACTCGAGTTGGAGTCTTTAACTCGAGTCGCCATCTCTGGTTGTGTGTCATAATAGCCTGACATAGCCTAAGTCTTTGACCAGAGGGTGTGGTTGCTCCCCTACCATCCAAGGTTGAAACCTCTGGAACAGACACTTGGGCCATACACACACGCACACATATACGCACACACGCACACATATACGCACACACGCACACATATACGCACGCACGCACGCACGCCACGCACGCACGCATGCATGCAATTAGTATTAACACAGCGACAGGGAGTTCATGCCATTGTCATTACCCAGCAATTAATGCCATGTCACGTTAATAACAATCTGACGAGGGCAGGAACAATCTGTGTGTGTGTGTGCGTGTGCGTGTGTGTGTGTGTGTGTGTGTGTGTGTGTGTGAGGTGTGCACGTGCACGAGCCTGTATCTCCGCAGCCTACAGTATAACTGTTGGCCACGGTGCAGCCTTTCTCACCCAGCTGTATTTCATTACAGTGAAGAGCTGGAGGGAGTCAGCGACAGAGAGACAAGATTAGATGACTGATACTGGCCTCTGCTGTGCACCGACTCAAAGTCAATGAATCCATTCATATCGTCGGGATTAATATCGATATATATATACGATATATCGTTACATGCCTAGCAGACAGACAGACAGACAGACAGCGTTGCAAGCATGCTGTAGATCTGCTGTCTGCAGTGCTGTGAGTGCCGTGAAGGCTGCGTTATTAGGATCTTCTACACCAGTGTTGATTTCATCGACTAAAACTAAATGGAAACTAAATCAAAATTAAACTGTGATTACTAAAACTATGACTAAATGTATTGACAATTTCGTCAACAAATAAAAACTAGACTAAAATGTTAGGGAGGGACTAGTGGACAAGAGATCCAGTTTTATGCTAAGTTGCATGCTGAAAATAGCAGATCTACAAGCTTTGCCCTGCGATGCGTTCAAAGTGTCAAATCTGCCATTACAACGACACCAAGGCCTGTCAAAACACATTTTAGTCGACTAAAATCTTATGACACTTAGTCGACATAAGCTGGACTAACTCTATAGAACATTTCAGGTGACTAAAATGTGACTAAAACTAAATTAAACTTATTCAAAAGACTATGACTAAAACTCAAATCAAAATTTGCTGTCAAAAACAACACTGATCTACACACCACAGATTCTTCCCTACATGATAGAACCACATAGCTGCTAGCTGAAGGAACAACCAAGACGGCGGTGTGTAAGCGACTAAGCCTGTATTTTGTTGTTCCAGAAGTAACATAAGTTTGGGGTCATCGGAGACCTGAGGCAGATTCTAAAAAAGACGTCTTCTAAATCAGACAGTTTTCTGAAAAACCTATGTTTCTATATCAGTGGTTCTCAAATAACGGGTACTCAATAAGCTTAATTGTTATCAGGTTTTTTGGGGTATCAGGTTTCCAGCTCCATCCCTGCCCTGTTATACAGTATATGAAAGATCTGTCTGTCTGTATCCCTCTTACATCCATATTTGGAGTTCTATGTATGTCAGCTTCCGCCATGCCCAAATATGGAGTCCAGTTCAGTCTATGACGAGTGACAACTGTAATGTGATAGGGTATTAATCCATAAAGTAGGGGTTTTGCAGAATGGAGAAGCACAGATCCAACTGACTTTCCACTGATGGGTTCTCGAGATACGCGGGGGACGGACGGACAGACGAACAAACACGCACAGCAGAGATTCCCTGAATTTAAAGATGGATTATTCATTATTCATTATTCCATCTAGTCTTCTGAGCGACTTCATTTTGTCCTAAACAACCTCTCAGTGTGCATCACGTGAACCTCCTCTGTGTCAAGGGTATAAAGGCTTTCTCTACATCGCAGAATAATTGGAAATCTATCCCCGGTATAAACCTGACATTTGAAAACACATAAAACCTCAACGCGGGTCGGATCAGCACCGTTTCGATCGCAGGCGTATATATAAGCGGTGTGTTGTGTTGCTGCCGTTCAATTGGCTAAAGTAGTTCATGTATCTGCAGACGCCATGATGCTTCATTTCCTGTGAGCATAAATGTTAAGCTCCTCCGGGAGTCATTAATAGGCCCATTGCAGGGTTTTTCCTGGCTCAGAACGGACCTTTGGGGGGTGACTACTCAGCCCGTACATTTTTGATTCTGTAAATCAGTAAACTCTGATCCAAATATGTTTAAAATACTGATAGCCGGTCTGTTAATCCATTTAGGCCGGACGTCGAAATAAAAAAAAGTCTTCTGAAAGAATTTATGTTCAAAGATTTGTGCCGCAATTTCACGATTTTTCAAAAAAAGTAGACCTACAAGCTCGTAGCGTGCCACTCGGTGGCGCGCTAAGAGCTTGTAGATCTGCCATTTTTCAATAGCTAAAGTATAACAGTTAAAACACCAAAAGGGGTTCCCGCCCACAAAATGGGTTAACTATAATATTGGCGCAGAGTCGCAGACATTAGAAACGCAAGAACAGAGAGAGGTTGAATGGGCTGAACTATATGAAACACACTATTGAACACATTTGGAGAGGATTTGAATTGCGACTTTGGCTAAAACCTCTTTGGAGAGCACCAAATATTCCTCTATGTACAGTATATATACTATAGAGAATAATAGGCCCATTCGGTCATGCCATTTATATCAGAACCTCCGGCTCCAACTGGCTCCTGCTCCTATAATATATTACAATATGCAATTAGTTTAGGTCACATCATTGACTTTGGTGCTTAAGTGGCCGTTATGTTCCGCTGCGGTCTACTGCCTGTCTCGCCTGTATCTCTCTGATTTAGTTAATCTGTCTTTATCGTCCCACTGACCCCTATCTGATTAGATGCAACACATTCACAGGAACTGGGATGAATTCATTTTTGGGGTCTGATAAACATCTGATAAGCAGACCACTTTGCTTATTATTTTCCGCTTTATCAAAAGTATATGTTGGATATGTTGCGTGCGTGCATGCATGCGTGCGTGCGTGCGCATGGGTGAATGTAATGCACAATCTAAAGCGCCTTGGATAAAGGCGCTATATAAATGCACCGTTTACCATTTACCTTGGCACCCACCTCTGGCTGAGAGCAAGTATGCAGAGCTCTCTGCCAAGTAACTAAATTATTATGAGATATGGTACAGTATGTGAGTGCTGTATCAATTTGTGTACCGTCTGTGTGAGTGCATGTCCATCCAAGAAAGTACCTTTGTCTGCGTGTGTGTGTGTGTGTGTGTGTGTGTGTGTGTGTGTGTGTGTGTGTGTGTGTGTGTGTGTGTGTGTGCGTGTGTGTGTGTGTGTGTGCGTGTGTGCGTGCGTGCCGTACCTTGCGCACGTAGCTGACGGCGTCCTCTTCGGTGTAGACCTCGGCACTGACGCCCCCTCTGCGACGGCGTGCCTTGACCACCGGGTTCGGGGGCGGGGGGGACACCTCGTCATCGTGGGAGTCAGACTGGCTGTTGGACTTCTGACGGGCCAGGATCTGCTTGCATTCTTCCTGTGACCGCAGAAGAGAGGAGACACAGGGAGAGAGAGAGGTTAGAAGACAGGAGACACAGTGAGAGAGAGAGAGAGGTTAGAAGACAGGAGACGCAGCGAGAGAGAGAGAGGTTAGAAGACAGGAGACACAGTGAGAGAGAGAGAGGTTAGAAGACAGGAGACACAGCGAGAGAGAGAGAGGTTAGAAGACAGGAGACACAGTGAGAGAGAGAGAGAGGTTAGAAGACAGGAGACACAGTGAGAGAGAGAGAGAGAGAGAGAGAGGTTAGAAGACAGGAGACGCAGTGAGAGAGAGAGAGGTTAGAAGACAGGAGACGCAGTGAGAGAGAGAGAGGTTAGAAGACAGGAGACACAGCGAGAGAGAGAGAGGAGGACGCTCAGAAAGGAATAGAATATATGGGATTTTCTTTGTGATACAGAATCGTACTGTAGCTTCGAGAGGGGGGAGAGAGGAGGGGCTCTTAATACAGATATCATAATGAAGAGATAAGAACATTTTCCCCTTACAAGAGTAAGGGGGGGAAAGGCGTAATCATTTGAGTCTCGAGATCCACAAAGGAACGACGTGGCTCCGATGGCGGGGATCTTGAACTTCACGTGGCCACCAGCCTGTGATATCAGTGATCTACCGCTCCTCTCCGATCAGCGCCCTATTGACTTCCATTATATGAGTTAAAGGAGAATTCCAGACTAGGCTTTTTCATTACGTTATTATATGGTAGAAGTGGTACAGGTGAAAATGTTCAGAACTCCATATCCAGTACACCACAGCTCAGAGCATGAGCACTTGGGTTTTGCTGTAAATAAATAGCTGGAACATTCAGATAGATATCCGTCCTTCATAATGACTAAAAACTCCCGGCGTTGTTTGTGGGAGATGCACACTTCTGGAAGTCTCGCATAGAGATTTCACCGTGATTTCATTCAGGGCCCTCTTGTAAATACCATGGTGGCCCATTTGGGACAAAACAGAGAGTTTTGAGTAATTATGAATGACAGATATAAACTCAGCAACAAAAGATCGGAAACTTAACTTTGGTTCATTATTTTTCCACTTTAATAATACCAATTGGTATTGTATTTTATATCATTTTAATAGTTGATTAGTCACCCAAGGATTGGATGTTTGTGGAATGAACAACACAGCTAAACGTGTGGGTAGCGCCTCCAAAACAATTGCCAAAATGGCAAGTGGTTGGTATTCATCCTTGCTTTGAGTTTCTTAGTGGATTGGATGATTGCACTCTCACACAGTAATAAGGGGAGAAAAACACAAATAGGCCATTTTTATACTTTATTAATTTTCCACTCAGTGTTAGGAAAGTCAGTATAGCGGGTGGAAGATCCAAAAGCAGCAGCTGCAACAGCTTGGCACCATGCTGGTCACCAAACAGCTTGGCACCATGCTGGTCACCAAACAGCTTGGCACCATGCTGGTCACCAAACAGCTTGGCACCATGCTGGTCACCAAACAGCTTGGCACCATGCTGGTCACCAAACAGCTTGGCACCATGCTGGTCACCAAACAGCTTGGCACCATGCTGGTCACCAAACCTAGCCACATTTTGCTGTGGGATGGCATCCCATTCCTCAACCACGTTTTGTTGTAAGTCATCCAACGTGGTTCTGTTGGTCACTCTAGCACGTACAGCACGTGCAAACTTATTACTGTGTGAGAGTGCAATCATCCAATCCACTAAGCAACTCGAAGCAAGGGTTGAATATAGGGGTGTAACGATATAGTAACTGCATCGAAAGAATCAAAGCATATTGAAAAAAATAAAGACGGATTTAATGACTTAGTTTAAAATAATGTCAATGTATTTTAAATAGTTACTGTATCGATTTCAAATCATTGAATCGGATCGTATCGGATCGCCATAATGAACCAATATGGTCCATGTATCGTATCGTCAACCATTTATCGTGATACGTATCGTATCGCTGTTAAAATGTATCGTTACACCCCTAGTTGAATACCAACCATATTGGCAAATGTTTTGGAGGCGCTACCCACATGTTTAGCTGTGTTGCTCATTCCACGAACACCCGATCCTTGCAATCTATACCTCGATGTAAAGGTGACTAATCAACGATTAAAATGATATAAAATACAATACGAATTAGTATTATTAAAGTGGAGAAATAATGGACCAAAGTTATATATATTTAGTTTATATATTTATAAGTTTAAATATATATAAATTAATGCTGGGCCGTTATCGGCGTTAACTGCTGCGTTAACGCGAGAATATTATCGCGCGTCAAAAAAATTATCGCCGTTAATCTATTCTCAAAGTTGGGTCTGGGAGCTGGGTCTGCATTGACTGCATAAAGCGAGCAAGCTATGAATTTCACTTTGATAGTTTTACCTGGCCGAATTACTCTGTGGAAGGGAGAAGTCCTAACCTAACAGGGACAAGGTGAAATAAATTACTCTGAGAGCGGGGCGGTAACAAATCCTAACCTAACAGGACACGGGTGAAATTAATGAACAGTGCGGCGTGCCACATCAAACGTCAGCATGCAGGACTCTGTGAATCCGGGTTTGCTTCAGGGGAAATTTCTTTACAAGAAGCTTCCCAATGGAAACCTCGACAAGAACAAGGTGGTTTGCACCCTGTGCAAAGCAGAAATGGCTTATTGTAGGAGTTCTTCAAGTCTGAAGTATCACCTAACGCACAAGCATCCCTTTGCGTTGGTTGATGATAGCGAAGCTGCCGGGCCAAGCACTAATATGGCTCCGGGGAAAAGTGTTCGTCAAACTACAATGTTGGAGTGCAACCGTGGCAAGCCCGTCAGCCCAACTCTATCAGCCAAGCTAACTAACCTCCTAGCTCAGTGGATTGCCATCAACTGCCGGCCTATCAGTGTGGTTGAAGATGATGGGCTCGAGCTTCTTCTCCAGGCGGCCACAGGCGACCCATCTTACAAACTACCTGCGAGACGAACTATCACACGGAGAATCCATGACCAGTACGCCGCAGAGAAAGCTGCGAAAGATGAAAAGTTGGCCGGGGCGGCGTGTGTAGCACTGACTGGGGACCATTGGACATCTGTCAAAAACGACAACTACCTTGGCGTTACTGTACACCTCATCGATGTCAGCTGGGAACTTCACTCGTTCGCCTTAGGTACGTTATGTAATTTAAATTAATTTACCACGGTGAAGTTGGTCTCGGGCTGGATACCCAGCCATCCTGGCTGAATATCCAACCTGAAAACAACCCCACCGCGGCATGTAATATCGCTAATTCAGCCTAACATTTACACAGCTTTAGCTAACGTCATCAGGGATCGATTGATTTATTTTACCACCAGCCAACATTATACGTTTGCTAGCTAGCCCCAACAACGCCAGCCTGCTAATTGCAAGTTTCCTATTAATATTTAATAGCTAACTTATTCTGATCTACTTTGTCTCTCCTAACGTCAGGTGTGATTAAAACGGAGGAGCGTCACTTTGCAGAAGCGTGTGCCAGACAGTTTCTCGACGTCGCTAATCAGTGGGGCATAGCTGAAAAAATCACCACCATTGGAACCGACAGCGCTCCCAACATGATAGCAGCAGGGAGAATACTACCATTTGAGCACTTGCCCTGCGTTGCTCATCTTGTACAGAGGGCCGTTGTAATGTCACTTCGGGATGGTGGTTTTGATGGTGTACTTGCCAAGTGTCGAAAAGTGGTCGGACATTTCAAACACAGTCCGGCTAACTCAGACGAGCTGAATGCCCAGCAAGCATCCCTTGAACAAGACCAGGAGTCACTCGTGCAAGACGTTCCAACACGCTGGAATTCAACCCTAGCGATGATCGCACGTTTGAGGCGCAACAGAGACGCTGTGCACGCAACGCTGGCTCAGCAGACCCACAAGCTGGCCCTCCCAACACATGCTGAATATGAGAAGTTGGCAAAGCTGGAGAAACTGCTGGAGCCATGCAAGTAAGTGTGTGTTGTGCTGTGCTCTGTGTGTGTGTGTGTGTGTGTGTGTGTGTGTGTGTGTGCGCACTGCTCTGTGTGTGTGTGTGTGTGCACTGCTCTGTGTGTGTGTGCACTGCTCTGTCTGTGTGTGTGTGTGTGTGTGTGTGTGTGTGTGTGTGTGTGTGTGTGTGTGTGTGTGTGTGCACTGCTCTGTGTGTGCACTGCGTGTGTGTGTGTGGCTGGCTGGCTGCTGTGACATTGTGGCGTCGTTTTTGGTGTCAATTCACCCCTCTTAATGTGTGTGTGTAGGTACGTCACGGAGCTCCTTGGTGGGGAAAAATATGTCTCCTGCTCTGTCGTTTTACCTGCCCTGTGTCATCTCCTGCGAGCAATGAAGATCTCTGATGATGATCCTGCCTACATTGTGCGTTTCAAGACTGCCTTCATCAAAGACCTCAACCAGCGGAGGGAGAAAACAAACCTGGAATGGCTGAAGGTATGTGACACTGACCAGAAGATAACTGTATTGTCTGACCATTATAGACTGTTAAGCCAGTAGATTGATAAATGGATAGATGAATGAGTCATGAAGAAATATGGAGAATATGAAAGTTAAATTTTCTTCTATCCATCAATCTTTTTTTTTTTCATCAAAAGGTGGCCACTGCTCTGGACCCACGCTTCAAAGATCTCAAATGCCTGCCCAAAGCAGAGAGGGAGCCAGTGTGGGGAAAGCTGAGTGACTTGGTGAGGGCAGAAGAACCTGCTCTGCAGCCGCCCAGGGAGGAGAACCCTGAGCCACCTCAAAAGAAGACAGCCCTACTGCTGATGGGATCAGAGTCAGAGTCAGAAGACGAGATACCAGTAGTAGACAATGTTGTAGAGAGGTACAAGGTAGAGCCCAGTGCCAGTTTAGATCAGTGTCCACTGAAGTGGTGGTCAGAGCACACTGCTGTTTATGGTAAGATGGCCCACATTGCCCAGAAGTACTTGGGGACTCCTGCCACAACTGTCCCATGCGAGAGACTGTTCTCTTTAGCAGGCCACATTGTACAGAAAAAGAGATCTAGTTTGTCACCAGACAATGTGAACAAGCTGGTGTGTCTGAGTGACTGGTGGAAGAAGGAGAGGTAGAGGTTGGACTCAAGTCATGTCACAAAGCTACTGACTGTAATACAGTTTAATTAATGTCATATCCCAGAAAAGGGGGTTGTTCTTGCACCCACTGTTTCAAATTGCCTGTATGGTAACATGTTTATGGTTATTCGTGTTTAACTGAATAAACAATGTATAACACACGTACATCGTATTGAACATTATTATATTTTTATTACCAATTATGATAGGGCTCCTGGTCTAATGGGCCACGTGGCCCGTTCAAGGATTTACTTCTGGTCATTATTTAGGTAGCGCACACATATTTTCAATGCCTTCGGCAGAGTTCAAATGAGCCATTTTAATCTAGATTAATCTAGATTAACTCCAGAATTGCAGTGAGATTAATCTAGATTAAAATAATTAATCTATGCCCACCACTAATATAAATATATATTTTTAAACCGCAGTGCTCACACTCTGAGCTGTGGTGCTGTACCACTCGTTGTGGAATAATGGTAAACATTAGATAAAGGTAAGAAAAAACCTAGTCCAGAATTCTCCTTAATACAAGTTAAATATGACAAAAAGTACGACACATAATGTGAAATAAAACTATTTGGTGCCGATTGGTCAAGTGATTTGCGAGATCAGCTCCAGAGAAACGCACAAACAAACCAACCCTCTTTTAGATGGCTAGCCTCCTGCAGAGCCACACCATGAAAACAATCTCCAAATTGCCACTTCTCCAATTTCCTCCCTCGGGGAGTCTGGGTACAAGATGCTTAAAGGGTCTTCATGCACACAGAGGCAATTGTTTATTGATCAATCAGGAATCAAACTGGGCTCGATGGAAGAAATGCCATAACCTCTTGTCGGATGGCAAGTGTGCCAAGAGGTCAGAAAAGCGTGTTTTGTTTGTTTGTTTTAAAAGGTTATTGTCACTTTTTTGCCATGCAAATCAAATGGACTGTGTGCAATAGATGATATGAAAAATACAACCAAATAAAATGTAATGAAACAAATCTCAAGAGAAAAAGCAATAGTGGTGCAGAGAAGATGTTCAAAAGGATGCAGGACGACATGGTATCAAATATTCATCAGTGCAACGCTGGACAGGGAACAGGAGCCAAGAAGACCTCTCCGTCCTCCCAGAAGCTGAACAACAAGACATAAAGATATCGGCATCTGATTAAGGATCAATCATTTGCCACAAACTAGATTAATTACTGCACTAAAGACCACAGCGGGATTACACATTTGCGGAAGCGTTGGCAGGCTAACGGCCAGAGGGGGACATTAACATGTTTCTTCTGTGTGCTGGTGTGTTCGCTGCTGCTTTGGGTCTGTGACAAAGAACTATCTATAGCCCCCACATGCTCTCTTTCTGTCTCTCTCTCTCTCTCTCTCTCTGCAGGTAAAAAGAAAGATGGACCCACACATCCCCCGGGGCAGACCAAGACGCAGTTGGAGGAAATACATCGACTCACTGGCACTCTGGTGGAGCCGTTACCCCCGCGACCCGACTACGGATAAGCGGTTGAAGATGGATGGATGGATGGTTTGGGTGTATGTGTTTGTGTAATGTTATTTTTCTGGCATTTTCAACATTTCTGTTTTAAATTCCTCTGTGTGAATATATGCTGAAAGGTTACAATCAGAGCAATCACAGTCGTGGTTGCTATGACAGCGGCGTAGCAATGCCCTGCGATGGCGTGTCTCACTGAAGTCAATCAAAAGGTCCTCTCACACCACTGACAAAACACTTTTTGCCTCTTTGCTATGCAGCCGGGAAGCAAACAGAGGTGTCAGACAGACAAGCCTGGCTCTCTGTCACAGCAGTGCGAAGAGGGTGCAGGGGGCATTGAGAGAGAGAGAGATATGCAGAGAAAAGAGTCAGTGCAATAAGGGTGTGCATACTGTACGTTGGTTGGACTAAGGGGTTCTCAACATTTTGGCTGGAGACCTCAGAAAATGCTTTGGCCTCCCCCAAAATAAATTGGCGACACCGTCAGAGGGGTCGCGACCGCCAGATAACTAACTAACAATCCGACAGGCATTAGTCCGACAACACTCCCGACATGCGTGGCCGCTTAAAACTCACCCGTAGCTCCCGACATGCATGGTAGGTTAAAACGAACCTGCGGCCGGTTAAAACCGGTTCGGCTTCCTGTGAGGTTAGCTTTAGGGTTTGGGTTTTGGGTATAGGGTGTCCGACTAATGCCTGTCGGACTGTTAGTATGCGTCTGACCAAACACATGCACCCGCATAGATACAGCCTTGCACGCTGGTAAATTCCTCAATGTGGGTCCACTCAGCGTTAAATTAACAATAAGGACTTTTACTGTGTAGACTGTAGAGGCTTTCTGGGGAAAATAAATAAATGAAAAACCCCATATAAAAACCCGCAGAGCACCGTGAAGAAGCCACCGAGCTGACAAGGAAGCCAGGCAGACCGGTCAAATGTAGACTTTGAGGTACAGCGGTGGTTCTTTCATATCAATGTGGCTGCGGACCCCCATCTGAAATGGTTTTGAGCCAGGCGAGAAGTTTTGTGTTAAAAAAAAGAAATCAAAATTGTATTCAAATAATACAAAAATTGCAGATGTACAATTAAGCTCCCAGCGTGGCACAAAGTGAAGTGTGGTGCCTGCAGTGTCTACTATGTTTGAATAGCCAACATATAAATGGATAAAGTTGTTAAAATGATTGTGATAGTTGCTGGGGACCCACCCCCTCCTCAATGACCCCAATGTGAGAACCACTGCCCTCCAAAGCCATCCTACACAGGTTTTCAATGTGAGAACCACTGCCATCTGAAGCCATCCTACACAGGTTTTCAATGTGAGAATCAATGCCCTCTAAAGCCATCCTACACGGGTTTTCAATGTGTAGAACCACTGCCCTCTGAAGCCATCCTACACAGGTTTTCAATGTGAGAACCACTGTCCTCTAAAGCCATCCTACACAGGTTTTCAATGTGAGAATCAATGCCCTCTAAAGCCATCCTACACGGGTTTTCAATGTGTAGAACCACTGCCCTCTGAAGCCATCCTACACGGGTTTTCAATGTGTAGAACCACTGCCCTCTGAATCCATCCTACACAGGTTTTCAATGTGTAGAACCACTGCCCTCTAAAGCCATCCTACACAGGTTTTCAATGTGTAGAACCACTGTCCTCTAAAGCCATCCTACACAGGTTTTCAATGTGTAGAACCACTGTCCTCTAAAGCCATCCTACACGGGTTTTCAATGTATAGAACCACTGTCCTCTAAAGCCATCCTACACGGGTTTTCAATGTGAGAATCAATGCCCTCTAAAGCCATCCTACACAGGTTTTCAATGTGTAGAACCACTGTCCTCTAAAGCCATCTTATAGGTTTTCTCGCTGACTGCATCTTGTTTTCCTGCCGACGTGGCCCCCTATCACTCCGATGGCAGGTGTACGCGACATGAATGCTAATGTGGTAACAGGTAACAATATGGGGGAGCGCATTGTCGCGGACATAGTTTTGATTCCTGTGCTTTGTTTTCACAACAAATGCATGGCTTTATAA
>NC_137872.1:11952429-11999929 GCF_963924005.1 Protomyctophum bolini
GAGCCAGGCTTATGGTGTTTAACCCATTCTGACCCGAGATCAGATTCTAAAAATGTCTTCTACATCCTGACAGTTTTCTGAAAAAGCTAAGTTTCTATATGTCCGTCGTTCTTCGATTTTTCAAAAATAGCAGACCTACAAGCTCTTAGCGGTGGCGCGTTATGAGCTTGTAGATCTGCTATTTTTCAATAGCTAAAGCATATAGCATAATGCTAACACCTAAAGGGGTTCCCGCCCAAAATTGGTTAAGCCATTTAGACCCGAGGACGATTCTACAAATGCCTGCTTCTAAATCCTGACAGTTTTCTGAAGAACACATGTTTCTATACAGTATGTCAGTGATGCTCAAACTATTTCATGTCAAGGAGCCCCAGAATTATATGGATTCGGCCGCCGACCCCCATCTGAAAATATGTTGTTCCAGGGAGAAACACATTTGAGTGAAAAATGTTCGCTCTGAAAGAATATATATTCAAAGATTTTTTCACGATTTAAAAAAAGAAGCTCGTAGCGCGCTATGAGCTTGTAGATCTGCTATTTTTAAGTATTTAAAACACCAACAGGGGTTCCCGTCCAGAATGGGTTAAGACACAGAGGGGTCCTCTGTGGGGCCCAGCTGACAGAACATCTGCCACATGTCTCTGCCAGCAGAGGAGGAGAGGATGCATGTGTTGGAGGGAGACTGGAGCTTTGCTTTGAAGGACTGTAGCCACGGCCAGCCTGTTATAGTCTCACACAGTGGCTCTCTCTCTCTCTCTCTCTCTCTCTCTCTCTCTCTCTCTCTCTCTCTCTCTCTCTCTCTCTCCCCTCCCTCCCCCTCTGCCTGCGTCATTATCATTGGCTGGCTGCCAGAGAGAAAGAAAGGAAGATGAGGTGACAGGACAGGAGGGGGAGAGAGAGAGAGAAAGGAGCGGGAGGCTGAAGTGCATGGACACTTTGCACACATTGCAAGGTGCAAAAACATGTCCATTATCGAAGGCGATGGTGACACTAGCCTTGGAGACCCATGTAGCCGATTTTGTTTCGAAAGAAAGAGAAAAAAAATCACACACGTGTGAAGTGAGGGGCGCTCTTATCATCGTACATCATCATACATCAGCTCATTCCAGCCACTCACACACTTGTGTCTACACAAACACTCAAAACTGTCCATTCATTGTCAATGGTATTTAATGTTTGTGTTAAAAATTTGGGTTACACACACCGAAAGCTGGACAAAAAAATATGTCGCTCCAAATTTCCGCCCCTCTATGAGAAGAACAGCTTGGGTACTTTCAGGCTAAAGGACACATGTCAGAATGTGTGACTGGCTCTCTAGGTCGTCCTCAGTGACTTTTTAGACTAAAGTGTTTTCGTATTTTTAGAAAAGTCTCCTGTGGACAGATGTTGAGAACTATAGCACTTAGTGCTAATACACTAACTGTAAGCAATGCATCTACAAATTGTACAAATGTACAATGTGCAATGTGATTATCTGTACACCACGCACGCACACACGCAGGCACGGCGCACGCACACATGCACAGGCACACGTACACGCACACAGTATGTATTGTATAATTGAGGACATCAACATTTTAGCATTTTATTTATACAAATTACAAATTTATGAATGCCATATTTACAATTATTTTGTCCTAAAGCTTGAGTTTACTTAACTAAAAAAATTGATCTGTAAGATCTTAAGGCATCGTGCTGTGACACATTTTCAGATTATAGATCAATATATTCGGCACCTAACCTCTAAATTCCTAATTAACGCCAAAATTTCTCTTGGACCACGAAAATTGGCTATTTCTCAAATTCTACTGTGGCGACATGTGACTCACGCGCACACATACGTAGTAATACACGGCACGCACACACGCACGCACACACACCTCATTTAATTTCAAGGTTTTCACACGATGGCAGAATTCATACAGAATGAATCACTGAAAGAAGACCAATCATCTATCCTGTAACTCCTGTTCATTCCTCTAATTGGGTTTGCACAAAGAAGACCATAACATTGAGACCAGGTTATGACTGACTCACTCCCCGACACGACAGCTGTGACTAATAGCTCTGTGCCTGCCACAGCATAGGCAGCATCTCTCTCTCTCTGGCCGCCTCCACAGCGCCCGAGTGACGTAAAAACAAGAGAAAGAAAGAAAGAAAAAATAAAGTCTGTGCTTCTATCTCTGCTCTTGCCGAGTCTATACTTTCATCTGGGCTCACTGCGTGCGCACAACAGCTTTCACCTCGTATACACAGGCCCGGTGGAGCATGGCGAGAGAGAGAGAGAGAGTAGACCCACCGGCGAAGCAATCAGTCCAACTCATCACTCTATTCCACACCATTACAGCGCCACAATGGGGCAAGCCGCACTGTTGTATTAGGACTGTGTGTGTGTGTGCGTGCGTGTGTGTGTGCATATATCGCTGACAGAGCCTGTCACTGAAGTGATGTGCACTCAATTCACGAGGCTCTGCCCCTCCACCGTCCACTCCCTGAAATCACTGGCACGACTAAACCACCCAACAACACACGCGAGCGATCAGTCACGAACCGACGCCCACTCTCCTCCATTCATTGTCATGAAAAGGAGCGCGATGCATGGGTCGGGGGTTGGGGGGCAGGGTGGGGTCCGTCGCCCGTCTCTCCCTGAAGTAAACACGGCCACTAAGTCATGCTTAAGTTCTGGGTTGCCGTCGCCATTAGCCACCCACGGAGAACTCCCACCAGCAAACTGCAGTGCACACCCCTCCTCTTCATCAACGTCGTCCTGTCATGAATTAGCTTCACACCCCTCCCTGTCTCTTCTTACATGACAAAATATGACGTTCACACGCTTGCTGCTGCATGGGAGTTCTTTATTGTTATTAATCCCCACTTCACAACACGTCGTACGCACGCACACAAAAACACCTCAAATTGAGTAGCCTGGTTTCCAGCCCATAGACCCCGCCCACTCGACTGAGCGCACTGGTGGAGGCTCAGTCTCAGAGTCTGACAGTCAGGCTACAAATTGAGTGCATGCTGCTTCAGTGACAGGCTCTGTCACTGAATTACACACACTCAAACAATCCATCTCTACAGATTGGAAAGTGGCCTTCCTGTCTGTCCACAAGGACAATATGTGGCAGGACTACATGATGCACTTCAGGCCTCTATACGTTGACGTGTGATGATGAATAGTGAAGATTCCCAGGATGGGCTCATTTTGCAACAGATTATGTGTCAAAAAATGCTAATTTCTCACTCCCTGCATACAGTATGGTATGCCATCTGGCAATGCCCATGTGCAGATGCAGATCGATGCGTCAACCCACTGAGGAGCAAAATGGATAGCTAACTGACTGACAGATTTGTGAATTCCTGCCTATAATGACAGCGTTTTGACTACAATAAAATAACATTCTGTTTCCTATAGCAGCCACTCTTCCTCTTCTTGAGCCCCATCATCTCTCCACAGAGAAGGAGAGAGAGAGAGAGAGAGAGAGAGAGAGAGAGAGGCAGAGACCGAATGAGACAGAGAGTGATATTCGTAACAAAGAAAAAACATATACCGTCATCGTAAATCATTTCATCCATTGACCACGCGATGCGAGCGTATATAGCCTAAACATTCGCTTGTTGTGCAGGGAATAATTATATACCGTCTGAAAGAACCTATAGGCTACAGCACTGGATACACTGTGAATGTAATGTTGTAGGTAATGTATTGTACATTCATGTCTTGGACCCCAGGAAGACTAGCGGACATTAACCCATTCTTATAGTTATACTTTAGCTATTGAAAAATAGCAGATCTACAAGCTCATAGTGCGGCACCGAGTGCCGCACTACGAGCTTGTAGATCTGCTCTTTTTGAAAAATCATGAAAATGTGTTGCAAATCTTTGAATATATATTCTTTCAGAGCGAGCGTTTTTAACTCAAATCTTGGGGAGGGGGGTCCGTGGCCAAATACAGATACTGCTGGGGGTCCTTGACGTGAAAGAGGTTGAAGCACCACTGACATAATAGAAACATGGGGTTTTAATTTTCAGAAAACTGTCAGGATTTCCGTCAGAATAATGTGGATCTGTACTCCTTTATAAATAAACAGGTCAAAACAGAGAGACAGATGTGTGCTTGGGTTGTCCATTAGAGCACATGGTCCCCTGGATGCTCCCTGCAGCAGCAGCACAACAACACAGTGCCCCTCAACGTGTCAGTCAGAGGCCTTTGAAGGATCTCTGTGGGTTTGTTATGATAGGACCATGGTGACAAGTGAATAGCTAGGAGAGGAGAACCCCTCCTAATGTTTCACAGGTCTGTGTGTGTGTGTGTGTGTGTGTGTGTGTGTGTGTGTGTGTGTGTGTGTGTGTGTGTGTGTGTGTGTGTGCGCGCGCACGTGCGTTTGTGTGTGTGAGGTAGAGGCTGACTGACTGACTGACTGACAGACAGTTTGAGACAGGAATTCTACCATAATAAAGTCTGATGGGACTTTTCAGACACACACACCCACCCACCCACCCACCCACCCCCACCCCCACACACACACACACACACACACACACACACACACACACACACACACACACACACACGCAAGAGACTGGCGTTTGATTTTTGCTCTAGTATCTTATAGGCCAGGCAACTCTTCCACACTATTTGAACGCTACGGAGTCTGTAATTCCACCTCACCAAAGTTCAATACAGGCTGATCTAAATATATCAGAAAATATCTTTAAAATATATTGCATGTAACAGTGCACAGTTTGTGCAATGTTTTGGGCGGCATAGTGCAGGACAGTTGTAGGTTGTTCATTATTGATGGTGCTTCTTATTGTTATTTCTTACCTTTAATCTTATCTGTACCTTTGTAACTCTAACTGCTGTGCTGCCTCGGGGTGACTGATATATATCCCACCGCAGGATCAATACATAAGGTATCCATCTACAGTATCTGAATGGGTTTCAAGTATATAGGCCTAGGAGTTATTTACGTAATGGAAGGGATGGGGAGGCGGTACACCTCTATTACTCACTTTCAGAGCTTCTGAAAAACAGACCATTAGACTGAATTAGAAATGTGTGCGTGTCAACGAGACTCCATCTGCTGTGAATGACGCAGGGAAAACTAGACCTACAGTCACACTAATAAATAATGAATGCAACGCCGGCCTACATAGAAGCAAGTTTTATACGGCAATAATATTCAGCCATTGTTTAGTCAAAGTTTCTCTAAATAAACGTGTTTTTATTGAGATCGGGAACGTTCATAGCTCAGTAATGAAGAGGTAAAAGGCGAAGATTTTCCACTCTATCTACACACAGAAAGGTTTTCCAAAGACTATTTAGTTTGCTACTATTTACTTTACCCTGTGGTTTACCTTGACGTTTATTTTACCTTCTGTGTCTTGATGGGTACAAACTAGTAAACACACATGTACTGTACGCACGCACGCAAACACACACACACACACACAAACACACACACACACACACACACACACACACACACACACACACACACACGTGCGCGCGCGCGCAAACAAGTTCACAAGCTTCTAGATCGGCACTTTTCAGCAGGGCAGTATAAATTAGGCATATCACCGTCTAGGGAGAAATGATGATGTTTGGTACTGTGTGTGAATGTGCTTTGTAGATGAAGGATGGTTTGGGATGGAGCAAAAGAAAGACAGAGAGAGGAAAGAGAGACTTCTAAGCGGTGAAGGAGAGGTCGAAGGCAGGGGGGGGGGGTGTAGAAGGAACGAGGGTCGGGAATGGAAACAGAGAGAGATCACAGGGAAAGAGAGAGAGATGAAACATGTGAAAGGAGGAAGTGGAGGGGGAGGAGGGGGCACAGAGGAAGGGTAGATGGAGATGGATGGAGGGAGAGCGATAGAAAGGGCAGTAGTGAAAGAGTGGAGGAAACAGTAAGGGGATATTAATAAAAACTAAATTTCTTACCAAGAATTCCCACATTGGTTTATATTCAACCACCCAGGGGGATTTTTGACAGCTGCTGAAAGTTGGGGTACCATACAACCATTATAAGGCAAAATGTTCTAAATTTCATTATACTTATAAGTATCATGTGACGTGTCACAAATGTGACGAGGTCAGCACATTATTTTGACCTCACCACGTGTTTATGGCCGTTTTTAACCCAATTAAGGAGTGTTTTTGGTGCAAAACGAATGCTTGGAATGGATTCAGAATGATGACCACTTGAAATTTAGAACATTTTGCCATACAGTATGTGACCAGATTTTACTTAGAGACTGCCATTGTGCAAATTCCAGCTTTTCACCAGAGGAGAAAAAGGTTTTATTTTTTATTTTTTTAAATGAGTTAATAGCACAGGCAGACTCTTCACATACTAGAGCATGTCTGAAATAAGTGTCAGAGCTGAAATCGACATGTAAATATGAAATAAATGCTTAAACTGCATGTAGCAGAGCTAGATGTAATGTTAGAGACCACATAAGTGAACCTTTTAAGCCTGTTTATATCCCAGATTATACAGATTATACTGATAATATTCCCTGACTAACGGGGGAGTGCAGAGGTGAGGTGAGGACAGCGACGAGAGAGACGGATAGATAGAGGTGAAATGGGAAGCCTGCGGGACGAGAGGAGAGGAGGGTTGGGGCAGTAATACTGTATCCCATCAGGGCATTCGAAAATAGCAATGGTGTTCGGTTTGTTACCCTCATAAAATATCATCACGTCATACAATGACAATCAGAGATACAGACGTCTACTCTGGACGGACATTGTCCTCCGTTGAAGCTAGTTCCCAGACTCTGCCGTCTCAAAGTCATGGTTCCTATACTTATTATGTCTATGCAGTAGGGTAGGGTGCAAACTGTAGTGCAGTGGGAGAGTGTGCATGGCACTTGAGGGAAGGATTCTGATTCACTAGGGAGGTATTCTGTGTGAAGGGAAGGATTCTGTTATAGGGAGCTATTCTGCCTGAAGGGAAGGATTCTGATTCACTAGGGAGGTATTCTGCGTGAAGGGAAGGATTCTGTTATAGGGAGCTATTCTGCGTGAAAGGAAGGATTCTGTTATAGGGAGCTATTCTGCGTGAAAGGAAGGATTCTGTTATAGGGAGCTATTCTGCCTGAAGGGAAGGATTCTGATTCACTAGGGAGGTATTCTGCCTGAAGGGAAGGATTCTGATTCACTATAGGGAGCTATTCTGCCCGAAGGGAAGGATTCTGATATAGGGAGCTATTCTGCCCGAAGGGAAGGATTCTGATTCACTAGGGAGGTATTCTGTGTGAAGGGAAGGATTCTGTTATAGGGAGCTATTCTGCCTGAAGGGAAGGATTCTGATTCACTAGGGAGGTATTCTGCGTGAAGGGAAGGATTCTGTTATAGGGAGCTATTCTGCGTGAAAGGAAGGATTCTGTTATAGGGAGCTATTCTGCGTGAAAGGAAGGATTCTGTTATAGGGAGCTATTCTGCCTGAAGGGAAGGATTCTGATTCACTAGGGAGGTATTCTGCCTGAAGGGAAGGATTCTGATTCACTATAGGGAGCTATTCTGCCCGAAGGGAAGGATTCTGATATAGGGAGCTATTCTGCCCGAAGGGAAGGATTCTGATTCACTATAGGGAGGTATTCTGCCTGAAGGGAAGGATTCTGTTATAGGGAGGTATTCTGCCTGAAGGGAAGGATTCTGAAGTTGGATCCTTTCTTGGAGGAGTAAAGCATCACGAGTCTAAGCATTAAAAGTCTAATGCTAAGTCTCTCCATAGTCTTAGCATTATCAAGACTTCATAATGGATGAAAGGGGTCATCTATGACTCATAGATGACCCGGTGGCTATATTGTAGCGGTCCGGCACCTAAGCTGCTAAGACAGCCTGACCGCGTGTCGCGAGTTCGACTCCCGATCCCAACAACCTTTGCCGCGCGTCAACCCCCCCCATCTCTCTCCCCACTCCAATAAAGGCAGAAAAAGCCCCAAAAAATATCTGTAAAAAAAGGACAGTAAATGGAATGCCTCATTTGTTAGACTGTATTTTGTTATACTGTAATGTTCAGTAATTTAGCACTGTAAAACCTATACATTTAGCAGGAAAAAAAATACGACTCAAGACACATGGAACACATTCTAAATAAAGTGAACTTTTATAGGATATAGCCGGCCTGTGATGTGACATCTGCATTGCGGCTCCTTCCAGCCCCCCTGCAATGTTTTTAACTTTAACTTTTTGGGACTGTTTAGTTGCATGAACAAAACTGAATAACGGCCACCCCTAGAGAGGACAGAACATCCAGGAGGTCAGGATGACACCCAAGGCCTTATCCCTTATCTCTAAACTTCTTTTCCTTCTCTCTTTTTTTTTTTTACTGTTTTGATTATTATTATTGTATAGTAATAGTTCAAATAGCTATATCTACAAGCTCACAACGTGTCGATGTAGATCGGTATTTTCAAATAGTGCTACTGCTTGCAATAACACACACCCAAGAGGAGAGAGAAATAGAGAGAGGCAGAGACAGTCTATTTGGGGGCTCTTATATAAGGGCTGAGGACTGAGGCACACCTGCAGAGTCAGAGGTACGCTGACGCTCACACGCACGTGCGCTCGCTCGCACGCGCGCGCACACACACACACACACACACACACACACACACACACACACACACACACACACACACACACACACACACACACACACACACACACACACACACACACACACACACACACACACACACACACACACACACACACACACACGTGTATAATGCTTGTGTATAATTATGCCATGGCTGGTTGTTACCCAACTCCCGAGAAAAGGTATGACTGATCAGATGGTGACAGATGCGCATGTGCCATGCGTCTGTGTGAGGGTGAACAGTGTGCCATGCGTCTGTGTGAGGGTGAACAGTGTGCCATGCGTCTGTGTGAGGGTGAACAGTGTGCCATGCGTCTGTGTGAGGGTGAACAGGGTGCCATGCGTCTGTGTGAGGGTGAACAGGGTGCCATCCGTCTGTGTGAGGGTGAACAGTGTGCCATGCGTCTGTGTGAGGGTGAACAGTGTGCCATGCATCTGTGTGAGGGTGAACAGTGTGCCATGCGTCTGTGTGAGGGTAAACAGTGTGCCATGCATCTGTGTGAGGGTGAACAGTGTGCCATGCGTCTGTGTGAGGGTGAACAGGGTGCCATGCGTCTGTGTGAGGGTGAACAGTGTGCCATGCGTCTGTGTGAGGGTGAACAGTGTGCCATGCGTCTGTGTGAGGGTGAACAGGGTGCCATGCGTCTGTGTGAGGGTGAACAGGGTGCCATGCGTCTGTGTGAGGGTGAACAGTGTGCCATGCGTCTGTGTGAGGGTGAACAGTGTGCCATGCGTCTGTGTGAGGGTGAACAGTGTGTCGATCGCATTTGCCTGTCTAAGATGGCATAGCCTCGCGGACGTGGGGTGGAGGGGGTGAACCAATAGGGAGCCAGCGTCAGTTTCCAGCACTAGTTTGATCCGCCACTCTATGCCAAGAAAAGCTCGGGTACTTTCAGGCTAGAGATGGCAGGCATGACCTGGAACTGAACTGAACTGGCCCTTCACCGAGCCTGTCTCCCTATACGAGACCATGCGTTGTTCTGTAACTGGCTTCTGAAACCCAGCCAAACCACGACGGACAGAGTCAGAGCATTTATACAGCTCTGATCCCAACGGGGAGAGGCTATACGACTGCATTGACATCCACTTCAGACCTCCTCTCTGAGGAGTCATCTACAGCTACTTGTCTGACCATAAGGAGGCCGCAGGGAGCTCTTGCAGAGCTACTGTGTGGGAGTGGGAGCTTCGCAGAGCCCTTCCATTACACCCAGCAGGAAGTGCTTTGGAATATGCAACTATCCATTACCTCAGCAATTACCTATCTATTACTTTTGTAGTAATCAAATCATAGAGAAATTGAACACATTGAGCAAATATGTAATGAGTAGTGCCAAATACTTATATACTACCCAGAAACCGGGAAATACACAGAAATAGCTATACATAAACAGCAGAAAGCTCGGAAACCAGGGAGAATTGTACATCACAAAGGACACAATTATTGTTGTAAAAAATCTCACAATTATTGTGCGATTTTTTTTTAAAGAAAAAGTGATTTTGGATGTCCTGTCCCTTTAAGTCCTATATACTTTTTCAAATGATGAATAGCAAAAAATAGCACAAAACTTATCAACACATTTTAAATATAATTCCAAGACTGCAATGTTGATTAAGTTCAAACAGGAGGTGGCAATCGCGAGATATAGAAAAGGTGCAGGCAGGGCTTGCATTTGTTTAATTATAGGATGTAGCCATGCTGCAAATGCCCTCTCTATCAAATTCAAAAGCTACAATAACAGGCATGCCTGCAATTAGGACACGCCTGTTAGAAGAAGATACTGTCGCCTTGTCATAATATTGACACAGAACTAATTTGCCACAGAACTGAAGTGTACTATTTTTATTATTATGATCAAAGGCACATAATGACTGTGTGTGCATGAATAAGCAGAAAAGGGATGAGATGAGAGGGAGGGAGACGCCTGTTATTTTCTTCATTCACAGCATAAGCTATGGGGACCAAACACACATGGAATGTATTAAGAACATGTTTAAAACATGGTAAAGCGTAATGAGAGCATTTACCATGTTCTCATTCTCGTTATCATTTATAACATATATTTCAAATTGTGTGTGTCGGTGTGTTTGTGTTTAAGTTACCTAATTTTAAAAATGTAGTAATAGTTTAACAAACTCAAGTCAAAAAGCAATCACATGATAACTGATGTTGAAATTGAAAGAGTGCCTGAAATAAATACTTTTGTGTTGGAGTAATAATAGAACATTAGGCCAGAATCTGCATATAAATGATATCAGAGCTAACATGATAAAGAATTCAATTGCAATTGACTGTTGTGCGTGCATGCACGTTCTGATGATTTCTATCCCTCGCTCTCTTCTACACTGTATATGTACAGTATAATGTGTGAACTTGTATACGCATGATCGTTTTCCACCTAACTTTTACATGTACAAGACAAACAAAGACAGAGCGCAAAAAAGAGTGAGAGCACATGGGCGAGCCAGCGACAGACAAAGAGACAAGGGGGGGAGATTGCCGAGATAGGATTGTCAGCGCTGCACAGATATGAAAGGAGGTTAGGGTTGGCAGAGGAGAGGAACAGAATACCCAGATGATCTAACTGGCATGAGGGAAAATGAAGAGGGAGAAAAAAGGTTTGCGGCGAGCTATACGAGAGCTGAGAAAGAAGAACAGCACAAAAGAAAAGTGGGTGAATAAAGGCCCTCATTGAGCACAGCCCAGAGTCTACCTGCCGCCTGCTGTTGCCTAGGTTACCGCTTCTGATGGGCTGACAGAGGCCAACAAGGTGAATGGATGGGGGGGGGGGGGGGGGGGGGGGTCATGCCATGGACAAACACAAACATGAGGAACAGAATGAGGATGGGGGAAAGTGATCAGAAATGTCTGTTTCCAAACCTCGCTGTTTTGCTTTGCTGTTGTCATGTCTCTTGTCCTGTGGGAGGCGGGTTCAACTGTATATTTCGTTCTGGTATAGACAAGTCACACAAACATAAATGCACGCACGCACATGTGTGCGCGCACGCACACACATACACAACTGTGACACAATTCAATGCCCTTAAAAAACCAAAAATATCCAAGGCAACCCACTCTCTATAAACTTGAAACTGACATATTGCATTAGGTACCGGCTAACGGATATTAAGGGAGAGGGACAAAAAACATGATGACGTCCAGATTACGTGGCAGTGGGCTGTTGCTCTACTAGGATTAGGGATAAATCCTAAACATAAAAAATATATAAAAAATGATGACCTAAATATGTGCCTCAAGAGTTGTGAATGACAAAATGGACCCAATAAGCCCCTTAAAATGACTGAGATTGCTCTCAGTCTCCTGATTGCCTGAATAGTTCATCTCATACACATGTGCACGCACGCACACGCGCTCGCGCACACACACACACACACACACACACACACACACACACACACACACACACACACACACACACACACACACACACACACACACACACACACACACACACACACACACACACACACAGAGGATATAGTGTTTTGATATAGATTTTACAAAAGTTATATGACTTCCAGCAGGTTCTACTGCTGCACCCTAAAGCACTGAATCTGTCTATATCGATCTCTCTCTCACCCTTAGAGATGCCCCGATCAATCAGCCACCGATCTGTGATCGGCCAATATTCACTCCAAATGACTCGATCGGTGATCTGCAATTTACTCTATCTGTGATCGTCAATTTACCCTATCTGCAGAAACCGTCTTATACCATTTAAGTGGTATAAAAGTCAATCAGATATATAATTTTGCATCTTTGTGACAGGCCTAAAGCAGGAACAATAACTTTTGAAATATCCCCCAAAAACCTGATAGGAGCATCTCTCTCTCTCTCTCTCTCTCCCCCCCCCCCTCCCTCCGGGAACAGCAGATGTTATCAAATGCGTACCTGGCTCTACCCCTGCATAAATAAATATAAACACACACATAAATTTGCTCAACAAAACACAAAACACCGGCCATGGCATGAATAGCCAAAAGCCCCTCCATCCCTGCTGTTGAAATTGTCTTCTATCTTTAACAATATCAGACCGGGAACGATGCATGTCGAAAACAATGCAAGTTGAAAATGCATACCCTGTCTGCCTGTCTATTTTTTGCTCATATATGTAGAATTGTAGATATCTGTATCTCTCCGCCTGTGTCGCTTTTATGCCCATTTATGATGTTCTGTGTCAGGCATGCCCAAATAATATTTGGGCATGCCTGACACAGAACATCACCTAGACTAGACTCCATATTATGGAGTCTAGGCCAGACTATGACGTCGTATTGATGAGCTATAGGCCTATGGGCGTATCGGTCGGACCGGGTGTTACTGGACAACCGCCCATCCAACTGACTCAACGTCAGGCACGGTACTCTCTGGTTGTCGGCGATGTGCTCGCCGAGGTTGAAGTCACAGATCTTGACTTGTATATTGGCGATTATTCTTTTTAAAGACCTTTCGCATATTAGATTATTAATGGATTATTGTATGAACTTTATTTTAACTTAATGAAATTATTTTCTGTAATCGATTAGTGTTGTTGCACCCCCATGTCGATATATTAGTACAGCGTTGTACAGCTCTGGACAGGAACTGTACGCCATAGCCGGGTATATATCAGGTCCGACCAGACCAACGACCATTAGCATTCATGCTCACTCTCTGACTCTGCAGCATTTCATTCCCCACAGACGACGGCGCCGGCTCTGCTACGTAGCTACACGATGCTCACTTTTATACTCTTGTCTCCTTGACAACAGAGGCCCTGTCGAGGGCTACTGCTGCTACAGATAGCATTGGTAGGTATAGGACGCAAACAAGTGCAGGCTATACACAAAACAGCCTAACCTTGGATCTTAACGTATGATAGCATGTATAATGTAAGTAAAACCACCTGTATACAGACAGATATCACTGTGACAACCTTTGTGAATGCCTGGCTGAATTGATAATTCAGATAAAGAAAGTGAAAGTAACATTCAGAACACGACACATGCTGTATGTAAGGCTCATGTTGCAGCACTAATCTTGTTTCTTGAGTGACTGTATATCAACGAAACTTGAGATGACAAGAAAGAACGCAAGACAAAGAAATCGTCAGTTATCATGTTAAAACATCAGCTGACACACACACACACACACACACACACACACACACACACACACACACACACACACACACACACACACACACACACACACACACACACACACACACACACAGCAGTGTAGATGGCCACTCTCCTCGGGGCCTGCTCCTTGTGAAGCGAAGCCCCCACTGTATCTGTTGTCTGATCTTCCTTCACAATCACATCTTCTGATACAGGGCCTCTTTCCTGGACCTACGGTCCCCCATGGGCAAACACCAGTCTAAGCCGCAGCTACGCACACCATCAGTGGTGCACTTAGATGATTAATATTAGATTATGGCCCATTGTTTTTTTTTAAAACTCATGACCTGCTCATGAATAACATATACTGTAGCTATCTGGTCAAAGCCCTGTGTGAGCCAAAAAAGCTCACTAAACCCTGGGAAACTTTACTTGCCAGCCAACTCATCTGCACAGAACAGAATTAGGTCTGTAGGGATGCAACGGTTCAGTTAAAGGACAACTTTAGTTTTAGGTTGTTATTAGAGAAAGTAAGTGTCAATTTTCTTTCATTTTCTGCATTATTTCGTTTTAGCGACTTTTACAGGGGATGGGGGCCTAAAACATGAACCTTGGTTAAAAAAAACTAAAGTTGTCCTTTAACTGGTTCAGTTCCAACCGTTTTTTGGGCCACGGTTGTGTTTCGGTAAGGTTCGAAAAAGTAAAAATAGTGAAAGTGAAAATAGAATTCTCTCTTTATTTTGCTTATAAGAATAAAGCTTTTCTATTCAGTTACATTCCAGAATGACAACATCATAATTATCTGCGTTTAATAATTGTATTTTCACTGTCACTGACTTCACCAAGGGAGAGGCACTGTCAGAAAGAAATCACTTTATAGGAATAAAGCTCCGTTGTTCTGTTTGTTTTAATATCTGTGTAAGGATTTAACAATGTTACGCTTACAATGCTGAAAACTTATAAGAGCTGTAGTGTTGGAAATAACTACATTTTTGAACGATCATGCCACAAAGAGTCTAGCTGACAACAACGGAAATCAATGCAATAGGCTATATTATTTATATATAGTAATGCTAATTTATTCATCTGATGGTGTTGCTACAACACCATTGAATTTACTTGAGGGGGTTCTCCAGTGTCACACACAATTTCGCAACAAGAAAGTGTAAAGTTGTAACACGGAATATAATTGCTAAACAGTGGATGGCAAACCATACAGCTAAATATTAAACCGAGAAGGGCATTCATTCTCTACAACGGGGGCCGGACAACATAGAAAACTTTATATACAATCCTTTATTCCCTCTACAGTCTACACCACAGCTTGCAGATTGGCTATTTTCGTCAATTGTTTGCCAATTTGTACCACATGTTGCCTGGTATGACATGCCCAGAATAAAGGGCCTTTTAAAACGTGAAGCGACATAACGCGCCTATAGTTCATTTTCAATGAGACCTGCGTTTTTGCGCAGAGCACTGGGGAGCAGTCGCGGCATGCGACAACGCAAGCGTATTTACGTGAGCGCTGTCCCGTGAATTTGTTGCGCGCATGCTCGTTTCGTGCACGCGACTCTGGATACTGTTTCGCTTATTTTTTACGCTTGCGTTGTAGCGCCCCTCTTGAGCAGACTCTGAAAAGGCTAATTGTATATCGCCTACCCCAATGTTGTACCCGTTGTCAAAGTATAGAAAATTGCCCATTATCCGACATAGTACTTGGGGGCCAGTCTACCAGTAAGACGCGCAAACGCGGGAAGCGAACGCAGCTCGTACATATTTGGGGTTTTTTAAGATTTATTTTTAAGTTATTATTTTTTTAACTTAGCCATAACCATATAAGGAGTCCCCAAAGCAGCTATACGTCCAAATATGGAGTGTGTTGCATCAAGCTCCATATATGGGCACAAAGGGGGGACACACGGACACACACACACACACACACACAGACAGACAGACAGACAGACATGATCTGCTAGGTCTCATAGTAAGTGCTCACTGCGTTCGCAATGAGGTCAATACTATGACATCAGGGATCTCCATTGGGGAGTCTATGACATCAGCATTATGACAATATAACAGACAGATTGTTGTGTTGTGACTGAGGGTCCATGACCTCAACACCTCTTCAGATAGGGGTTCACACAGCCTATTGAGCCTAATACATCAACTTGGGGGTCCTTAACATGAAAGTGTTTGAGAACCACTGATGTAACAGTCAGAGTCACACACACACACACACACACACACACACACACACACACACAGTATAGTACAGTGGCAATGTGCAGTCACGTTGTTCACGACTGCAGGCAATGTGCTGTTGCTGCTGCTTCTGCTGCTGTTGCTGGAGAGTCGGAAGAAGTAAAGATCCAACTGAACTCATGTGAGTTTACTAAGTTTAGGGGGTTCATTGTTTTCTCATTCTGCAAATTTGTTTCACCATGCATTCATGCCATCCTGATTCTGTATAATAACTGACAGCAGGCGCTGAGGCCATCGACTGATCTGCTGGTAGTTTGTTTCTCCATGCCCAGACAGAGAAAGTGATGGAGGTACGCAAACAACGCTTCCCTCTCCGAGCCTGTGAATGGGACAATAGCTCTATCTGTCTTTCTGGGTGTTCCTCGTGTTCCCTAATGGATTCTGCTATATTATACAATGGGAAAATGAAAGCCTTCTCACCAGTGCAGCACTTTACTCATATGAAGCAGATATGAACATCAGCTAAATGGATACAATTTAACTAACAGACAAAGGGGTGTTATGCACACACACACACACACACACACACACACACAGCACTGCCTCTTCTATGCCCCCGCGTATCTTAGTCAGCATCCGGCTGCCTATCAAAGCATCGTTCATATAACAGTCCCTTTCATTCATGCTGTGTTAGTGGCGTTGTGATTCATGGAGATGGCCATGGAGACCTACATGCGCTCTGACAAATGTGACCGTGGCAGGCTCAGCGCGGTGAGCAGCATGCAACGCATCAACACACCGAGGTCACCAAGGTCGAGGTGTGCTTAATGGAATGACCACGATTTTTCTCCCAAGCACAGGAAACAACCTCCCTCACATCACCTGCATCCATCTCTCCACAATGCTTATAGCGTATAATATTACCGACGTTGGCGTCAAACTAATAGAGCGGTAAGAGACAGAAAGGTTCTCACTGACCTTCTCCAGCTTTTCAAAGTGCTCCCTCAGGAACTTCATAGGACGCTCAGGCTTGGCGATGCAGAGGTTGACAATGCACTCTTTCAGGATCTGCTGAATGTTGTGCTTCTGCACGAAGACCTCGCAGCCCTTCAAACTCTCGTCTTCTTCCAGATTGGAGGAGGAGGAGGAAGTGGCCATTATCTTTTTATCTGTGGGGGGGGGGTATAGGAGGGGCAAAACAAGAGGGGTGTTGGATGAGAGGGGAGTAGTGACGATTAGAGGGAGGGAGAATGAGAGGCAGGACAACAGTGAACATTTAAGCCCCTGGTGGTTGTTTGTTTGTGTGTCTTTGACGGATGGTGTGAAATGAAGTATACACCCTGCATCTCCCTGAGCAGCTAGCATTCAAGATGTATGCATGGAGCATGTGTCTGTGGTGATGTAAATGGACAATTAAGTTAATGCGTCACTGGAACAATGCTATGAAACTAGCTGTCAACACTACTGAAGACCTGTGCAGGAACAATGCAAGTGGGAAGAAAAGCACATATAGGTCTACAAGAGAGTAACTATATTGTATAATAGCACACATTTAAAACATCTCTCCGGTTTATGGCTCCAATAATAGGTTTGAGCTCAGTTAGTAAAATAACACAGTAGAGATTACCTACTGAACAAGTAAGATGGGTAGGAACCAAAACTACTTTGACACACCTTTACCTCTTTAAAGACCTGTCTTATGAACAGGACATAACACAAGGTATACAAATATGAACTGTGTGTGTGTGTGTGTGTGTGTGTGTGTGTGTGTGTGTGTGTGTGTGTGTGTGTGTGTGTGTGTGTGTGTGTGTGTGTGTGTGTGTGTGTGTGTGTGTGTGTGTGTGTGTGTGTGTGTGTGTGTGTGTGTGTGTGTGTGTGTGTGTGTGTGTGTGTGTGTGTGTGTGTGTGTGTGTGTGTGTGTGTGCGCGCGCGAGAAAACAGCGCACCTGTTCCTGTAGCCAATAGATAACAGTAGCCTACAGTAGCTAAGCTAACGCAGGTAGCACATCTTGCTGCAGTGACAATCGAATCACGACAAGAAATCACAATGGCTGCACACTGTGCACAGTTCAACGTTTTGCCACCATGTCTTATTAAGTTACTGTTTTACATAAAGGAGGCTGTCATCAAAACACGGCCTCTGTGTCGTACTCTGTCGCCCTTACCGTTATGTTTGGGAGGATGCTGAGAAAACACAGTGGGAGAGGGATGAAGCTGAATGCTGGGATGCTGCTGCTGCAGCTGGCTTGAGTCGAGATCCCATCACCGGAGAGGGCTGGCCACGCTGTGATTGGCTAGTTGGTTGTCAGGCAACCGATGATGAGAGAGGATACCTATATAAAAGATAACGTAGCCCAGATGTTTTGTTACTTACTATTGTATTTTTATACACGGTCTGTAAGGTTTTGTAGTTAAATAGAAACTAGGTTTGGGGGAAGAAGACACAGACCAGACAAAACAATATTTTGTCTAAACAGACGTCAATTAAACTGTTTTAACTATTATTGTTTGCATCTATCGTATGTGAACTAGCTAGCTGGCTGACTGGCATCACTGTACTGAATGATTGTAGCTCTGTTCCAACTTCCCAGGCTCTTATTAACCTACAAAGAGGTCCAAGAGCGGTTGCTTTGACAACTAACTACCCAATCACAGCGCGGCCGTCCCTCCGGGCTATGTGATCTGCGTCTGCCTCTTGTGTTGCGTCGTCTCTGGTGACGTCGGCGTTACGTCTGTGTGTCATGTCTTGTTTGGGCTCTGCTCTGATTAGCTGAACGCTACCAAACAAACATGGCGGAACATGAGCACCAGACAGCAGCAGCAGCAGCAGCAGAAACAGCCCCACCAAACACCTCCGCCGCCGGACAGTTCCACTTCACGGTGCCGAAGAAGGAGATCACCACCGTCCCCGACATGGGGAAGTGGAGGCGGTCCCAGGCGTACGCGGACTACATGGGCTTCATCCTGACGCTGAATGAAGGCGTGAAGAGGAAGAAGATGACGTGCGACTACGATGTGTCCGAGACGGTGGAGAGACTGCTGACCATGCTGGGGACGCTGGACCGCTGGATCGACGAGACCCCTCCCGTGGACCAGCCGTCCCGCTTCGGGAACAAGGCCTTCAGGACGTGGTACGCCAAGCTGGACGAGGAGGCGGAGTCGCTGGTGGCCGCGGTGCTTCCTGCGGAGGTGCGCGCCGCGGCCCAGGAGGTAGCGGAGTATCTAAAGGAGTCTGTGGGGAACCCCACCAGGATAGACTACGGGACGGGCCACGAAGCCGCGTTCGCCGCCTTCCTCTGCTGCCTCTGCAAGGTCGGAGCTCTCCGGGCGGACGACCGGCTGGCCATCGTCTTCAGAGTGTTCGAAAGGTACCTGGTGTTGACGCGAAAGCTGCAGAAGACGTACAGGATGGAGCCCGCCGGGAGCCAGGGCGCGTGGGGCCTGGATGACTTCCAGTTCTTGCCCTTCATATGGGGCAGCTCGCAGCTGGTGGATCACCCCACGCTGGAGCCCCGGCACTTTGTGGAGGATAGGGCGGTGAATGAGCATCACCAAGACTACATGTTTATGGAGTGCATCAAGTTCATCAATGAGATGAAGACGGGGCCCTTTGCGGAGCACTCGAACCAGCTGTGGAACATCAGTGCTGTCCCCGTCTGGTCCAAAGTCAACCAGGGCCTGATCAGAATGTACAGAGCTGACTGCTTGGAGAAGTTCCCTGTCATCCAGCATTTCAAATTTGGTAGTCTCTTGTCTATCCAGCCAGTGAAGCCTTCGCCTTGACAGTCAACGGAGGAAGAAGAACATGTATGTGACTGTGACGGATAGACCAAACTTCCAACAAGACTTATTCCCCCTCCTCATGCCCTCTCCTCCCATTCAGATACAACACTAGCACAATGTATACATAGATTTCCACACCAAATCGTGAAAACCATTCATGCATGCATGCAAGTGCAATTCTGCAGGAATGTGGTCCTGGAAGATGATGTGTACAATGAAAGGCTTAGAATCTATGATTTTGTCCCGTTTATTATTCATATTCATGGAGAGAATGTGTCCTCTTATTTGAGGTATAATATGTGGAACCTTTTTCTAGAAGCGTACAATAAACAACAAAGTGTTTATTTAAAATGATTGGTTAAGCTTTGTCACGTACAAAGGTGTGATAGGCCTGCTATTTTGTATTGGAAGTGGACTGGAATGTTATTAACTCACCTAATAGTTTTCTCCTATTTTGACCAACTGTTCTGTTGTCAACATCATAATCATATAATACACAATATACACGCCAGCAACAAGTGTGCTTCGGTTTTATGTATTCACCTAGTGAAAATGGGTAAATGTTTCAGTATTTTTTCCCCCCACATTATAGAATAACCTCCCCTCCCCAAAGGATATGGACAAGACTAAACTAAACTACACAGGATTAAGCTAAATCACCGTTATACAGTTGTTTTTATCACTTCCTGAAGAGTCAATAAAGTTTAAAATAAAGTTTTGAACCAGAAACAATTGTAAAGCTGGTATTTATTATTGAATGCTTGAATCTATGATTGTGTTCCTTTATTTATTGCACGATTGTCCAATTTGAGGTATGAGAAATCATATCGCATACAATGAACAATGGGTGTGGGATTTCATTTTAGTATAATATGGATCTTTAAAAAAAACAAATGGGCATCTTGGATTAGGTGTGTCAATATTTATGCTCGCAGGGATAAGCTACAACTGTGGGGGGAAACTATTTTTCATTTTAACCATGTCTTTAAATGTCCAGAATGGGGTTTATTTTAGCCTATATTAGATCACATAACGTAAAATCTCCAGACTCCAGGTTATGAAATGGCTAAACTAAATATTTCACAATTTAAACAAAATCACCGTTATGAAACTGCCTTGTGTAAGTTGTGTTTCCTCACATTATATATTGCCGAACTCCTAAGTGTCAATAAAGGTTTGGTCTTTGAATCAGGCGCTGCCGTAAAGTTGTGTGTTTTTGTCGTGGAGTCATAGCAACCGTAAACATGGCGGCCACAGTAGCTGAAGATAAACGTGCTTCTGCTGAAGTTTTGAGAAGTCTTGCTAGACATTTAAATTGTCTCAATGAAGACAACAAGACAACACGGAAAAGGTCGCTGGAAGCCATCAAAAGGGAAACTATTGATGCGGGTCTTTCTAGTGGCGTGTTACAAGAGGTTTTCTCTTCTCTCCTCAAGTCTCTGCTGAAGTGCCTGTCAGACCCGATGGAGAGATGCAGGGAGACTGCTATTCTGATGATGGGAGACTTTATTCGGTGTGTTCCTCGCCCGGAAGAATCGCTGCCGTATTTTATTCCCTGCGTGGTCCTGCGACTCGGAGGAGAGGAGGTCGTGGAGCCAGCAGAGGAGCTCCGTTTGTCCCTGATGGAGGTTCTGACTCTCACTGTGCAGGTGTGTGGGAGGCATCTTGCTCCATATCTGGACGACATGATCAAGATTTTGCAGAGAACAACCATTGATCCTTTTCCAGACGTCAAAAGAGAAAGTTGCAAATGCATTGTAAACTTTGGAAAGTGTGTACCAGGTAAGTGAGCAGCACTGAGCAGGATTTGTTGTTAAAATGCGTTGCCATGGTTCCCGAGGCACGCTTACAGTCCTTTACTTACGCCTCAGTCACTAGCTCACTCACTACTATGGCAAGCAACCATCTATTATCTAATCACATAACTCTATAGTAATAGTAACATATAGTAGTAGTAACCAGCCTGTTTAAGTTTGACCAAAACACAGCTTTAAAGGTCAGAAGGTCCTTCTTTTTGTGTGTATGGTGACAACTGTTCCTTCAACTGAAATGAGAAGATTTGGTTGAAATGTTATCATCTATCTGATGTTTTTTCTTCAGAAGTTTCAGTACATTTATTCTAGACCTCCTCATTGATTTGTAACCTTGCAGGTGTTCATCTTGAACACCGCCATCCAGGTCCTTGTTCCTTTGTAACGCTTTAAACTTGATATTATTTACTACTATCAAATGTGTTTACTTTTTACATCTGTCTATCTGTCTGTCTTCGGATTATGCCCCATTATGGACATAACCTTACGTCCCAGACAGTGCTGACATTAGTGATTATTGCCGTCATAGACTGCCATCAAAACACATTTTCTCACCCATGCAATAATAACCCATGCAGCCAATGTTGGGCTTAATGATGTTACTGACCATCTAAGCAAAGGTGATAAAATGGATATACTATACTAGACTGAAGCCCTTTGGGAAATGATGCCCGCCCCCGCTCATAGAGTTACTGTATACTGTATATTATATATACTAGAATAAGTACATCCCACCCTTCCACTAATTTCAAAGAAAGTTGCTCACCCAGCACACAGTGCCCAAGGGACAGCTTTCTTCCAGCAAGGTACTTCATTCATTGCATCATTGTGGTCACTGGTCACTGCATGCTGACCCGACCACAGTGATGCAATGAAAGTAGTGTCCTTCTTCATGCATCTGCATCACACATTACCTTCAGTAGTATACTTAAATACTGTAGTGTGTACACACACATGGTTTTGTAGACGGGGCAGGGGCAACTTCTGCTAATGGCTCAAAGTTAGACTGGTATGGTGATGGTCCTTTAAATGCTATTGTTGGTTTCAACATGTAGTAGTGACTTAAAAAGTAGTGACATTGAGCTTGTGCTTCACTAACTGTACTGCACACTTGCCTTTTGCTCAGAGCATTTCCACATGCAGGCTGAGAGTCTGATTAAGCCCTTGATGCAAACCGTTGCCCATCAGCACTCCCGAGTGCGAGTGTCTGTCATTGAAGCCACCGGGACTGTGATTCAGCATGGCCCTGGGAAAAGCATGGATGATGTGCTGTCTCACCTGGCGCAGAGATTGTTTGACGACTCACCACAGGTATGGATTATTATTATTATTGCTGGAGAGCTTTCATGAATGCTATAATAGCTGAAAAATCTAAATTAAACCAATATTTCTCTGTCAGGATTCAAGACCCAATACTTGTACATTGTACTACATTGTACTACATTGTTTGTCTTGATTCTTTCCCCCCTGGTGTCCTAGGTGAGAAAAGCAGTGACAGTGGTGGTTGGTGATTGGCTGCTGCACATGAGAGACAGATACTCCTACTTTCACAAACTCGTCCCCCTCCTGTTGAGTAGCGTCAGTGATGAGATCCCAGAAATAAGGTAACATCATCGGTTTTACTTCTCAACACTTAGTCCGCCATTGGTGTAGATCAGGGGTGCCCAAAAGGTAGATTGTGATCTACCAGATCACACAGGCGGTGCAGGTAGATCACATGACCTCTAAACATATACAATTTAAATAAATAAATAAGCTATTTTTGTTATCTATATCAATTCGATCCTCTATTTCCCATTTGAAGTGTGTTTGTGTAATATGTAACTATTTTCAGCAATGGCATAATATGTATTTTTTGTTGGGTAGATCTGGTTGAGCTGGTCATTTTGAAAGTAGCCCTCAAGTCTAAAAAGTGTGGGCACCCTGGTGTAGATCTACGTCAATTAAGGAGGGAATTATTTTCAATTACACACTTTCATGGAATTCATGGAGATTTCTTTATTTTTCCCTCGCATTCCCAAGCCAATAATTCGATGACCAGGTCAGGCATGTAGTCAAACCATCTGACACTAGTTTCATGAACCATAATAATAATTAAGTCAAAGACCGCAAGCGCTGTCGGCGTGGGTTTATCAGAGCGCCAGATAGCGCAGCAGAGAGTCTCCGCCGTGTTGCCAGTGCAGCGCAGCTAAGAGCACACGCACACCCGCTGATACCCACTAACCCCCACACAGACTACCGCGGGGACCCCCGGTGTACCCACGGACCCTCACACAGACTACCGTGGACCCCCACCGGGACCCCCGGTGTACCCACGGACCCTCACACAGACTACCGCGGACCCCCGCGGGGACCCCCGGTGTACCCACAGACCCTCACGCAGACTACCGCGATTTTATTATGACAGTTGTTCTTTATACCTGCCAAGGCTGCCAAGCCAATGTCAACACTGCAACCGACAGCTGTGCGTGAGCCGGTGCAATATCTAATGGTTTGGAGAATGGGCTACCTGAGAGTGTACAAATACAACCAAATGGACCCATAACAGTCCATTTGTACAGTCTCAGAGTTTATTGTTATAAAAGGGTCCTTTGGTTCCATTGTAGTAGGCTTCACTCAGTTACAGTGGAATCACCTGGACAGATCCTATTGTTGTTTCCACACACACACACAAATACACATATTTTCATTTCACATAGCACAATTCTGCAGATATAATAAGGCAGCTAATAATTGATTGATAATTGATCAATTCTTGTTGAATATTGTTTCTCACAAATACCTTCTAAATCTGAATAATTCAGATTTAGAAGGTATTTGTAGAATGAACCTCAGGTCTTAATGAATTAAATGACCTCATTGTCTAGTATTTATTGTACATGCAGTAAATGTACCGGTAGTCCGGTACACCATTTTACAGTTAATGGCATGCCATAGACTATTTTACAGTTATTAATGGCTTTACTTTGGGATTTCACTATCTGTGATAATTGAGTCAATGTTGTTGGCTAAACATAATTCATTGGTCTTTTTAAGAAGTCATTGATGTCTCAGTTTAGTTCGTAAATGAATCGTTTCTCCAGGGACTATTTCAAATCAATGTGTCTTTAATTGCATTAAAAGCTAAAATGGTGTAGAGCTTAAGTGTTTAAGACTCACAACTTGGACGTCTAGCCCCACATAGCACAATAATTCAATATCCAACAATAATAACATAGATATTAGACATTTGCTTACTTTTGTTTCTTAATAATATCTCATGCACTTACTCGCTTAAGATTAGATTATCCAAAGGGATCTCACAAGTTAAATTATCTCTGGCCCATAACGGACGGACAGACGACAGACAGACTCACACAGGTGTGAAAACATAATCCCTCCTCCTGGCGGGGATAATAACATACAGTAAGTGGTCTCTCTCAAGAGATGGAGCTCTCTAATGATGATGTCTGGGTGTCTCTCCCGCAGACTGCTGGCTGCTGACCTTTGGAGGCAGACGGGTGCTCAGTGGGAGAAGGAGAATGAAGACGACATTAAGGACAAGATGGACTTCCTTCTCACCCCCCCTCCTCTCTATCCAGCAGGAGGTCAGTCTGCCCCCATCTCCTCTCTCTCCAGCAGGTTAGCTACTTGAACTCGGCATCCGTATTCTGGAGCTAAGATTTGAAAGCGAAAATAGCAGATGCCCAAGCTACCGAAAAACAGGAGGGGGCCTAGTATAGAGTCCCTAGGTGTACAGTCAACTAAGTAATAGTGCCAAATGCCACTGGCATACAGTAGAACTAGACTGTGTGTTTTAGGCAATTTGGATGCTTTCTCCACTGCACCAGCTCAACCCCTCCACTCTAAAAGGTGTGTGATATGAGGATATTAGATTCAAATGTCTCCATGAGAGTGTTAGAATCGTGCTGACACGCACATTCTATACTTGCGGTTCTATTCCCCTGTAGTGCAATGGTGTATAGCTCGTGGAAAGAACTGTTCTTCAAGCTCATACAACACATCACAATGCACTGTGAGCTTGTAAATCTGCACAGATCTGTGAAGATGTTATGTTTTAGAGATGCCAGTTATCCCCCACACGAGTAGTAGTAAGGTGCCAGTGGACAACCTGGTGACCTGAGATCATTGACACCTTGTTCCGTTTCCCATAAACCAACACATCAACGTACTTGGTCATGTATATGGATGCTATCCAGATCTTTCTCCTCCATTGAGTATGGATATCTATATCTACAGCCACACATGTATTTTTTATTGCCACAAGGTGATCCAGCCGGCCAGCCAATGTTCCTAGAGTTTAGTATCATCAGATACATATTATTTTCTGTATTGTATTATAACTATTATTCTACAGCTGCCAGGCCGTTGAAAAAAGTTGAAAAGTTGAAAAAAGTACAATATGGTTGTACAGTTTAAATATTGGAACATTGCAGGCAGTGAACGCTCAGGTGTGTTGCATCTGCTGTGGTCTGCATAGGGCTACGTGTACCTGTGACAGTGCTTGTGAGCACATGACTGTGTTGTTATCCAACAATGTACCATGTGGTCATCATATTAAAACTGTAGGCCTATATCATATGAGTCATTTACAATATGACGGCAATGAACACAGAGGCACTTTGGAGCACTGTTGACAATAATGCTCCTGAACCTTTTGAAGTACCCGCCTTCTCAATGCATCACCATAAACCTGATGCTCCAGTTGATCCTCATCATTTATAAATGAAGCACTTTCCATCACTGAAGTTAATATAGCGGACAAACTTCCACGTGTGTCAGTTTGCAGGGAGTGGCCAGTTTCAGGTCAGATAGATCTATATCTAAATGCGTGACACACATCTTATGAATTGACCAACCACAGACCCCCTTAGACCAAAAAGTCATGCCTGAGAAGAGCCGAGCATGCTGACTTTTGATTCAGACCCTCTCCTCGCCACAATGGATGAGGTGATGTCAGATGACTGGGTCCGACCATGTGAGACGAGGGAGAGGCTGTTTGATGTCTTAGTGGTGGACAGGCCATCAGTCAGCTGTGACATTCAATGGCTTCTGGTTTGGCTCCTCGGTTTGTACCAGATGGTGGTCTTTGATCACTAACCGTTGACTACTATGCCTGAGATGCTTCAAAGTATTCAGTGTGTTTTACACAGACCATAATGCCTAGCAACAGTAGCCAATTATAGCATTTTAGCCTTACATTAACCACTTAATCCCTATTTTGTACTTAAAATTTGACAAAAATATCCAATCTACAAGCTCACTGTACGTGTCATGATGATCTTGTAGATCAGCTATTTTCAACAAAATTGTATTTGTATTATTACTTGTGCGAGCAGAGCGCAAGTACTGTTTTCGGCTGCACATGTCGGCGACTACCTCGGCCAATCAGGAACCACCGTTTCCGTATGTCGGTGACTACCTTGGCCAATCAGGAACCATCGTTGTTACATAAACATACATAGTTACGTCATCAGTCAATCCCTGATTGTTCGAGCGACGGCACCAATGCGCGCTCTGCTCGCGCACAAGTAGGTTGAATGGCCAACTTGTGTGCAAAGCGCAAGTTGGCAGATCGACAGAGTTCATTTCTAGTTTTAACCTATAGAGCGTCGCAGTCCCGGACAATGTGGTAGTGCAGTTGAAACTGCTTTAGTAGCCAGACAGAAATGACTTGAACTGGTTAAACCACATCTATAAATGTTTTTATTGTGTTGTACCATTATAGAGGGTCCCCTTTCAGAACGACGAATAGCCCAGGAAATTATTCCCCATTCATTTCCCCCATAGGCTTTTCAAAAAGTAGTTATTTAACCCATTTTGGACTGAGGTCCATTAAAAAAACTAGAATTTCGCCCTCCTTCGGGGGGCTCATCCCAGTGTCGTTGCAGCGCAATATGGGAAGAAGGAAATTGCGGGAGTTGACAGATTCCACTTCATGTTTCAGCTGTGTTTTTAAACTCAGTAGTGTGCCCTGCACATGTAGTAACGGATGGGTTATAAATTATTATAATACTGTACTGCACTCCTTAGTATTGCACTGTACTGTAATGTTGTCCTCTGTACTGTACTTTACTGTACGTCGTTACTGTACTGTACTGTACTGTTGTTAGTGTTGTTATTGTTGTTTTTCTTATAATGATTATTATTATTATTATTGTTATTATTATTACATGCATTATTGTTCTGATGTGAGCTTGTTTGTAAATGAGTGAGTTTACAAAGAAGCTTATTGTTATTATTATTATTATTAGTAGTAGTAGTATTGTTATTGTGATTATTACATGGATTATTGTTGTGATGTGAGCTTGTTTGTAAATGAGTGAGTTTACAGGTGATCACATCTTTTTGCTCACATGTTTTCACTTGTATAAATGTTGAGAAAGGGATAAAGAACTACACACATCAAATGCAACTGCAACTTATCAATCAATGGCACTGCCAAAATTGGCAAATCTAAAAAATATATATTTAATTATTGACATTTTTAGAAACAAATAAATAGGCTAGTTACAGTAGCTAAGCTGCCCACTTAAGCACCCTGACCACACCCAGCACAATGACATTAGCACCCCTGGCTAGTTACAGTAGCTTGCCACTTAAGCACCCTGACCACTGCAACAATTACATTAGCACCCCTCCCCACCCCAAGGAGGGGTGGGGAATGTTGTTTTTCCAGTTCTAGATGGGAGATCATTAAGATGCTGCTGGATCCTGTATTAAGATGCATCCTTACTTCCTTCCTTTCAAGCAAGGGAATTTAATTGAATGCCTGGAAATGTACCATTGTTTTGTCTGTAACTGTAGAGTTTTTTCCACTTTTGATCTAAGGGGGCAGAGAGGTTGATTTAGGGGGGCAAACACCCCTTTACCCCCCCCCCCCCCCCCCCGTGGCGCCAGGCCTGCAAATCCAAAAGTATTATTTCCACTTTATAAAGTCCATGCACTGTAGTGAATAGCATTTATCCATTTAGATATATTGAATTACTTATTTTTACACATGAACATAATGTGTGTCTTTACAATAGCTGTAATGTAACAATAATACTAATAATGTAATGTAATAATTATTTAATTAACGAATTAAATAACCTTATTTTATTCTGAAGGCAACCGGATGTCTTAAATTAGCTAGCTCTCAAACAGGAAGTTCTAAATTTGCTTATTAGACGGAGCCAACTCGCAGGCAGTGCCTCCCTCAGCCCAGATGCAAGAGGATCGTTCGGTTACAGGATTCTATAGGACACCAGTTTTGGTGTGACACAAACGGCTTCCACATTTAGCTTCATACTGGGTGAAAGTGTCATTCCAAAAAATATTTTTTCGCTCGAAATTGTTATTCACAATGACATTGAGTTGAAGTGTTTGTGTGTTTAGGGTAATTGTTGCATAAGCGCTATTTCGCACTCGAGTCCCGTGACGGGCCATCTCCCTCCCCTCCCCTGTGTCTGAAGCAGCTAGCATGGATCATGGAACCTTTCCCTCCGATTGCACACAACCATGCCGTTATCCACGCGTCCATCCGATGGCTTTAATGTAAATGTCCCATCCACTGAGCAAAAGCGATATAAGCGCCTTATTCATTCACACACACACACACACACACACACACACACACATGCACGCACGCACACACACACACGGTCGCTCCCAGCGAGTGCTGCTGCTGCAAGCAGTGAGTGTAGAGTAGGCGTGGCGCAGCATTAGAAGGGCGCAGCAAATACGACATTGAGGGGTAGAAACCATCCCGGGCGCGTGGTTCATGTAACATGTGTGTCACTGTGAAAGACTGGCCCCATTAAGTGAACGTAGTTGGCGTAGTAGACGCCAACATGACGATGTTGACGTAGGCTGTTGACGTTGAGCAATAACAGCGTGTTTCATAAAAGTAATATTTGCACATTAAATAAGACACTTGAACGGCTAAAAAATAGCCTATGTCAATTCTGCGAGCGTGCCGAATTTATTTTGCATATAGAGATGTGTGGTAAAAGTGTGGTTCGGTCGGAGATAGAGCACAAAGAAACGGCCATGTGCTTATGTACCCCTGTCTATTAGGGTAGCAGGATGCTTCTAAATCCTATGTCTTTAATACTTTTTGAAAAGCCTATGGGGAAAATGAATGGGGAATCATTTCCTGGGCCACTCGTCGTTCTGAAAGTTGGTGTCGCTGTTTAGCCACCACACTTTATGGTTATACTTTTATTTCAGTCGATATATCTATACAGAGACGAAATGTTTTTAAAACCGCCATGGGGGCCCGCTTTCACACTAAACCCAAGCGTTTAGGTTTTCTAAACCCTTATTTGTAACACTTTTTAAACGTGTCACAGTGTTTAGATTATAAACAGAAGAGCATGTTTAAATGCCAGGTGGTGGTTTCAGTAGCCATAAGCAGAGTACAGTACTGTATGCATATCCTACCTGGAAGGTGAAAACAACATTAGCATTTGAATGCCTGATCTGCATGTGTACAAGAAGACAGGCATATATTTCGCCCGGACTGCTGGCGTTGCAGTCCATACATCTAAGCTCCATTGTGGCCTCACAGTGTGTGGTGGGTTCGAGTCCTGATCCCGACTGCCTTTTGCTGCTAGTGGAGTGGACCCCCTGGATGTGACACTATTATGTGGCAGAGGCTTGCCCCTTAATCCAACCCTCGATGCTGAGCAGGGAGGCACTGGATGTCTTTTTCATAGTCTTCCTGGCCAGGGATTGAATCCCTGGCTTCCCACTCTAAGGGCGGACCTTCAAACCACAAGGCCACTGAGCTGGTTAAAGAAAAAGTTTGTTATAAGATGGCACCTTTACCGTCTACCAGCTCTGTGTGTCAGAGAGGTGGGCTGTGGACATGTAAGAAACCTGCCTACCAGTGACCTCATCAGTGGGGATTTCAAGCTAATAGAAACTACAGCCCTTTTCTTCCTGGTAGTTAACATTATGAAATGGAAGCCAATGTTCTTTCATCAATGAAAAAACAAAACTGCTTACAGTTCACCTCTGAGACATGGCGCATGCACACAGAAGCGGCACCATCCCATAGTGAGCATTACAGAGGACCGACACAGCATAATGGAGATGAGACAAACTGTTCCTTTAGGTGGTTAAATCAGGCGACATAATATGTTGAAACAGCGCATACTATACTGAACAGTCTCACTCACACACGCATGTGCTGACGCATGCATACGTGTGGACATGCACATACAGTACATCCCCGTTATGAGAGCCTGGAGAGGGCAGGGTGGAGTAGTCGCTGTTGAGAGACAGAGAGCTGCCTGTTGCCTCCCCCGCGGTCTCATTAGCACCCATTAATGCCGTTTGTCAACAGTGTAATGAGGGTGAAAGTGGGGCCAAACCTGGGTGGAAGGAAGGGGGACAGGGCCCGTCTGTCTCTCCAAATGATACTTTTGCGTGGCCAAGAACAGGTGGACGACACCGCACCCCCGTTTTTTCCTTCTGACCGAGACGCACTCTGAAATGTAGGCATTGTTACCATTTTATACCGTACTTAAGTCGTAGAGATTTTCCCCTAGCCGAGTAATCGGAGCAGGAAAATCCCCGCGTTCCAGTTTTGAGCTCAGGCTATATATTACTGTGAAGTTTTGGGGGGTTTGTCTCCCCAACCCCCCACCTCATCATCCTATACATTCTTAAATCCTGTAAGATGATCCTTACTAAAAACAGTCATTTTGGTCTAAAGTGTAATGGATTTGGAATTCCAGCATCACAAAATGTCCCAGGTGCACAGCATGCCACCGTTCAGGGCCCAATGCAGGGCCAAATAATGCAAGGCACATCGGCAGTACATGTTTGAATTCAACCCCGCTCACAACAAGACGCACCACATTCCGTTAAAAAGCAGATCTTTCACTTTTATTGGCTCGAAAAAGGCATTCGCTGGGAAATACGAGACCGGGCGTGCCCATTTTGTCTAGCCGCTCAGTGTTCTGTAACAATGCCAGATAAGAGCAGAGCCTGGGGGGGCCTGGGATCAGTTTGAACCTGAACGTGGTCACTGTGTGTGTGTGTGTGTGTGTGTGTGTGTGTGTGTGTGTGTGTGTGTGTGTGTGTGTGTGTGTGTGTGTGTGTGTGTGTGTGTGTGTGTGTGTGTGTGTGTGTGTGTGTGTGTGTGTGTGTGTGTGTGTGTGTGTGTGTGTGTGTGTGTGTGTGTGTGTGTGTGCGTATGCAAGTGAGTGGTTACAGTTCCTAAGCCTATACATTATCCATATCTGGGTTGAGAGAGAGACTGCTACACAATGAGCTCTACCGGTGACAATACTGATGAATATGGGCCATTCCAGTGGGCAGGAGACAAACGGAAGGGTCTCTCTCTCTCTTTGTCTTTCTCTGGTCTCTCTCTTCAGGCGTCCATAAATCCGCAGGGCCTCCCAGTGTGAAGAGGTCACTGTCAGACAGTGAGAGACGACCAGGAACGGGCTTGTTTTGTCTTGTCCCCGCGGTGTTTCTCCCTGATTTATTGCCTTCTTCCTTTCTGCCCGTCTTCCTCTCTCATTAGCCCCGCTTATTGGGAAAAGAGAGCAAGGGTGGGGTGAGCGAGGACAGAGAGAGAGAGAGAGAGAGAGACTCAAGGAACTGGGTGTGAACTGTAGAAAGCTCTTTGAGAATGCGTTCCACTTGCTCTGACAAGTCTCCCCCCGCGGAGGGAAATCTTGCTCGTAATTTTTTTTTTTAAATAAATAGCTCTGTGTGGAAAATGGGATTCGGACTGCAGTCGACGTGGGACATCTGAAAACCCTGAAAAATTATGAAGGAAAATCTGCGGTGTTTCTTTTCCCCCCTGAGAGTTATTTCGTATCGCCCAGAAGCTTAAACAGGCTATAAAATTCCACCAGAAAGACGTTGGGTCATAAAAGGCATATTTACAGTGGTCTGATTCTATGCAGGCTTCAGATCACATTTCAAGTGTTGTAGCATGCAACCATGCGTAGCAGGGTTTCCCCCAGAACTTCTTAAGCACCAGCACCAGTGCTGGAAGAGTGAATAGCAGCCTCCACCTCACCCCCCCATAGCCCCATTTTGAAGCCAACACTTTTGTTCTTTTTTAACTCGAGTGCATTTTGAATTCCGACTGTTTACTACTTGTAACTTCTACATTGAGTACTTCTACATTGCTGTATTGATGCTTTTACATAAGTAAAAACTGTGAGTATATTTTTCCACCACTGATAAATAATGTATTATTATTAACGCAGAAACATGCTAGTGCACTAACATATGATATGATATGATATATATGATATATATATGATATGATATGATGGTATAGCTAGCGTCGTAAACTGTCCTTCACCTCTCTCTCTATATCTGTCTCTCTGTCTGTCTGCAGTGGAGCGTCCGGGCCTGGGCTGCAGGGAGCTGGTGGTGAGGAACCTGGGCAGGCTGGTGCCGGGCATCAGCCGCGACCTGACGGACTGGCTGGAGCCCACGCGGGTCAAGACCTCCCAGCTGCTGTCCGTGCTGCTGCTGCACGCAGAGGACCACTGCACGCAGCACCTCCAGGCCCTGCTCGCCACCCTCTACCACGTCTGTGCCCACGACGCAGAGAGAGACGTGGTCGCCAACGTGAGTTTCACTAGTTGATTTAACCCATTTTGACCTGGGAGCGATTCAATGAATGTCTTCTAAATCCTGACAGTTTTCTGAAAAAGCTATGTTTCTGTCAGTCGTGGCGCGCTATGAGCTTGTAGATCTGCTTTTTTTCACCAAAAAGGGTTCCCACCCAAATGGGTTAAGGAAAAAAAAGGCAGCCAGGTTTGATTTAGTTTTAGTCATGTTTTAGTCATCTGAAATGTTTTATTTTGAGTCGAATTTGAGTCGACTAAAATAGCATATGATTTTAGTAGACGTTGAGTGCTTGTCGATTTTCAAAGCGCAACACCCAGCCACAACCAAACATAACATGACGTGTCTTTTAGTTCTACTGGATCTCTTCTCCACTAGTCTTTCCCCTAACATTCTAGTCTAGTTTTTATTTGTTAACGGAATTGTCAATACATTTCGTCTTAGTTATTGTCATCATAGCTTAGTCGTCATTTTGTCAGTGAATAAAGGTAGTCGACATTTTTCCTCGTAGTTTTAGTAGACAAAATCTTTTTGGGGAGGAGGAGCATAGACAATCGGAAGAGGGCGGGAAATCGTCAAGTGCACTCAGAGTCAGGACGTACAGTATTTCTGTTCGTCTTGGTTGTATTGCCTTCATGGGTGGTCTCCTCGCTGTTCCTTAATGACTTTGACTCGCCATTCTACTAAAGGCCTACAAATTGTAAGCCATTGGTTGTACCAATCAATCAATTGTTGTGCTTTTTGCTTTTCAAACGGCAGGATATCCGACTTACAAGCAGGTATTGCCCGATGCCATTTTCGCTCATAGTTAATTTCCTTCCACGCAGATGTGCAGCGAGCGTTTGATGTTGTTTTCATATCGAGCGAGCGAGCGAGGAGGCCTTCAGGACACAGCTGTTGGCCCTTGAGCTTAGACAGTACCAGTGATGTATGGTTCTATCAACCGTTCTGGGCTCAAGGACTTGGGATGCACCTGCTCGCATGGGAGCCTTCCGTAGAACTTTGTTCAGTAGTGGCAGATTATGAATGGCTTCCTCTTTCTCCTGTCGCTCTCATAGACATAGAAAAGTAGACGCCTCATTCGCCGCTGCAAATTCATTGGAGCGACCTGTATCAAACTGAGGGCGGGAAAGTCCGCCCATAGAGTTATATGGACGTGAGTGTCATGGTGGCGTCCAGTCACGTGACTCACGTCCCTTCCTTTCATTACGTTCATTGGCACCAACGGCGCAGCGCGGAAGCTTGCCCTCACCTGAGAGCATTTGCCCCAGAGCCTTTCTATGTCTATGGTCGCTTTCATCTCTCTATCTCTCTCTCTCTCTCTCTCCCCCTCCATCTAGTGCCTGGAATCTGCTAAGCTGCTGGGCACCTTCGTACATCCTGAGGCCTTCCTCAAGCTGATGCTGGAGCATGTGGAGAGCTCCTCTGCCTCCTCGTGCCCCTGGGCCCCCCTGACGGTGCTGTCTGCGGTGCTGGGGGGCTGTTCGGGACCCCTCCTCAAACCTCACCTCCAACAGATCGCTCACACCCTGTCCCTGCCCGACGTCTGCCAGGAGTATCAACAGGTCAGCAAAGGGGAAGGGTTTTCTTTTGTGTTAGTTGTGGTCAAACATTTGAAGGCAGAATCACTGGCCCCGTTCATCCAATGCTTTTTATGTATGGTGAACACTTCGCCTCACATTTCGTGTTGTTTTTGGAGATCTCTGAGCAAAAAGGACTTAACATTTTGGCTTTCTCCGAGCTCTGAGATGGTTTTTTTTCTTCTTCTTTTCTATTCTTGTGGGCAAGACGAGAAAAAAACAAATTTAATATACTGTATACAGTACATGTACAGTACAACCTGGAAAAGATGTACGCGCAAAGACAACCTGGATTGAGGTTTTAGATGGGACATAAAACGTGTCAAGTATAACCGTTTTCAAGGATAAGGCATAAAAGCTATGGTGCTTTATGTGAATGGGTCATGCTGGGTTGCCAGGTTGTCCTGTCCAGCGCGTCTTGAATTATCCCATTCTCTGTTCACCAGCTGTTCCATCTCCAGTCTTGTTCTATGATGTTGGCGGTGTCACAGAGGCTCGCTCTCTCTCTCTCTCTCTCTCTCTCTCTCTCAGTCGTCTGTGTACTTTCACCGTTCTCATTCCTGGCAGTGTCAGACCGGCGATGATGTATTTCTCACTGAATTGGTCCCTTTTATTGATATGAATGTTCCCGCTGAGGAGCAGAGTATATCCTATCAGGGAGATTCTCTTTTCAATAGAAACCACGTGAGACTGGGAGTTCATAGGGTTTGGTGTATCTTCTTGGCGATTATTTTTTATCAATTACCTTTTGCGATTATTTCGATTAAGGGGCGCCCGCTGGCCAAGTGGTCCAGGCGCATGCCACCTATAAGCTTTGGCCTGACAGCGCACCGAGTCCCGTTCAGTGAGGACGCAAATTGCGATTGGCCAGCATGAGATGATGTATGATGAAAAGAGCGCCCCTCACTTCACACCGGTGTGATTTTTAGCTATCGAATCAATGTGAGGGAACTCTTATAGGGGTCATCACCATGCTGACTTGTGGTGGACATTTCTGTACAAATTAAAAATTTGCCACGGACATACAAAATGAGACAATAATGACCAGAAACACATAACAAGATAGCCCTGAATGAACAACAGGAGGTCTGTAACTCTGAGAGTGTACAAATGGAACCAAATAGACCTGTAAGTTTTGGTCCATTTGGCTCCATTTGTACACTCAGAGTTAAGGGGTCCTTGCAAATAAAACATTTGCTAGTTGAAGGTGATTTTTCTTTTTTTCTGATTGATTATTATATCAATTAGTATGATTGAACTGTTGCACCGCTAGTTTGGTGTTGAAAAGTTCAGCTAACTTAGCGAAACTGACCATTCGCCTACATGCTGTTTTCCAATTACTGTATTTTTGAAAGGGCTCTCCTCACACCACGCCACTCCGTGAAACATCCTCCCATGACCTCGCACATTTCAAACATGGCTTTAATTCTTTTCCTTTTTTCCAAATAGAAGGAACAGTTGAAATTCCATTTGGCAGATTCTCCTTGTGAACAACACGCTCCGTCAGTGGAGAGATCCCAGCGGTGCTCCAGAATGCAGACTCTTTTCCTCTTGTCCCAAATTTGCTTCCCTTTGATATCAAAATAACAGTTGGCTGGCAGGAGGCTATTTTCTGAGCTCCCCATCACCGCCTCCCACCCCGGCCCACGCACACACACACACACACACACACACACACACACACACACCCACACACACCCCACTGCAAGAATTTCCTCTCTGGGTTAATAACAACAAAAGCTGCACTAATTTCACCTAACCCCTGCACAGCTACAGTGACCCCAACCTTCAGGCAGAGCAGGCCGGGCTTTGTTTTTAGTTTTTTACAGCCCTCCGCAGGTTTCAGCCCCCCCCCCCCCCCCTTCACCTATATACACTCTCCGCCTTCTCCTTCGACGTTGACACACCGTAAAGAAATCCCTGAAAATGTTTCAAAGCCCGAGCCGTCAAGGCTGCTGATGGACGGGATGGGAAGCGGACTCTCCACGCCCCCCCGTCCCGTCCCCAGATCCCCGTAGGCCTTCAACCGCACGGGTCAAACAGAGACACCGCACTAGCAGGACGCGCTCTCTCACAGATGGAGGCAGACCCCTGCTTCCTCTCTCTGTATCTCTGCGTCTGTCTCTCCACATTGCTCTCTCTCTCTCTCTCTCTCTCTCTCTCTCTCTCTCTCTGTCTGTCTGGAGTCTGGGCACAGAGTAGAATGTTACTGTACCATGCAGAGACACAGACGAAGGCACCTGCGGCATTCTTAGAAAACAGACAGGGTTCACAGCAGAGAGCGAGGACAGGTCACCGCTCAGCTGTAAATAACAGACAGGAGCACCTGTGCCCAACACACACACACACACACACACACACACACAAGTTAGAAAATTGCCCACCACACAGTTGACCATGCAGTAGAGTGTGTGTTACATATACATATAGTGCACGATGTGGGACTAACTGGATTGTGTTTGATAGTGTTTTAATTAACTGTAGACATACAAAAGCCAAAAGAAGCTTGCCTTGCAGACAGCTGCAGCAGAGGGAGAACGGTGCTAAAACGTCATATACATTTTAAATTGCAGACTCAGTGCCGTGTTATTACATTTTTTTTCCAACGTCAGAACTTTTTAAGACGTGTGTGCGTTTTGATCCCAACTGGGGAGAGAGAGAGAGAGAGAGAGAGAGAGAGCATAAATAATGTTCAAAGTGAATGGATGCACCGGGTTCAGGAGGGCGGAGGTGAAACCACAGCGCTCAGCAGGGAGTTGTAGAGCAGCCTGGACATGTGGAAGCTGATATGTGGTGTTTCTGCACCACTTTCTTTCTTTCTTTCTTTCTTTTTCTTTCTCTCTTTCTGTCTTTCTTTCTTTCTTTCCTCCTTCCTTCCCTTCCTGGGGTTAAGGCAGAAAATGAAGAGGGCAAGCTTGTGGTTAGTTAACCTCGTAAACCCATACGTTTTCCAAAAGGAAACGACACGTTTGTCGTGAGCTTGTAGATCAGCTATTTTTTGCTATTCGGCATACACCAAAGTATCTATAGCTTAACCACTCAAGCCCTCTCTAGACTACACCAAAACGTCTATATATAATAATGTTCCCGCCAGAATATGGATGCCGGGGGTTCAAGTGGGTCATATGAAGCAGTAAGTGTGTTCCACATATATCGGCTGTCTGCTCATGAATCATCTACACTGCACGTCTCTTTAAAGGGGGGTGTTCTGTGGAGAACTGGTCGTCCCCCTTCCCCCTTGAACTCTAAGCACAATCCATAACCGAGCACCCTGCGTTGTTGTGAGGTTGCCTTGGTTACAGCAGCATCACAATATCTGCAGGGCTGCAGTAAATAGGCAGTGACACGGACTGAGAGAGACAGAGAGGCCCTGGCAGTGAATTAGCAGGCACATTTACAACCTGCCCTGTTAACACTGAACATGTCTGTAAAAGGCTGTGATCTACAGTAGCCCTGAGGAACGGGAGGGGGGGGGGGGGGGGTCTGTCTCCTTTCATCTCGACTGTACGCATACTGATGCTGGCACGGCCAGTATTAGCCTAAATACACACACACACACACGCACGCGCACACACCGACGTTCCTGCCCACTCGTTCTCTGCCCTTTGTCATGTTTTGACAGCACCCTTGAATGCTCTATGAAGATGGAACACGAGGAAGAGGGATAAGGTGCTGTGTAGCTGCCCCAAACGTCCTGTGTTTGTGTTTTAAACCCCCCTCCCTCGCCAGCGGTGGGGGGGAATCCCTAGCACTGACTGGTATTTCACCCACCCCCCACCCAGCACCCTTTTTTAAACGCTGCTGCAATCCATAACTTTGTTTTGTGAATAAAACGTTATTTTGGCGCGTGCGTGCGTGCATGCATGTGTGCGTGTGTGTGTGTCTGCGTGCGCGTGTGTGTGTCTGCGTGCGTGCGCGCGCGTGCCCGTAATTGGGGTATCCAGCTATGGACAGACGAACACAGACACACGGCGGTGTAACGAGACCCTTACAGCGCGGCCCCCTGAACCAGGTGTATCTCGCCAGGCACCAGGTGTGTCCACCCGGTGATTACAGCACGCCACTTTTTCCGCTCTCCGTCCACCCCCATAATGGTTGTTTTTGCTACTGTAGATAATCTGTAATGCCAGTTATGTCTACACTAATGTCCCCTGCCTTCCGCCACTTGTTTCCTATAGTACAGGCGTTCTGAACCTGGGGGGTTGTGACCCCTCGGGGGGGGGGGGGGGGGGGGGTCCCGAAATTATTTTGGGGGGTCCACAGTTAATAATAACAACTAAAAGTTGGAATGGCTGTAAAGTGGAAATTGAGAGTTTACATAGTACACAACTTTCCTTAATGATTATATCTGGTTTCAGTATTTATTTATGATGTATTTGCTCTATTATTAAGGTTATCATAGGGGTCAATTTGTATTTGTATGTACTATATGTTTCTCACACTTTTAAATGTCTCAAGGACCTCCAGTTTGATATGCAAATAATGCCACAGACCCCCATAACTCTCTGACAGTGTACAAATGGAACCAAATGGACCCTTATGTGTCAGTTTGGTTCCATTTGTACAATGTCAGAGTTGCAGACGTTTAATGTTCCATTTGGTTCCTAACTATCGGTCATTTTGCTGCGGGACCCCCTGGAACTCTTCTCAGGGATCCAGATTGAGAACCACTCCCAGCCTATGGGAAGTAGGAACCCCTGCTGCGTGATGCCAGGGTTTGAGAACCACTCCCACCCAGCCTATAGGAACCCCTGCTGTGTGATGCCAGGGTTTGAGAACCAATCCCAGCCTATGGGAACCCCTGTTGGGGCAGAGGGGAACCCCTGTTGGGGCAGAGGGGAACCCCTGTTGGGGCAGAGGGGAACCCCTGCTGCGTGATGCCAGGGTTTCAGTAGCGTGTAGACGGGTTGCCTACGCCGGATTTATAGTCTGGTGCGAGCCAAATAGCCGTCTTGCACCCAAAATAGCCGATCTACAAGCTCGTAAAAAGCAGGAGATGCACAACCAAGTATAAATCATTTCTCCTCTTATCTGTGGATTCAGTCGGGAAGGCGCGTGCGCTGTCGCCAGACAAACTGTGAGTCACAAATCGGGGAGAGCCCCGGCCGGCAGTTCCAACCGCGCGTATGGGAGTGGAGAATCACTCCGTCAACCTACTGCCAAAAAGAGCCTCGGGAAAATATTCTCATGCACTGTAAACAAACACTCTGGATCCAGACGGCTATAATGAACCGCCACCAGCCGTGTGTGTGTGTGTGTGTGTGTGTGTGTGCGTGTGCGTGTGTGTGTGCGCGTAACAAGATAAACACTTTTTGTCATGCCTCCTTTTAATGATCTGCTCATATTTATTTGGCCTCAACCTCCTTACCTTCCTAGACTCCTTGCCTAGCTCCTTACCTTCCCAGACTCAAGTGTCACTGTGTTAAAAAGCATGGGTTTGGGAAGAGGAAGTGCTCCCCCTAGTGGCGCCTCCAGAGACTGTCACAAAGGGCGAGTGACTGAGTGGTGTCTGAGGTATGAGGGTGGGGGTACATTGAGTAGACACACACACACACACACACACACACACACACACACACACACTTGTCTTTCGATTACCACCCCCACCTGGGGGAGGGGGGCTACCCCACCTCATAACACAAACTCCTCCAGCCTCCTTCCATGCCTGCCCCCCTACCGACCCACCCCACTAATGACAGGCCAGAAGAAAACAGGAAAGGAGGCCATGATCCCAGTGATGGCATGGAAATTAGCCCCGGCCACGGGCCTTTGTCTAAACATGAGCTCACCTCGACACCCAGCAAGGAGGGAGGGGGGAAAAAGTGACAGCAATCTCACACTCGGGGTGCTGGAAAGAAAGCCTCACTCTCTGTCGGTCATGCTGCCGGTGGCCGTTCACTCGTTATTTTGTATTGTTTGGACTTTTAGGGTTTGGTGTCTGCTGTGTTTGGGGGCTTTTGGTGGGCTTTTATCCGGACTACTGTTATGAGGAGGAGAAGGAGAGTTCACGGACTGCAGACGAGAGGAGAGGGCTTCTTTAGTCTCTTGAGGCCATGTCCTCTGTGTGACCGCTACAGTAAAGAAAAAACACACACTGAATATCTACAGAGCATCTCTGTGTCCGTCTGTCTGTCTGTCGCTTTTAACTCTGAGACTATACAATTGTGTATACTCTCAGAGTTACAAACGGACCAGTTGACCGGTGGACATAGCCTATGCCCCGATGGGCCCGGATTTTTGCATCATTACTGTAATTATCGGAACAGTACAGTATATCTGCTATCTGCGTGCTGGTTGTGGTGGGCCGGTCTAGATTAAAATGTCCAGCCCTGATTGACACTGATGCTTTCAATGTGTAACCCTCTCTCTCTCTCTCTCTCTCTCTCTCTCTCAGGTGCAGTACTTGGAGCAGTTGTTGTCCTGTGTGGACGAGTTGCTGTGCCAGTGTGGCTCAGACTGTGGCTCAATCAGTCTGCAGATGCTGCAGGTACTGGTCACAATCCAGAGCCTGTCCACTGATCCGCTGCTTAGCGATAAGGTAAGGTTATAGAAACACGCACGCTCTCGCACGCACACACCCTATCGATGAACTGTCGGCATCAACTAAGTAAGTTGAAGTGTTGACACAGACGTCAATCTGAAATGTTGCTGCCAAAAATCCCATTGACGACCTTTTTACCGTCCACCTCAGCGAGTTCTCTTTGCTGCTGCGAGTGCTCCATCCACTGCACTCTTCTTCGCTGTGCTGGGAAGAACTGGTCTATATAATAGCCCACTATCACCCACATATCCTATACTCAGAGATGGCATTCTAACATTCACATTCCATTCTTTTTTCTTTCCTTGTCTGTTTTCTATTACAAACGATAACTGCTTTTTTTCCCCTCTTTTTTTTCAACTTTTTATTTTATTTTTTTTCCCTTTTTTTTTGCAAAGTAAGCAAGCTATTTAAGGAATGCAGCCGTTTGTCCGTGTTCAAAGTGCCTGTGGCCAGAGGTATAATTACCCACTTAGCCAGAGGAGCTGAAATTGCACCTTTGCAATGGAACTTTAAATCCAGTCCTGGGTGAAAGGAGGAGGATAGGGAGACAGAGAGAGAGAGAGAGAGAGGGAGGGGGAGAGGGAGAGAGAGGTAATGTGTGACACTCACTGCAGGTGTGCCACTGTATGTGTGTGTCATCGGCCCCCAGGCCGTGAAAGACAGCGGGACCAGGCAACGCGTTTGGCACGTGGCAACGGCCACTTGTCCATGCGCATTTGTATTTGTAATGCGGAAAAAACCTTCCGTACCAGAAGGAGGCATGCAGAAATCAAAGGGAAGCCAGCGGCGGCGCAGCCTGCATGTAACTAACCACACGGAACCCCATTCTGTCTCTCTGCTGTCTGTCTCCGAGGCGACTGAAGCCAATTCATGGTTCGTTGCATGACGGCGTTTGTTATTTTAGGCGGGGGACACTGTCCTATGATGAAGTATAAATCCGGCTTAACAAAAGAGGGGAAGGAGAGTGAAGGCCTTAAGTTGGCACGGACGGCTGCCAGACACCACAACATGGCACCACCTGTGTGTGTGTGTGTGTGTGTGTGTGTGTGTGTGTGTGTGTGTGTGTGTGTGTGTGTGTCCAGATGCTGACCACCATCAGAGAAGGCCAATTGGAAAGGGAGGGGGGGGGGGGGGGCTTGTGGACATTCCCGGACAGAGACAAACCAGCGCTTTCGTTTTCCCAGAAAACGCAGCTCCTCTTTCCCATCACGGGACAGCTCACTTATGAAGTAGTGATGTGTGTGTGTGTGTGTGTGTGTGTGTGTGTGTGTGTGTGTGTGTGTGTGTGTGTGTGTTTATGTGCATGGGGTCAAATATGATTCAGGAATTGTCTGTGTCCCCAAGCGTCCCTGAGGGACGGTGAAGGGGACAATGAAGTGACCCTGAGGGTCACTTCCCCTCGCCCGCAAGTACTACTCTGTCTATTTACTCTCCCATCTCTCATTCCTGCCTCTTTTTTTGTCTTCCTCGGCCCAGCTTCATTACTCGCCGTGTGAGAGACATCCTCTGTATGTGTTTGTGTTCCTAAGTGGTTTTTTTATGTGTAGGACCTTGTCATGTCTCATGCTCTGTTGTTGTTCTTCCCATGGTTTCACACGCTGGGCTGTGTGACTCTTCATCGCTTCCTGATGCTACCGCACCAGAATACAGCTGTATTTGTTTGGTAGGGGGGGGGGGGGGTAGGCGCTACTTCCTGCGTCGCCATCACTTTCTCCTCCCGCGCATTCTTTTCATCTCTACCTTTCTGTTCTGGGATTTGTGCTCGTATTCTTTCCACGTGAAACGGATGCATTTCAAAGCTAAAGCCTCTAATATGAGCGTGTGCCACTTGCCAAAAATAACTGATGTACAGTACAAAGCTAACACCACATCAAAGCTTAGTCACTTTCAAGCCGAGGTCCCTATTTTGAGCATGTGTGACTGACAGCAAGGGTTAAGGGCTGCTGACCAAATATCTAATAAATCTGTCCGAGACCTGTGTGTTGCATCTCACTCCTCTCCCCCATCTCCTGTAAATATCCTCTAAATCAGTGGTTCCCAAACCTTTTTGACCCAGAGTCAATTATATGTTAAAATGATTGTTTGCCCAGGACCCAAACTAGTGAAAAAACAGAACTACAAGCTCACAACCTGTTGCTTTGCGTCACTCTGTGAGCTTGTAGATCGGCCATTTTCACTGTTTTAATTAATGAAAATCTTTTTTGGGAATGTTTTTTGAAAATGTTTTGAAATAATAATAATAATTAAAAACAAAATGTCGACCCATAAAAATGTGTCCGCAACACACAAATGGGACACCGTCCCTGCAGTGTTTGGGAACCAGTGATCTAAAAACGAAGCAAAACAAATCTGCCTACAAAGAAAGTTTACTTTTACAAAAAAAATAATCTTCTACCCCTCTCTGCCGTCCGTCCCAGGCCTTAGAGAGCGTCCAGCGGCTGTGTGCGGTGCAGGGCCTGGCCTCGGTGCCAGAGCTGTACAGACGACACATGGAGCGGCTGCTGGCCTGGCTGTCTGCCACGGTCACCAACTGGTCCAGTTACTCTCCTCAGAGGCTACAGCTGCAGGTCATAGTCACGCAGTCAGGTGAGAGCACTAAATATATGCCATTTTTAGGCCAGGAATCTTCAAACGGGGGTCCGGGGCCCGCTAGGGGGTCCTCAGAGTACTGTAAGTTTGTGTTATGGAGAACATTAGCTGTAAATAGAAGCTCGCAACGCCTCGCTGCAGCAGAGTTGGGGAGTTTGGTGTAGAGGGGGAAAGAGCAGAGCCATATTTAGTCAAGTTGACTAAATATTGAGGGTTTTAAAGGTTAACTGTCTGAAAATAGTACACACGTTATTAACATGAATCCAAGAAAAGTTAAAAAAAAAAAAAAAAAAAAAGTAATATCAAAAGGTGACAAGAGGAAGCGATACAAGGATAGTTGAGCACCCGCTTCGAATGTTATCAACCGATAATCACCAGTAGGTTACTTATCACTCGACTGCAATCGAGCTATCAGACTGGAGCGAGTGCTACAGTAGGAGGCTGAGATGGAGTCTGAAGTCTGAAGAGGTGGCTTTTCAGAGTGCTGTGAATCTGCAGTCCTGACTGCAAGGGGGAGTTTATTCCAAAGCTTGGGGAGGAGAGGAGGGAGGGAAGGAAAGGATATTTTTTTTTTAGAATGTGCGGAGGGTTCATCAGGGTGTTTTTTTTAGAAGGTTTGAACAGGCTTCCTGTATTAGACTGATCTAAGTGGGCAGGAAGGGATGTGGGGCCATGAGTTGCCAACAGTATTAGCATATATTTCTATTTAAGAGTAGCTCTCAGCGGGATGGGGTGTGGGGATAGATCATGTCCTGGAGATACGGGGTGCCATGTCCCTTCTTGTAGTACCATTACCAGTGTTTCTAACTGGGTGCAGGCAGCAATTTTTGGGGAGGTTGAAGACCATGCAGGCTCATTTAGAGCTGGATAAGGAGCTGGGCAGACACTTTTGCGAGGGAGGTTCTGATCCTTTTGATGTCGTAAAGTGTAAACTTACAGGATCAAGTGATGGCTGTCCAGGGCCACACCTAGCCATGCAGGGGCACAGCATCCTAGAAAGTAAAAGCAATAAAAGCTAGTGTAAAGAAAACAGTAAAGAATTGTCTGCAACAAATTTATATATGATTACAGTGAGTGTTTCCCCTAGCCAGAACCTGATAGTGTGGTTGCCTGCCACACAATAATGCATATAGGGGAAACACTGGGTTACTTGACATTTAGCTGGTCTATTTTAATATAAACCCACCCTGAAGCAGACAAGCGGAGCATATACAACACAAGCAATATATTTGTATGCTTGGCAAAACATCAGGCCTCTTTTTGAAACACTTAGCCGTGACTCCATAAGCCCTGAATCTAAGAGTCTGTCAAACGTTTTGAACTCCCCTCCAGCAGTATAGTATGTCTTCATACAGACTCCATTCCATTTTACTGACTCCATTCCAGTGCTCTTCAAGTGTTTGCCACCGGAGACATTACAAAGGCCCTCATTCAAGGTCCTGTTGAGACCAAACACACAGCAGGATGCGTCTTTATTATTTCTCGCTGGCTCAGTGACTCGTGTAAATCCCCTTCTATTCCATTGTCTCATCTCCAGCGTCTCAGACTATAAGTCCAAAGGTGTGGAGGGGGGGGGGGGGGGGTTCTGGAGGGTTAGGGGCCTGTGAGCTCGTCTTTAGTGCTGAGACATCACTTTACTTAACTTCTATCCCCCATAATCCTCCGTCATCAGCACCGCCAGCCACTACACTTTCATCTCTCTCTCTCTCTCCCTCTCTCTCTCTCTCTCTCTCTCTCTCTCTCTCTAATTGCATGGGCAGCTGAAGTAAGGCCCACTAATCCTCTCCCACCCAGTGTTAACTGACCAGCCCATCCTAAGTCCACTCAGGGATCTCCGGCCTGGGGTCACCAGATCAAACGGCTCCACAGTCGCCACCGATCTTGACCTTGCCTCGGATCAAGGCCACTTTGAAGTTCTGTGTGTCTGTCTCTGCACGTTGTGCGTGCGTGCGTGTGTGCGTGCATGCGTGTCTGTTGTTTTTGAAAGCTCCATTAAGTCCACCCCGCATTATGGTTAACTCTGGGAGCTGTGATCTCTGGTCCACTGATGGGAAACGGGGACCGATGTGGGCATCGGAGCCAGACAGGTGCTGACGTTTTTTGATGTGCTGCGCGTGATCCAGTGAAACCCCTCTTTCCTGTTCCAGGGATCCAACACTGTGGTTTGTTTGACTACTGGGACTCGTCGGTTTTGCTTGCTCATCAGCCGCTCACACAGACAGTCGGCGCTCTTGTTTTGGAACCAGACACAGGACGGAACGTTGACCTCACATGTCCTCTCTGTCACTCACTGCTGCCCATTGTGTCTGCTCTGACAAAATATGACCTGTATAAAAATAAAACTCTGAAAGACACACACACAGCACATACTGTGTGTGTGTGTGTGTGTGTGTGTGTGTGTGTGTGTGTGTGTGTGTGTGTGTGTGTGTGTGTGTGTGTGTGTGTGTTCATGCTGGCACACCCATCTATCAGCGCATTGAAGTGTCCAGCGCTGTGGTGTCATTTCCGTGGTCAGCCTGAGGAGTCCTGCATGCGGTCAGGAAAGGCCAGTCTTAACACCCCTATGTCTAATAGTACACACTTTGGATTCACACATTCTTATTGGGTGAAACAGCCGTGTGTGTGTGTGTGTGTGTGTGTGTGTGTGTGTGTGTGTGTGTGCGCGCGCGTGTGCGTGTAACTGAGAATACGCTCACTGTGAGTTTCCCATTCTTTTGTAGAAAGTCCTGCTCATTTCCTCATAGCTGTGTGTCACTGTCTGACCAGTCCATAAAATGTCTCAACCTCTCTTTATAAAAAGGACAGAAAACTAAACTGTTTTATATTTGGCCCTCATAAAGCGTAACCACCATGAGGACAATGAACGGACCAAAGTGAAAGGTATCTTCACGGGTCGCTGATTTTAGCGGTTAGGCTTGCGCAGTAAAAGTGTTTATTTTAGTCCGGGTTTACAAATGGAACCAAATGGACCTGTTATGTTGGGTTGCAGAACGAATGCAAGTCAATGGAGAATGTTGACACATGTACAGTATTGCAAAACATGCTTGTCTGGGCCCGGACGGCTGGGCGTAATCGTCCCCGGGCACCTACAGCGGGTCGCCGGTTCGAATCCCGATCCCGACAACCTCTGCTGCGTGTCACTCCCCATGTCGTGTCATACCACTGCTGTATACACTGTTGTCTACACTGGTGCTGCAACTTATGATTCATCTGGTGATTTTTATGTTATTATTCAATCAATCTATGCAATTCATTTAGCAAAAAGAAATCACACCTGTGTGATTGTTTTTTTTACTTTTTTTTTTATCCCACGATTTTGTAACCCATTTTTCACCCCTGTGTACCCGTGTGATTTTTTATGTATGATAAAAAAAAACGTGTGATTTTTTTATCATGCATCACATTCCGTGCTCAACCAATCAAATCATCACAAATGTCATTCTGGCCAATCACTTTTGGCGTCTTCAGTCTCTTCACTTTTCTGCCCCACGCTGGGCACAATATATACGCTGTAGAGTGCATAGCTGAAATTTGGCGGGAGTTGCAGGATTTTGGCGGAAGTACCGCTCAAGGAAATTACATTTACGCTTTACAAATCTGTTTACATTCTCCATGAATGAAACGAGTGTTGTGATTGGTCAAACAAATAGTCGGCGGAAAATGTATGCCAACATTTC
>NC_137872.1:12002429-12108111 GCF_963924005.1 Protomyctophum bolini
TCCGGTACTACACACCCTCCACCCAGAGCCCTCCTCCTCCTCTCCTCCACCTCCAGTACTACACACCCTCCACCCAGAGCCCTCCTCCTCCTATCCTCCACCTCCAGTACTACACACCCTCCACCCAGAGCCCTCCTCCTCCTCTCCTCCACCTCCGGTACTACACACCCTCCACCCAGAGCCCTCCTCCTCCTCTCCTCCACCTCCGGTACTACACACCCTCCACCCAGAGCCCTCCTCCTCCTCTTCTCCACCTCCGGTACTACACACCCTCCACCCAGAGCCCTCCTCCTCCTCTCCTCCACCTCCGGTACTACACACCCTCCACCCAGAGCCCTCCTCCTCCTCTCCTCCACCTCCAGTACTACACACCCTCCACCCAGAGCCCTCCTCCTCCTCTCCTCCACCTCCAGTACTACACACCCTCCACCCAGAGCCCTCCTCCTCCTCTCCTCCACCTCCAGTATTACACAGCCTCCACCCAGAGCCCTCCTATTCCTCCACCTCCAGTATTACACAGCCTCCACCCAGAGCCCTCCTATTCCTCCACCTCCAGTAATACACAGCCTCCACCCAGAGCCCTCCTCGACTATGTAATCCCCCCACCAACCCGCTCTAACCTGCAGGAATGCGTTCAGTCCCAGGGCCATGCGCTGTGCTCCAGCGGTTGTCTGTGCTCGCATGCAGCAGTTGGCTCCGTCAGTCAAAAAAAGAAAGAGAAAAGGTCAAAAAGAACTGTACTGTACGGTACACTTTTATTGTTAGTTATACTTTTATTGTTATAGTTATAAGTGCTCAGTGTGAATGGGCCTGTAGGCAGCTCAACAGTGCCGATTTAGGTCATCCAGCAGTATTGCAGCTCATACCCAAACAGACACTTTTTTTTTTGTTATCAAATGTTTTTTATTAAAGACAAAAAATCACAATAAGACACGTTAACATCATGAATGACTAAAGAAAACACATAAACACAACACATAACAGCAAAAGCAAGGAACACAAAAACAAACAATCCGTTTACGCCAGCAAAGAAGACACGAATACGGGTATTATTTAATGGTAACTGGGATACATCATTTAATAAGAATAGAGATGGGGAGGGTGTGATGTTAATTTGTAGAATAATCGAAAGATTAGCAGCAACCAGATTCCAAAATGCGAGGACACTCGGACACTCCCACACCATATGAAAGAATGTACCTACGGTGTTCGGAGTGCAGAAAGTGCCGTTGTGATTATTTAAAATCCGCATAGCACACAATCTGCAGGGGGTTAAGTATGTCCGATGAACAAAATTTAGATGAATTTGTTGATGATCAGGATTCCTAGAAGACAGGACAACATTAGACCACACTGTATCCCAGCTCCAATCTGGATCTAGATTTGGTATGTCATTCCTCCATACAGTATCGACAGCCAAGGTCCCATAACTAGATTCTAATAAATAATCATATAATATGGAAACAAAACCTCTTGACCTAACATCACAGATAAGTCTATGCAAAGGGTGCATTGCAAGGGGGGTCTGCCATGGAACCCCATATGTCCTCATGGCAGTTCTCAATTGTAAATAGGGAAAAAAAGAGTTACCAGGCAAGTATATAAATATCACATAAATTCTGGAAAGAACGTAAACCATTAACATCAAAGAAATCACCCAAAGTATGAATCCCCTTGGAACTCCATCTGGGAAAACGAATAGGACGATTGTCCAAAAGCAAACCATCATTGTTGAAAACGAATTCCATTTCAAATCAATCTTGCGCAATCTTTCAGCCACCCAAACAGACACTTAAGGACACATGAAGCACCGCTCAAGAACCTCATCACCGCATGACATCAGTAGAAACGAGACACGAGGTGTCTCTGACATGACACACCAAACAATGGATAATGAAGCCAAAATGTCACCATAGACACCCCCCCCCCCAAAAGGGAAATTTGGTAAGAAGAGCTTTCTTTTCAAGTGTCATGGCATTATTTCATGCATACGTGAGCACTTTGACTATAACAATGCCCTGCCACTGTCCCAACGAACATCATGGCCACCTACGCTGCTAACTGCTCATTTCATACGCCAGTCATATCTTCTCTGATCATAACATAACAGGACGCCATCAGGAGTCAGAAATCCTATTTCACGTTTCAGAAGACTTCAAACCAGCACTTGGAGTCGTGTGTGGGGGAGTTAGGCAGCGGTATACATTCATATTCCCATTCATATGTCATTGGCTTGTGATTTATGTCTCTCTCTCGTGCAGATTGCAGCCCACACACACACACACACACACACACACACACACACACACACACACACACACACACACACACACACACACACACACACTACAGTATGTCATCAAGGGTACAATGATAGTTCTACAGAAAACGCTCTGCTCTTTGTTCTGCCATCCCAAATGACATAATGACAGCTCAGATGTTGGAACAAGGGAGAAAGGGAAAACAAGATTGTGTTCGAATGGGTGCCTTTCATCACGCACGCGCACACACACACACACACACACACACACACACACACACACACACACACACACACACACACACACACACACACACACACACACGTATAAACATAATATGGCTGTAAGTGTTTCATGTGGATTTCCTAGCTGAGATTAAAAGGTGAAATGTAAGTAGAAGGAATGTGATATGTGAGAGATGGGGAATACAGCCTGCAACCCGTGGCAGGTAAAAATCTACATTTCCCTCTCACGCGCGGTGGATGAGGTAAGCTTTGTGCGTGCGTGTGGGTGGGTGGGTTGGGACATTCCATTGCTTTGAATCCATAATACTGTACTTCGTTGTACGACAAAAGTAGCCGCTCTACAAGCTCACTTAACGACACGTTGTTGTGAGCCTGTAGAGAGTTTTGTTACTCCTGAAATTCTATAAAAGAATGCCCAAAATGTGGATGCCAGGATGAATGTGGTTACCTCGGCGTCCAGCGGGCACAATGCTTCATTGCCTTGGACACGGTCACTCGGATGTGGACACACAAGTCTCTTTATGTCTTGGACATTATTTGTAAGGAGCTATCCACAACCATTATGCAGTGGTGAAAAGTATATTACTTAAGTAACATTACTTAAGTAAAACTTTGGGGTATTTGTATTTTACAATTATTAAATAATTTAAATTCTACGCCACTATGTCTCAGAGACAAATATTGTACTTTTACTCCACTACATTTATTTGAACAGCTACTTTGATTATTATTACAAAACATACATTAAATACTTTAGCCCTATATATATTTTGGGCATTTGAAAATAGCCGATCTACAAGCTCACAATGCGTCACACTTGAAATTGCACATTCTGCAAAGTGAGTAGGCTACTGTGTATTTTTGGTACTTTTAAGTACATTTTGATGCCAATACTTGATGCCAATACTTACTCAAGTACATTTTGAATTCCGGACTTTCGGAGTAGTTCTACATTGCAGTATTGATACTTTTACTAACAAACGTGAGTACTTATTCCACCACTGACCAAATGGGAGAAATGGAACAAAACAAGTTGTATTGTTGGGACGTCGGCTCCCCCTATTGGCAAATTAATTCCAAAGCCACATTTAACCACTTTGAACCTGGCAGTGGCATACCTGTTTCTAGGTGATTCTTTTTTTTTACCGATGCAGATTTACAATGAATGCATCGCGATGCAATGTGTTGTAGGTCAGCTATTCTCACCATGCAACACCATCATACCACAGAGTATAAAACCGGGCCTAACCACGTGAACCTTCAGGATTTAGCTGGGTTAACTGAGTTCTTTAGTTCTGGTTAATATACAGCATTTTTCATTGAACTCATGTATCAGTTATTCTGATGGAAGGGTTTAGCATACAACGTACTCTACTGATTAGTTTTAAGTGGTGGTCTTTCACGGTTACTAGTAGTTATGTAAACTACAAATGGAAGTTAATCAAATGTCAGAATAATTATAGCAGTGTAATCTACGAGAGCCGCGACACATGCGGCAGTGCGCCTGATTCACTGTCAGTTCGGCCTAAGTCGGCGTGGAAAAGTGTAGCGGTCGAAGCACATCCAGATGCTTTGTTCTTTACATTACTCTGTCAGGAGAGAGAGAGAGAGAGATAAAGGAGTGTCTGTCTCTCTCCCCTCAGCCTCGCCAGCCACCGGTTGGACGGTTTGCTGTGAGGTGAAGTCATGTGGGTCCATGCGGTCCCTTCATTACGTCCCCCGACGATCCTCATCAGTCACTGAGGATGACTCATTTATCACCTGCCAAGCTGCAGCTTCAGCACTGACACCGTTTATATTGGACTTCTGTGGGATCTTAAAATACCATGCAGCAAACCAGATGACTAGAGCCAGACCGATATATTAGTCTAGCCAATATATTGGACAATTATTTGCCTTTTTTGGCAGTATCGGTGTCAGCAATGTATGCAGCTGATGTGTCATGATCTTTAACCTCTTTCAACCTGCGGCACGTTCGGAAATAGTGCACTGAGCTCACTGTGCAATGCAAACTAATAGGCGAGTGCGTCCGGTGCAGCATTTCCGAACGCGCCCCTGGTGTTCCTCTTTTGGGCATGTCGTAAAAGGTTTAAAGGTAAAAAACTTCAAGTCTTCAGAAAATTTCAAAAACAGACTATCTGTTGTGACGTGAATCAATATAGCGGTAATCAATATTTGCTGTGAAATGTTTTGATTTGTGCACTTTTTGACCAATTTACAGCCAAAACATTGGTAATGGGCTAGGACAATTCCAGATTTGAGATCGGAATCAAAACTCTGGCATCAGTCGAGATCGACACATGAATATTTGTCTCTTTCTTGTCTCTCCCTCACTGTCTCTCTGTGTCTCTGTCTCTCTCTCTCTGTCTGTCTCTCCAGGTGTTTCAGCACTGAGTCAGAGAGGTTTCTACGTGAGGTGCTGCTCCCTAACCTAGTGTGGCATGCAGGCCGAACTTCTGCAGCCATCCGTACCTCGGCCCTCAGCTGTCTGCTCGCAACGCTGCATGGAGGGGCCATCGCGCCCGGACAGGTCCATACTCACTCACACAAACACTTTAACAGGTCCATACTCACTCACACAAACACTTTAACAGGTCCATACTCACTCACACAAACACTTTAACACTGGCACTCACTTAACACACGCAGAGGGATCCATGCAACACACACAGCGTATACAGTGGGTCAAAGACGACAACAGCGCTGTGTCGGAAAGCACCCGTTCTCCCTCGGAGAAGGCGCACATGTTCAACCTTTTGTCTGCAGAAGCGTTTGACAGTACGTACGTCGGCTGTAAAAGAAGGGAAGTGGTTGGGGCGTTCCACTAACCCTACAGGAGATGACATTTACCTCAAACTCTCCCTCTGTTTAGTCCATTTCACATCTACATAGATGGTCCCGCGAGGCCATTTAGTCAAATATACTGTCCCCCCCGTCCCGTCCCGCCCCCCCCTTGGCCGCAAGAGTTGGCCAGAGCCGGGCAGCAGGTGTATACGGGGGCGAGCGGGTTCACATACCTTTGTCCCCACCATGGAACAATGCTTCCTTTATGCTGCACCGTGCTTGTGTGTTGAACTCGCAGCTATCATCGGGACACATTGTGACCAATCACACACAGTCACACACACACACACACACACACACCCTCTGACCTTGCTGTGTGTTGTCCTTGTGAGGTGACCGGTCAGAACAGACTGCCACACCTTTTAACAGTCAAAGGCTTGCAGTGTGCATGCCGTGTAGGAATGCACCAATAATTCAAGTTAAATTCAAAATCTAAGTGTTTATAACTAGGCAATAACCCTAACCCAATATAAATATAAGATACATTTAAGATACTATACTATATAATAGGTGCAATTACTGCCTATGGGCAACCACACTAAGAACACATGGGTGCGTGTGGGTTTGTGCATGCTTGCATGCGCGTGTCTGCCTGAGAGTATTTCCCAAGGTGAATTAAATAGTCTGTGTCAGTGGGACATTGTTCCCCAACTCCTTCCTGTTAAAACAATTAGCTGCTCCACTTACACTTGGCACCCAAAGATTGTCACTGATGTAATGCTCACCTCTTTGCCAAACCCTCTTTCCGTCTCTCACTCCTGGCTCCTTTTTTTATGTTTTGCCTGCACAGTTACGATAGCAAACAGATACTGTAGCATGACAGCGGTTTTAGCCATCACCTCCGCAACACATCCAGACTTGACGACATGCACGGCTTCACCCTGTTTGTCCATTTCCTGTGTTTGTCATCTTCTGCTGTGATGAACGTCCGTCACTGACAGACAGCTGAAGTCACACATTGTGTTTTTCTACAAACTGACCATGAGTCCCGTCCTAACGAGCATCTGTCATACTCCAGTTTATCTCCTCCGCATTTCAAAACCCACACATTCATAAAAGTGTCAACTTCCAAAACACACAGATTTACTGTTCTGCATCCCACTGGTATTTCAGGCTTCGTTTTCCAAGCTCTCCATGTTAATAATTGCACAGTTAAGCCACTGTCTTTCAACATAATGCTCTGACTGCGACACACATTGAAACATTAGTGAACATTACCGTTCTGTGATCCAAGTAAAAAAAGACCCAAGGGATGATTCCACAACAGAAAAACATATGTTGCTATATCAGTGGTGCTCAAAACCTTTTCATGTCAAGGACACCCAATATCTTTTAATTTGGCCGCAGAAATATTTTGTTCCAGCGACCCCCAGAAGCAAAGATTTTAGTTTAAAACGTTCGCTTCAAAAGATATAGCTTCCTAGAAGTAACACGAAGTGGCGTGCTTGTATATCTGCTATTTTTGAATAGCCAAAGTAAAAAATATTACTTTAAAATCTAACATGACAGATCCTTTCTCGGTTTTAATGGGTTAAAGCTGCCATACCATAACTCTACGCACCCTCTATTCAATCTGCCCAGTTTGATCCAAAATGAAGAATAAAGCTGTCCCAATTGAAGTGATCACTGTGACAAACAGCAGGCCAGTGATTACAACACAAATCACTCCACTGGGCGTGGGCGTTAAAAAGGAATTTGGACAAACCTGCTGCTCAAACTGTGTCTGCAGTTGGTGTGCTTGGAAGAGAAGCTGACTCCGCAGGTGCTGTCTGCCCTGGAGGAAGACTCTCAGATGGCCAGACTGCTCGCCTGTCGCTCCCTCTTCACCATGCTCAAACTGATAGGACCTAGTCTGCATCCTGATGCCCTCAACAAGATCTACCCAGGTAGAGCAGTAGGAATATTTGTCGCTGAGATGTAGTGGAGTGGAAGTAAAAGTATTAGACATTGGGAACCCCTTTTGGTGTTACCATTATGTTATGCTTTAGCTATTGAAAAATAGCAGATCTACAAGCTCATAGCGCGCCACCGAGTGGCGTGCTTACGAGCTTGTAGGTCTGCTATTTTTGAAAGATCGAAGAACGACTGACATAGAAACATAGCTTTTTCAGAAAACTGTCAGGATGTAGAAGACATTTTTAGAATCTTATCTCAGGTCAACAATGGGTTAAGTATGTATATTATGTATATGTACATATGTACTGTATATGTTATTATGTATATGTGATGTATGCCATGCTTTTTGTTTTTGCTTAAATGTATGCCATGCTTTTGTTTTTGCTTAAATGTAAGTCGCTCTGGATCAAGAGCGTCTGTTAAATGCCTAAATTGTAAATTGTAAGTAAAGTACAAATACCACAAAATTGTACTGAAGTAAATGTACTTACAGTAGTTACTTTACGCCACGGTCCACAGCTGTGCTGAAGCGCCTTGACGACAGCAGTGAGGAGGTGCGTGCCGTGGCTCTGCGGACCCTGGACCTGTGGCTGTCCAGCCTGAGGAAAGACTACAACCCCCAGATCTGCAGGCTGCACCTGGAGCTTCTGTTCCAGCAGCTCCTCCTGCATCTGGACGACCCGGACGCCGCCACGCAGGAACGAGTGCTGGGTGAGTCTCGGGGCCACAGGGGTTCTGACAGGAACGAGTGCTGGGTGAGTCTCGGGGCCACAGGGGTTCTGACAGGAACGAGTGCTGGGTGAGTCTCGGGGCCACAGGGGTTCTGACAGGAACGAGTGCTGGGTGAGTCTCGGGGCCACAGGGGTTCTGACAGGAACGAGTGCTGGGTGAGACTCGGGCCACAGGGGTTCTGACAGGAACGAGTGCTGGGTGAGACTCGGGTCCACAGGGGTTCTGACAGGAACGAGTGCTGGGTGAGACTCGGGGCCACAGGGGTTCTGACTTGCAAACTCGAGATTATAGGTTGGAGCGTTCATAGCTTTGACACTATAGGGGTGGGACGACATGGGTACCTCACGATACGATATCTGTGGCGATATTAGGCCCTCCATAATGATAATATCGTGATATTCGATACATTGCAATATTCAATATATTGCATGAAATTTCCTCAATGATATATATCACAATATCCGTAAGTGAAAATGAAAAAATAACTATGAAATAATTATGTATTTATTCCAAAATATCCAAAAGATGAATCTTGCCTCCTCCAAACAGCAAAACACTGTTTGGAGGAGGCAACTTGTCCACAAGTTGCCTACTACTAACTAATCAATATAACGATATTGGGAGGACGATACAATATGTCGTGGGAGGAAGTATCGCGATTTAACACTACTAGACCTGTACGTGCCCGTCGGCCTCTGGCCTACTTGGGAACGATGCAACTTGGGAACCAAATAATACTTGTGTTACCATTATGTTATGCTTTAGCTATTGAAAAATAGCAGATCTACAAGCTCGTAAGCGCGCCACTCAGTGGCGCTTACAAGCTTGTAGGTCTGCTATTTTTGAAAGATCGAAGAACGACTGACATAGAAACATAGCTTTTTCAGAAAACTGTCAGGATGTAGAAGACATTTTTAGAATCTTATCTCAGGTCAACAATGGGTTAAGTATGTATATTATGTATATGTATGTACTGTATATGTTATTATGTATATGTGATGTATGCCATGCTTTTTGTTTTTGCTTAAATGTATGCCATGCAGGACGATACAATATGTCGTGGGAGGAAGTATCGCGATTTAACACTACTAGACCTGTACGTGCCCGTCGGCCTCTGGCCTACTTGGGAACGATGCAACTTGGGAACCAAATAATACCCTTATAAAACTTTTCATAGCACCCATTTTAACTATCTGTCTGTGTCCCTTTTGTGCCCATACTGTATATGGAGATCTCTGTAGTATCAATACCCGTTGTCATAGCACCCATTTTAAAGGACCACTTCACCACTTTTCAACCTATCTTCATATAATAGGTCCTCACTAATAATCATGACAGAATAGCGCAATTTTTTTCTTCTCGGTCTGTGTCTCATAGGAGGGCTGTGGGCAGTTCAGAAACCGTCTTCCTTCCAGTGACATCATCGATGGGGAATACAAGCTAATAGAAACTGCAGGCTTTCTAGTCCTGAAAAGTTGCAATGCGAAAATGGAAGCCATCGTTCTCATTCAACATTTTTATAAAAAAATCTTGTTTAAATAAATGTCTGCCTAATGATGATGTCACTGGAAGACGGTTTCTAAACTGCCTACAGCCCTCCTATGAGACACAGACTGAGTAGATAAAAATCGTGCCATTTTATCATGATTATTAGTGAGGACATATTATATGAAGATTCGTGAAAAGTGGTGAAGTGGTCATTTAACTGTCTGTCTGTGTCCCACATGGAGATCTCTGTATTTGTCACTGTGAAGAGTGCAAACACAGACACACACACACAACGTCCAGTCCCCGATGACACACTCATCCACGTAACCCTCACTTTATGTCCTAAACTAACTATTACTTTAAGTATATATATTTTAACACCATATATTTCACTGCATAGTTTATAGGCAACAAAGTCTTATGCACACCTATATGCTCTGAGACGGGTGCGTAGGCAGGGCTCAATGCACACAAAGTGCACAAAGACCCGCACACCGTCTGCACCTGCAATACGAACTTTATTTAGGCAACGTTTCGGTCAAAGACCTTCTCCAGGCATCTGCTGATAATAGGTAGCCACATACAGTAGCTATATACTGTACATACACATAGATCCACAATGACTGTCGCCCTCGTTAGTAGGGATGAGACCCATAGCAGGTGGTGACTGTGTAGTTTATGAATTGTACACATTGATAAAGTTCCCTGGTGTGGTTCCCTGCACAGGTTTGACACGGCCAGTGTGAAGGCAAACCGTAGCAAATGAAACATGCAAGAATGATACAACAAAGATTCACTCCCCTCACACCAACCTCTGGTATTACCTTCTCCTGTGTTCTACCCAGGGCTTCATACAGCAGGACAGTGAGTTCAATGAGCATCTGATGCTCATTGGAAAACTGTGCGTGTGGAATGCTGTACTAGGTAAAAAAAACAAAACCGGGAGGGATTTTAAACCACTGACCCTTTGTGTCTGGTGTAAGCTCATGCTCACTGTTAATCATCATAATAACTACAACCTGGATGAAACCTTGTTATTCTCCAGGTGGTCTTTAATTCATTTTTAACGAGTCTCTTAATGGGTGATCGTGACGGGACGTTGATACCACTCCAGATAAGCACAGGGAGTGGGGTTGTGTATATGACATTGCAAGAGCACTTAATGTAAAACATATTTAGCCTACAGTGTGTGCGTGTGTGAGCGCGTGCGTGCGTGCGTGCGTGCATGCGTGTGTGTGTGTGTGTGTGTGTGTGTGTGTGTGTGTGTGTGTGTGTGTGTGTGTGTGTGTGTGTGTGTGTGTGTGTGTGTGTGTGTGTGTGTGTGTGTGTGTGTGTGTGTGTGTGTGTGTGTGTGTGTGTGTGTGTGTGTGTGTGTGTGTGTGTGTGTGTACGTTTGATGATGTGCTGTGTGATACCATTCATTATTCCGATACTCATATCATGCTGGTAGAGATAGTGGAGAGGGCGATGATGGTGAATATGAGGTGATTATGACACCAGAGTCTCGCTGTGATCAGAGGCGCTTGCACATGGGATGAGAGGCATTATGGGGGAACCCCCTGCCATAATCCAAAACCATCTCGTTGCCCTGGCATGCTGCCAACACACACACCCTTCATTTCAAAGGCTCTGCATTATCCTCCTTTTCCACTCCATTTATCATCAACAGCAGCTCGGACGAAGCCCCCTGCCAAAGGTAGTCTGTCAAGGGCCGGGGTGCTAGGGAGTGAAACATCCAGGGACGGGATGTATGTGTGCGCGCGTGTGTGTGCGTGTGCGTTCATTCCTGAGGCCTGCTGTGAGAGACACACACACACACACACACACACACACACAGCACTCGCATACAGGTGCCCTCCACTCAACACCACTTCCCCCTCTCTCCTCTGCCAGCACACCTAGCATTGAGGGCTCACAGTGGGGCTAACGTGAGCCTCATGTCCCCGTCTCCCTCTTCAGAACATCTCAGCACAGGCCCGTCCCCCCCCCTGTTAATCGCAACCACATGGCGACGGCATTTCTCCACGCACCCATCCCACATAATCCCCCTGTCTTTTATCCGCCTCCCTTCCTCATTTCTCCCTCTTCCTCACTTCCTCTTGTTCCTCCTCCGCTGGCCCGCCCGGTGTTTTCCAAGAGACTCAACGATCCGTATAACTTCAGTGGCTGTGTTTTTATTTATGCGCCCGTGGAAAGTCTGACCCTCTTTGTATAGGTCAGGGGTGATGGTGGCGGTGGGGGAGGGGGGGGGGGGTTCTGAGTCCCTCTGGACTTTCACTTTCTCCCACTCGCATGGATGTTAGTTGTCATTACCTTTGACAGGAGGCAGGTGAGCGCTGATGCCTTGGCCAGAGACCGGGAGGCCCCGCCAGGTCCGGTATCTCTCGTCTTCATGCGGGGAGACGAGAGAGAGAAGCACAGGATTCTCACACTCGCCAGATGCAGCAATAGCTTCCATAGCCAGACGAGAGTGCTTTTGAACTCCATCCAAGAATAATAAGTTCCTTTTCTTCTTCTTTTTTTTTCCTTAACCGGTAGTTGTTAAGGGTGTAGCCTTGACTACAGAAGATGGAATTAAGAACAGGGATATAAATCTACTTCATGAACCAACCGTCACTAAAATACTGTGTGTGTGTGTGTGTGTGTGTGTGTGTGTGTGTGTGTGTGTGTGTGTGTGTGTGTGTGTGTGTGTGTGTGTGTGTGTGTGTGTGTGTGTGTGTGTGTGTGTGTGTGTGTGTGTGTGTGTGTGTGTGTGTGTGTGTGTGTGTGTGTGTGTGTGTGTGTGTGTGTGTGTGTGTCAACCAGATGTCTGGGTTTGAAGCAACATCTTGACAAACCAGGACACCTGTCCCATCAAATCTCTGGAAAATGCTAATCTGTCCTGGTTTTCATCAACATCCTTTTTTTTTAACCTTTTTCCCTTTCACCTCGCTGAGCGTGCAGAACTGTCTCCAAAAGCCTTCCTTTTGGGCCCAGTGACACAGGGCCGCGCCAGCTCTGATACAGATTCCAAACATCAAGCTGAAATACACATGATCCGCGGATTTCCCACATACGAGAGCTTTGAGTGATATCTGGAGTGGAAACAAAGAGACTTTTTTTTTGGTCTTTTCTTTAGTTTCCAGTATTCGTTCTCAGTCTCACTTAGGGTAAAGAAACGTGTGGAGAGAGGAGATGCTCTGGAGTCTCCCGGAGGAAAATGAGACGGGCTCACATTGTGCTGCTGAGTGATCATCCACTCGTAACGCTGCGGACACAGATCTCAACACATTCCGGCACTCTCATGCATGACTCCGTTTGAAGCCACCCCCCCTCGCCCCCATCTCTTTCTTTTTATCTCTCCATCTTTGTTCCTTCTATTCTCAATCCCATTCTTATGGATCTTGGATTTCAAAAGCATATCTGTGTGAAGTGGCTGGACGGCTGCAGCATTCATGACAGCATGACGGACAGCAACCCCCCCCCCCCCCCCCCCCTCCCAGTTCTCTTCTCTTCTGGTAATCCCGCTATAGCGTCTGCTACCTGCTCACACGCTCACACACATGCACACACTTAAGGTTGGCACGAGCAGATCCCCCTGCATGCTCACAAGTCGTCGTTGTTCTCCTTTGTTCCCATGATGCCTCCCCGACATTTCCCCACTTCCCACTGCAAGACAGGACAGTGTACACAACTGGTGAAAGAGACGGGGAGAAATCCCCTCCACCTCTTTTGAGGAACAAAGGCGCATTCCGCCAAGTATCAGATGATGAGTTTACGTGAGGGAACGCGTTCAGAGTGACAGCGGTGTCACCGCTGGAGCTGTTCTCGTTCAATGTGGTTTCCTGAGCATTTGCCGTTGACACCAGTTGATGTAACTGGATACCATTGAAGCTCTGCAATTTGTCCCTGCTGTTAAAAACTGGATACAAATCTGAAAGGGACGTATTGCCACCTGGTGGAAGGTTATAGCATGTGCACATCTGAGTTGATGTAGTTTGCCATTTAAATCTGGCGGCCTGATGGCTGTATGTCAACACTGAATTTGGCCAGAGCATTTACAGTATAGTCTGTGGCTAACCCTTACCTTGGCTTAAGCTGTAAGTACTTGGTTTTTTGTTACAATGTATACAGTATTTTTATTGAACGCAACACGCTGATAGATTTAAATCATCTCTGAAAGAAAGCAGAACTGGATCCCCCCCAATGGCTTTAAGAAAAAAGCTGAATTGGACCCCTGGCGCCTTTTAAGATAAACTGGACCACATGCACCTTAAAGCCCTAGAGAAGCCTTAGAGTAGATATGTATGTTACAAGTGAGAAATAAATGAAATCTTCATAAATATTTTCAGATCTTGTGACCTCTGTCACAAATATCATTCAATGCCGACTGCAGAAGTTGAAATACATTGAGGATGTGGCATTTCTCACTACCTACCTACTGTAACACTATGAAGATATGTACCAATGTCCCTTAGCATCAAATTATATGATGTCATATGATGGCATGATGATGGCACGGGACATACGGAAGCAGACCGTGCAGGTATGTGCAGCGTATGTCCCAGATATGTACCAATGCCAGGGTATAATTGGTTTACGATGGTGACGTAACGATGTAATGTTTCAGTGTCGGGTGGACTAAAGGTAATGCCCCTATGTATGTAATATTACACCACTGCCATAACAGGCATAAGTAATCATTACCATACTTCAAAATACTACTTTTTTCATCCAAAAGCAAGGTACGTAGCAAATAGCTAAACCTAATAATTCAATATTGCAAACCTTCTTTCACAGAGAGGCTGAGATTGGAAAGTTTGTAGCGGTCTACAGTACTTGCACCCTCTGCTTGCGCACTAGTAGGCCTACTTGTGTGTAACAAGCAAGTAGGCACTCGACAGAGTGCAGTTCTAGTTATTTCTGTATTCACTGACGTGTGTGTGTGTGTGTGTGTGTGTGTGTGTGTGTGTGTGTGTGTGTGTGTGTGTGTGTGTGTGTGTGTGTTCTCTCATGTGTGCGTGTTCTCAGAGGTGCTGAAGACGGGCAGTTCAGTCTGCCCGGCTCTGCTGAAGAAGGAAGTGGAAGCGGTGAGGGACAAACAGCGCAGCCCCGTCTACTGTGACCAACTGCTCCAACACATCAACTCTGACTCTCCCCAGTGACTCGCTCATTGTAACACACAACAACTGGAACTCTGCCTCAGTGGCAAAAGATCACCTACTGTATGTGGACCAGTAGTGCTTGTGAACAGTCAAATGCAAAGTGCACTGCATTATGATGGGACAGATCTTTGCACGAAAATGGTCCAGCATGTATTCATTGAAGATTTGAAGATGACATACCGTATGCTGTGTTGTTACGGGACCTTTAAATCATCTAGATATACTGTACTGTTCTGTGTCCCAAAATTGTTGCCTTATTTCCATTTGTTCTACAACTAAAACGTGTACATTCTTATGAATATATTACTTAGGTGCTTTTATTTTCCTTCACTGCATTGTTTTAAAACTTATTATTTTGGGAAGTTTTTTTTACGAGTAAATTGCTTTAACTGTGTTGGGTTGTGTTTTGTGTTATGAATTACAAAAATCGCGCGCACACACACACACACACACACACACACACACGTTTATTTTGCCATCGATTTGAATGCTACATGAAGTCACGGGGTGGAGTATACACATTGGAGCAGTTTTTGCATTTCTCCACAGGGATGAATAATCTCACAATCTTATTTAGTTTATAACACTTCTAAACAATGTTTGAAAAAGTAATACTCACACTTAACAAAATGGTTCATTCATACTGCATACCATGATTCTGGAAATATAGACTACCTGTCACACTAATTCCAATACTTTGTTAAAAGTTATATTCTCAAGACCTGTGTTGGCACCGGCCTACTTGGGAACAATGCAAGTTGGGAACAATCGGAATCAGGAATGCATGGCCCACCCCGTTATGAAAAAGCCATTATATCCGTTGTTATAACACATAGATATCTGTCTGCCTGTATCCCTTTTATGCCTAGGGAGGCGCCGGAGAGGCATCCTAACCAGATGACCAAACCACCTCAGCTGGCTCCTTTCCAGTAACTATGATATTTGATATTCTTTTAATGCCATATTTAGCCAGTACGACCGCAAATGTCCCATGGAAGCTGCTAGCCTAACCCGCAATACTGTTCATTTACACCCGCCCCATTTTCAATTCCAACTGTTTTGTCTGAGACCATATGTGATGTACAGCGATATGTGGCCTCTGGTGGGTGAGTCAGAGGTAGGCTACTGCAGTAATAATTCCAATCTAAACGGGTTTAAAGTACAATGGGTTATATGTACCAAGTATGAACGTCATATAGTTATTTGTTTTTTAGCTATTAGCCAGATTTTGGTACCGAATAATACCAAATGAGTCGCCCATTTACCAACTCACTCCGGGCGTACAGCCGGAGGAACTGCTCAGCCTGGTATTCCTAAAGTAACCTATAGTAAATTATGCTTAAACGGTTAAACCAACCTTATTCCTAACTGTATCATTAGTAAAACTATATGTCTAAACCTAACCCTATTCCTAAACTTAACCCCAGTAAAACTATGCCTAACCCTAACCATACCATACCTTAACAACCTACGTGCAAGTGTAGTATGAATGTATGTGTAAGTGAAGTATGTGCAAATTGTATGTGAAAGTGAAGTGCTGATATAGTATGAGCAAGTGAAGTACCGTCGATACTGTATGTGCAAGTTGACTATTCAATTCTGGCCTATACCACTTCCCATATCGAAGACAGAACATCCCTTCATTAGCCTTAATACAGAACACCTTTGTCAACCATGTGTGAAGGGAGACAGAAACACATGTAGGATATAGTCAAATAAAAGCATAAATCTATGTAAACATCATTTACAGCTATCATATATAGAACGCATATAATCTATAATGTTAATGTAAGCGACACCTATAATTCTAATTCTAACCAAGTGAAAACTGAAACGTGATAGGCTCTAGGCTGGCTGATCTGCTGCTGTGTCTTGCTCAGGGACACGTACATCTCCTTCTCTTTGTTGTTTTCTTCAACCATGTCACACGTGAATATGCATGGTGAATGGAAGGAGTATGTAACATAACATGTACGTCTCTTCAACTTCCCTTTTTTCAGGGGACATTGCATAGAATCTGCGACATATTTACAGTGATTTGTACTTTGTACAATGATTTGTACTATTTGCACCACTGAGCTGCATCCATCTTGTTGACTGCATTTACAGCTGCAACACATTTACACTGAAAGCAGGCATGGCACATATACCTATACTGTCTAACCTGAGTCCACCTGATGGAGGCGGTATTGATTCACAAGTTCACAATATATAGTAGCAGAGCATACAAGGACACACATTAAAGGTTTACACTTACAGTAAGGTTACATTCAAGATTCATGTGGATTCATGTGAACTCCTTCAAAACCGCTCTCAAAGGGCACCTACGGATAGCTGCAACTCGAAACTGGCCCCCATAAAAAAAGAAAAAATCACTGTTTTGACTCATTCACTGCCTATTTTATTGTTGTTTTATGTTATTTATTATATTTAACTTTAGCTTTTGCTTTTCTTTTTTCTTTATTGCTCTGTAAAGCACTGCATTTCATGTCATGAAAGGTGCTATACAAATATAGTTGTATTATTATTATTAAGATCATACCAAATGATATGTGGGGTTGTGGGCATCAGTGTAGACGAAAATAGCAATGCTTTGATTGGCTGAGCAAAGTACATATTGAAGATAAAAGTGAGGGCAGAAAAGTGAAGACGGAATTGTGAGTGGCCGAAATTTGATGCATGATGATGTATGATAAGAGTGCCCCTCAATTCACACGGGTGTGATTTTGAAAAATCGCCTTGAAAACTGCAGATCTACAAGCTCACAACATGTCGCAGTTGTGAGCTTGTAGATCGGTTATTTTCAGCACACGCACGCACACTCAAAAGTTATGGCTGGGGCGTCTGCTGGCCTAGTGGTCCAGGCGCATGCGCCACATATACAATAGGAATAGGCTATGGTCTGACAGCGTGTCGTGTGTTAGAGTCCCGTTGCATGTCTCTCTCTCCCTCTTTCCTGTCAATCTTCCCTGTAACTATCAACAAAGGCACAAAAGCCAAAAACAAATCTTTCAAAAAAAAGAAAGGGTTAGGGTTGCTTTATACATTTAGGAATTCGTCTCTCCCGGTGGAAAACCCTATGGTGTGCACCCGCTTCAAATGTTATATCAACCGACAACCGATAATCATCAGTAGTTTTTTGGTTGGTTGGTTGGTTGGTTGGTTGGTTCATAGTTTTTGCAAGGAGGTTCATTTGCAATGTGAGGCTTGAAGGCTTCAGAGCGATGGGGCGATTGAGGCCAACATCTTTGTAGGATGTTTGGTCTTCATGGTATCCAGATGAGCAATATCCTCAATTCCTCATATATTTCAGATCGACCAGGCCCTTTCCCAGAAACAGTCCCCAACAATTGAAAGTGAAAGTATAGGCTATGCAATTTACAAGGAATGCTGTGCTTTAAGATTTTTTTTATGGGGGCCAGTTTCAAATTGCAGCCGTCCGTAGGTGCCCTTTGAGAGCGGTTTTGAAGGAGTTCACATGAATCCACATGAATCGTGAATGTAACCTTACTGTCTTTAATGTATTTCCTTGTATGCTCTGCTACTGTATATTGTTAACCTCCATCTGGTGGACTCAGGTTAGACACTGTAAATATGTCGCAGATTCTATGCAATGTCCCCTGAAAAAAGGGAAGTTGAAGAGACGTACATGTTATGTTACATACTCCTTCCATTCACCATGCATATTCACGTGTGACATGGTTGAAGAAAACAACAAAGAGAAGGAGATGTACGTGTCCATGAGCAAGACAGAGCAACAGATCAGCCAGCCTAGAGCCTATCACTTTTCAGTTTCAAACTTTCCTTTTGCTTTAAGTAACATGTAACATGTCAAACTAGGGGGTTTTCATGATCCTGAATCCATTCCAAGCATTAGTTTTGCACACAATACATTCCATAGGCTAAAAACAGCCATGTTGACCTCATCACATTTGTCATGACGTCTCTGTCCATTTTTAGCCCAATGAGTGCTTTTTGTAATGCTTGGGATGGATTCAGCATCATGAAAACCCCCTAGTTTGACATGTTACATGCTACGTAAAGGCAAAGCAAAAAGAAAGTTTGACATTTTTGCCAGCCATAGGATGTTAATGAAAAACAAAATTGCCCAATACTAACAGCCAGTCAGCAAGTGGATTCATGAACGTACAGTATATAGACAGTATTTTAGGCCAATAAAAAAGAGTATATACCAAATGTCTCACTTTAAACAAAAGCAGCCTGTCGGCTGCCGGACTATAGTGAAACTGACTTACATGGCTGGTATGGTATATGGCTGGACTGATAAGGCATATCTCTCCTCTCCTCCCTCTCCATTGCCACTCCCCCCCATCCTCCCTGCTGACTGCAGGTGTGACCCTTAGAGTATATACTGTCTAAGGTGTGACTGGTGTATGTGTGTGGCAACCCTGTCATTAGCGACCCGGCGTGGAATCATTGCTACCCGTCTAAAACACAACCATGAGTTGATGATTAATCTGTTTGAGTTTATAAACTAGGTGTGTGCTTATCAAAAAGTGCAAAGTCTGAAAAAGTACAGTACATGCAGAGAGAACGACAATCGAGAAAACGAGTGACAACTAACAATTTTTATAACCTGACCTGAATAAATTATATATATATATTACAAGGTTATATATATATATATATATATATAAAGATGGAATCAAATAATCCCACTCAGATTTTTAGATAGGTTATTAAACAGATTGCTGGCGAAATGGAATATGGGTGACAGTACCTGTTATACCTGAGTATAGTATTTGAGGACAGGATTTGGCGACAAGGTATGCCTGTGGAACATTCTTACGATTCAGCTGTACTAGAGTTTAATCCATTAATCAAGGTAGTTCATGATGCTGATTAGACAGGACTGTATTGTTTTGTTTACCCTGCTATGCCCTTCATTATCTAATCACTCACCACCTCCTGTTCCGCAGGCACAGCTTTCTGCCATCCTGTCCTCAAATACTGTAGTCTGCAAAGCTAGCACTCTGTATAATAACCATGCGTTATCTAGAATGATGTGCTCAGTAAGGAACGATTCTCCATCAGGATGGCACTATAGAGCAACTCAGTGGTGTATACATAATACAATATACTGTGTTGTACATACTAAAATGTTGTACTTGTACAACGAATACACTGTGAACTTTGCTTGCACAAGTTAGGTAGCAGCTATACTGGGGAAGAAAATAAATGCTTTTTCATCATTAAATAAAAAATAACTGTTGTCATGCTGTAAACTGCTGCATTTTTTTGAAGGAAGTCAATCCAAAATAAGTTTCACTCTTATGTACACAAGACGTAACAATCAAGTACAACCTTGTACCTTGAATCCTGAATCTCGTGGTGCTCGAATGAGCCACACGTGCATACACACATTTGCTGAACATACTTTCATACTTTCACTTTCCGTTTTTGTGACTTTTGTCAGACACAAACCAGGAAACTCTTGCTCATTTAAGACTGCTTCATAAGGCTTGATCGAGAGCACACGCAAGGAAGGTTTATTTTAACTTCATAAATTGGCAAAAGACAACGTAAGTATTTTTACTTTGATGGATTAATTCTAAGCTCAATATTGTACTCAATGGAGTGAAGGGAAAAGAGTGTAACTTTAATAAGATAATTCAATAAATGCTCCGTTCCCATTGAATATATAGGCAGAACCAAAGTTTGTGTGACATCCCATATGGTTAACAAAATAAATACAAAACTGTTTAAATGGCATAATACAATTTATATCCTAAGATTTTGATAGTAGGCCTCAGTACAATAAGTGTGTGTGTGTGTGTGTGTGTGTGTGTGTGTGTGTGTGTGTGTGTGTGTGTGTGTGTGTGTGTGTGTGTGTGTGTGTGTGTGTGTGTGTGTGTGTGTGTGTGTGTGTGTGTGTGTGTGTGTGTGTGTACAGGCAGTTAGACATATTACCTTTTGTGTCACTTGTGTCAGTATGTGATATTTATTTGATTTAAAAAAGCGTTAGATATACTTCTATATTCCCATAATAAACATTGTTGGGGTGTTTGTTCAGTAACTTGTTGTGTTCTCTGACTTGCACAATAACTTCAACTCAAGCTTGTGTTCAGTCTTAAAGCAGTATAAGAGAATGAAACTGACTTAACATCCTCTGTTTGTAGGCTACTAGGAATCAACCATGTCTGGTCATGTCTTGCAAACTCTGAAAGAGCTGACAGCAGCGCAGTTAGAGGAGTTTAAGTGGAATCTGCATCAGCCTGAAAACGTTGTAGGCAACTTGAGGCCACTAGCACAGGGCGAAGTGGAGGAGGCTAATTCTAGGCAGAAAGTTGTCAACCTGATTATGGCGGAATACCCGAATGATGCTCAGGAGATCATGATCAAGGTTTTGAGGAAGATCGGGAGGAATGATCTGGCAAATAGAGGTAGGTGAAGAGAGGATACAGTAGCCTACATGTTTACAGGTTTATGAGGTCGGACAGGTACAATAATTTAGAGTCTACAGTAGACCACCCTAGTACCTCCCTATACGGAAATATTGTGAAAAAAGGTTATGGTCATTTTTGTATACCACACCATAGACAACCAATACTAAATTTCATCATGCGACATGTCAAACTAGGGGGTTTTCATGATTCTGAATCCATTCCAAGAATTATTTTTGCCTAAAAACGGCGATAGCCGTCATCACAAATGTGATGTAGTGAAGTAGTGGATATGGCCCCAATCTCCTCCTCCATTCACGCTCTTCGTTCTATTCCTCTAGGAATAGACAGATTCCTAGACTCTAGGGGCTGTATTTTGCTTGAGTAAACTAAAGACCTGGAGGCGTGATGTATGCCATTTGGCTATTCTGAGTGGCCAAAGAGCATTGATCACACCTCCAGGTCTTTAGTTTACTCAAGTTAGGGAATAAGACCTGGTACTTAAGACACGCAAAATACAGCCCAGTCTAGGAATCCCGTCAGGGCAGTGACGGAGCAGAGACGAACGACTACACCCCGAGTAGAGCAACAACGTCAGCTCCTCATCCCATTCCACATTAATCTGATTTTGTTTCAATACATTGTCAAACTTAAGTAGAGGTGTGGTCTCTTAATAGTGAACAGTAATTTAAATAAAACACAAAAGCTTACAATGTTAAAATCAAAAGACAAATGAATAATAATAGGACCTAAAAACAAATAACTAAATAGCCTGACTAAACAGGTGAGTCTTTTTAAATGTAACAGATTAATGGATGAATACGGTTTAACATTTAAATCAGATTTTCTGATTCTTCAATGATTGTGTTTTAGTCATCTATTGTTTGGCCCAGCTTTTGATGGTGATTATTGTTTTCTCTCTAAAGTCTCAGGTGTGGAAAGACCTCAGGCAACAGGTAAGAACTTTACTTGTATCTGACCTACTGTATATATTTGACCCTGAAATCAAATAATATTGAAATGGACAATGATCAAATTCATGCTTGATGTAATATTAATAAATCCCACACATTCTGTACACCTAATAGTAAGACAATTGTATTCATAGAGCACCCAGACAGTAATATACATACATTACTGTTTACCATAACATGCAATTGAAATAAAACACAAAAGCGTATTAATGATATATTAAAAGAAAAAATTATAAAACAATCATCATTCATATTTTTCTCATTCAACAGTGCTATTAAACTTTAACAAGTGCAGTGTAACTTTACCTTAAGATTCCCAGACTTTCAGATTCTTCCCTGAGATTATACAATTTTCTGAAGGAGTACATTGTGTCTACTGTTTTGAGGCTGCTTGCCTTCTTCACATTAGGAACATGAAATTAATTTATCTTTTCTTCCAAATGTCTCAGGTGTGGACGCACCTGGTAAGACTGCAGGTAAGAAAACGGACTTCTCTCTGACCTGTATATTTGACGCTGAAATCAAACTACTAGAACTACTAATTCAATGTGCAAAGAGAGCATTTGTATTTGATGTCCTTTTGTTTCAGTCACTATTGAACTTGAACAAGTGCAATGCACCTTTACATTTCTGAGGACAGAAATCAAGTAACATAGTCCTTTTTTGACAGACATGATGAATTTGTGAAGGAATGCCCTAATTCAGCACGTCACAGAGGTTCAGCTTATCCCATTCTGACCTGAGATCAGATTCATACGAGGTTTCCACCGGACACACACTGGTCTGAATAACCCATTCTGACCTGAGATCAGATTCTAAAAATGTCAGTCGTTCTTCGAATTTTTCAAAAATAGCAGACCTACAAGCTCGTATCGCGCCACTCGGTGGCGCGATATGAGCTTGTAGATCTGCTATTTTTCAATAGGTAAAGCATAACATGATGCTAAACACCAAAATGGGTGCCCGGTCAGAATGGGTTATAATAGATGAGGATGCTCAAACAGGAGCAGTATAATGAAATCTGTAATGCCCAAATAAGAATGCTGCTTGATAAAATAACTCCAAAGGGGAAAAAAGCAATCTGAACATTCTATGATGTTCTGAAACATCCCATCTTGTTGAAGACCAAGTAACACACCCCTGTGATGTATAATAATGTGTAACGTGTAAGTAATTTAAGGAGATTTATCCCTCACAAATCATGTTTTTGCGACAAACGGTTACAAAGGAAATTCAAAATAGCGGAAACTCTATCCTGACACATGGGGATGCGTCATGCCCCAAGGAATCCAGGGTAAAATATATTTTTTTCATTCACGACCTACGGTTCATGAATTATAGGCCAAACGTAAAGTAGGCTGTTATAGCACAACCATGAAGCCGGCCGATGCATTTTTCATGTAATTACCGGTAATTAATATCATTTTTGTAATTATGAACCTCCCCTCCCAGTGTTGTAACTTTAGCCTTTAAAGTTTCTGAGAAAAATATACTTGAATGTGAGTGGGTCAATGGGGGAAATTTAATTAAACTCTTAGCAAAAAGCAACCGCACGATTCCAGATGAAGCCGGTGAATTTGACTCAACTGTGTGATGCCAAAACTGTGGAGCAAGTAGACTGGCAAACTTTGGGGTTGCACTAGAAAGAAAAAATAAAGTGGGACAATAACACTTGTTCCCCCACTCCCTCACTGCCCGCCTCACCCCCTCGCTGCAGTGGCCGGGCTGTCAATGAATGTGCAGCCTAAACCTTATGTGGTGGTGGGCTGGCTGGGTTAGCCTACCTACAGCCTAAACCTTATGTGGTGGTGGGCTGGCTGGGTTAGCCTACAGCCTAAACCTTATAGGTGGTGGGCTGGCTGGGTTAGCCTACAGCCTAAACCTTATGTGGTGGGCTGGCTGGGTTAGCCTACCTAGTACCTATAGATGCGGATGCAGCCTAAACCTTATGTGGTGGTGGGCTGGCTGGGTTAGCCTACCTATAGATGCGGATGCAGCCTAAACCTTATGTGGTGGGCTGGCTGGGTTAGCCTACCTATAGATGCGGATGCAGCCTAAACCTTATGTGGTGGTGGGCTGGCTGGGTTAGACTACCTATGCGGTCCCCACTTGCGCTGGCTCGGCACATTTGGCATTCGAGCGACGCGTTGGGTTTATCTTGTCGTTGGGAGACAGGAGACATGACTCTCTAGCTGCAGCACTGCAGTCTCCCTCAAATGCCTGAAACTATTCCAGCCATAGGATTCCAGCTCAGGCAGCGCAAATCCTCGCATATAGGCCTACCGGTGCTCATGCACTGTTTAAATGGCTTAAGCATCTAACTTGCAACATTGTTTTTAATTGCTTGTACACTTGAAAATATCCTACCAATTTCATATGACATGCCTTTACCCAGGGGTCTCGTGGCATCATCAGGGATGTCATAGTAAATGCGACGAATGCTGTCGCAATTAAGCCCATATAGATCCCTGATGTCATCAATATTATCGTTTGACCGCCAGGATTAATTCATCTATCTATTGCGCATTGCCAAGGTTTTATCGTGTGCAACCCTTATTTTGAAGTGCCAAATATCCGTAACCGGATGTTACAATGACAAAATGCTGTGTGTGGTGTCTTGACCGGTTGTTGTTCTCTCGGTCGGTGGTGAAAAAACCCGACCGCGAGTATCATTCATTGCGCCGCTGAAAGCAGCACATAGAGTGAAAGTGGATGCACTCGCATCTTCAAAATGTCCGCGGCCACTGTCCCACTTTGACTGTTATGCTAACGAGCTGCAGCCAACGATTCGATTGGATCAAAACATGGACTAAAGTTATTTGAGCAGCCGCGCCCGGCAGCCGGCGAAAACTAGATTTCTCAACAGGCCCGAAAATTAAGGCCCAGCCCTACCTGGGCCCTGATCAAACCCTGTACATTCAAGACACTGGCCCCGCTGCCACCCTTAGATCTCCATATATGGAGTTGACCTGTTCTGACATTCCATATGACCCTGTACACTCAAGACACACTCCATGTATGGCCATCGCCCTCAGGCGTCTTACTGGTATTACCGGAATATTGCTGATGTATAATTTACGGTACTGTTTTACCTAAAGAGCGGTAATGTGTTCCTAATAAGAACATATTATTTCTAATGAAGCCAATATAATCTCATGACGATAGTGGGGAAGGAGTTGGGGGGGGGTGTTCCAATAGGTCGTAATTATTTGTAGTAACTTGATGTAATTCATGGTAATAATAATAATAATATAAAGAACATAAAGAACTAATAACTCTTATAGGCTTTGTTATCTGATTTCTTATTAGACCCTAATGTACACATATTATTTCTAATTATAAACAAATTATTAATAACTGCTTATTAGGTCATCATTCGTGTAACGTAAATTGGGCTGCGACCTGTTTGTCTTTACATCGGGAAAAGGAACATCAAGACACTATGAACGATTCCTATCACAATTAAAATCCTCAGTGTAACTCAGTGTAAAATTGGATCTGCAATAAGGTCCATTGTAGAAACGTGGTACCATAATTCCCTAACTCCCTCACACTTTCACAGACTCCAAAATCGTCACAGAGAAGCAGCTGATGCAGGTGGCTAATAAAATTGGAAATGCGTGGAGGAGAATTGGCATATCTCTGGGTATCAGCGAGGTTAAACTGCAGCAGATTGCGGAGAACCATCCACGGGACCACGTGGACAGAGTTTATCAAATGCTGTACCTTTGGAGAAAACAACAGAGGAGAAACGCCACAGCTGCCCACTTACACGCCAAGCTTGCAGAGTTAGACGAAGACCTAGAACCCGATGATATAGACTTCCTGCTAGAGGAAGGAGTGTGAATGAGTTCTTTGGATGAGGGCACTTCAATTATGCAGATTTATTTCTTCAAGGCGTTCAAAAATATTGGTTCCAAAAAAATTCCAAAATAGGTAATTCACCAAAAACAATAAACTTACAAGCCTCTAATTCAAGCAAAGCTGTACCTTTAATGAGTGTGTGCTTTCCCAACACAACTGTCTAGCTATAGCCTCGGTACCCAGGCTTTCAAGAACCCGCATCAACAGAGTGTTTTGGGGTGCAGTACTTAGTTTAGACAGTTTTTGGTTTAGACTAGTCATTGGTTAGACCAGTCATTAGTCCTACAACTACAACCTATCTCAAACCCTCACCCTAACCCTAACCTCCCACGGGGCAGCACACCTAAACTTAACCTTAACCCATGTCTAACCAATGACTAGTCTAAACTAAGTATGCACCCCGTGTTTTGATGATGTAACATTCTAGTTTGATTTCTAACTGGCTGCACAATCTGTTTCAGCCACACATTCTGTATAATTGGAATGCAGACGATAGAGGTCATAACCACTGCCTGTTTGTTTGTTTGACACTGAAGAAGTTGTAATATCATCAAAATTGTTAGTCTGCACCTGCAATAAAAAAGGCTTCAACTGCCTGTGTGCTCCAGTGCTCCTTATTACTTCCAGTAGTGGGTATTCTGTATTCATATACTATAAAGTAGGCCTACTCGCAATGTTTCATATATTGACAGGACATTCTTGATGCATTATCAACGCAATAAGCTGATTCTTCTACCTACACATTATACAACGTTTCATTCAGGACGTGGTCTGTGCCATTTTGAAATAGGGCTAAACCAATGGGAACCAGTGCAGTAGTTACCAAAAGTCAAATTCCTAGTTTTCATCGTTAGTTAAACTGTTGTTTTATCGACTTTTTAGTTTTCAAATGTCACCCAGTTCGTGCCACGAAATACCTGTATGTGAGTGTAATTGCTCTTCTCTCCGGTTCCTTTTTGTGTTTGGGGAACAAGGAAAAAGTCAATTTGAGTCAATTGCTGCTGTTTTTGCAGTTCCCAACACTGCAATACTTGACCATAGGTGTTGCTGTAGGACAAATAGAAAAACTTAAATTGTAGGTTCCGTAATGCAATTCCAATGGTCTTTAGCCCTAAACAATAATGGCGGATTTGGCCACGTCGGGCCACACCCCGAAAAATCCATATGTTTCTCAAAGAATAGTGGCTGTTAGTGCAGGTGTTATCAGCCCAAATATGGACATGCACAACATCAGCACAAATAAGCACGGCAGCTCTATACAGACAAACATAATCATTTAGTCAAATGATCTACACAAAACATACATGAACCACTATATAGGCCTACCTGAATCAAAATGAATTTGTGATGTTAAAAAAGAATAAATCCCACATAGGCCTACTGTGTAAGTAAAATTTTATTCATAGAACACCTTCCACAGACGGTAATATACATAAATTATTGAACAGTAATAGCATAACAGTAATTTCAATAAAACACAAACATTTATCAATCAAAAGACAAATTAATAAAACATTCATCATTCAAACAACCGGCCAATATGAGACAAATCAAAAGACAGGACCTAACACAAATAACTACCTGTATGTAAAAGCCAAGTCTTTAGTCGTCAACAGTCAATAGATTAATGGATAATAAAGTTGAACATTTAAACATTTAAATTAGATTTTCTGATTTGTTTAGTTTAGTTAGTTTAGTTTAGTTTTATTTGATCATCCTTCAGTTTCAAACACAATATTTAAAGACAATGAATGTAAGCTGTTATGAAAACAAAACATGAAGATGATCAAAAGGAGTAGGCAGAAGCTAAAAGCTTATAAATGCCTATCCTACTTACAACAGAACATGAATCGTAATACTCATTACATTAACAGATTCACAAAACAAAAGTCAGATACGAGAATTACACCCTACACCAGGGGTGTCAAACTCATTTGGGGCGAGGGCCGCATTGGTCAAAAGGTCACTTGATGGGGGCCACAACCAGTTGCGGACGCACGCTCGATGTCTCAAGCCCAACACACACCGGCTCCGTCCGACGCGGCGCGTCAGCGCACGTCGGACGCCGCCGGTGTGCGATAGGTTCATTGAAAATGATGGAGGCGGCTGTTTTGACGCGCGGCGTTCGCAGACGGTGTGGGAGGCCCTTCAGTCAGTCACTGCTATAATATCTATCTATCTATCTATCTATCTATGCTCAGACCCAGCCAGCCAGCCAGCAAGCCACACACATAGTGCTCAGACCCAGCCAGCCAGCAAGCCACACACATAGTGCTCAGACCCAGCCAGCCAGCAAGCCACACACATAGTGCTCAGACCCAGCCAGCCAGCCAGCCAGCCACACACAGTGCTCAGACCCAGCCAGCCAGCAAGCCACATACATAGTGCTCAGAGCCAGCCAGCCACACACATAGTGCTCAGACCCAGCCAGCCAGCAAGCCACACACATAGTGCTCAGACCCAGCCAGCCAGCAAGCCACACACATAGTGCTCAGACCCAGCCAGCCACACACACCTCCGTAAGGGAGTGGTTGCACCACTCAAAAAATCTTCAAAAAACTGAAGAGGCTACTGGAGATTGGAGAACCTGATTTGGACATGATCTGATGCAGGACAATGTCACTATGACAGAAAGAGAAGATGGGTCTTCACACATTCACACACACACACACACACACACACACACACACACACACACACACACACACACACACACACACACACACGACTTTGTCCCTATAATGTGCACGGCACCGTTCTACTTCATCATATCACGCAAGAGACGCCACACACCAGTATGGAAGAGAGATAGTCACTTACTCACTTGTTGTAACTTGTAGGGATGCCACAAAGTGAACATCAGCCAAATTGAATAGTCGACAGCTCTGCCGATTAATAATCGATTAATTGAACCCACCCCCCATATTAATCAATATCAGATAAAACGTATAACATTTTATATTATGCACATGCCATGGTCACATAACCATTATGTTGAGTGCATGCTTTGATGGTTACAGTTATATAATCAGTTTTGATGAGTAAACCTTTGTGGAGATCTTCTCAGTTCTCATTGTTACTGCCATTCAGGATGGAAAATGAAATCCATTTGGATTTGTGGAGAAGTAGTTTCAAGGGGCTGGTATGAAGTACTTGATATAAAGAGAACATGTTCAGTTCACTAGTCTACACTCTACTCTACACCTGCCTTCATTTCATCTGATTGTCTGTCTGGCAGGCACTTAACAAGCAATCGTTAACTGTGTCTGTTATTAGAGAGAGGGGCAGAGAAGAGTGGCTTTGCTCAACTTGATTTATACTTATATTCTCCACTCTGATGAAGGTACATGTTCGATATATCATGCAGCCTTACTTATAAGCCTATATTTTGACTTGAGGCAGGCGGGCCACATTAAATGACATGGCGGGCCACATTTGGCCCGCGGGCCTTGAGTTTGACACCCATGCCCTACACCAACCCCCCCCCAGTGTCACCGTAGAGATAACCGTTAGATTACACATTATTATTGTTGTCACATTACCCTCATTGCTAATGATCATTATCATTTATGTTGTTGCTGATTAATGTCATTTGGTTCACATTTTTTATGTTAACATAAATACAATAATATTAATTAATTATTAATAATGACAGCACTAATGACTATTAGTGTCAAGGATATTATCTTTTTTTTAGCAGTAATCTAGTGTTTGACATAGCTTTTGATGGTGATTATTGTTTTCTCTCAAAAGTCTCAGGTGTGGAAAGACCTCAGAGTACCCAGGCAACAGGTAAGAACTTTACTTCAAATCAAACCAAGACCTACAGAATAATGACATGGACAATATGATCAAATTCTTGCTTGATTATTATTTATCTTAGTCAACAGTGCTATTAAACTTTAAACAAGTGCAGTGCACCTTTACCTTAAGATTCCCAGACTTTCACATTCTTCCCTGATCACAATTTTCTGAAGCAGTACATTGGGTCTACTGTTGCCAATTGAGGCTGCTTGCCTTCTTCACATTATGAACATGAAATAAATTTCTGTAACCATATCAAGTCACCTAATTAATATTTTCTTTCAAATGTCTCAGGTATGGACGCACCTGGTAAAACTGCAGGTAAGAAAACTGACTTGTGTCTGACCTGTATATTTTATGCTGAAATCGAATACTAGAAACTAATTCAATGAGCAAAGAGAACATTTGTATGTCCTTTTGTTTCAGTTTCATTGAACTTTAACAAGTGCAATGCACCTTGTTAAAGTTCAATGAAACTGACTAAAAAGTTTTTAGTGCCTGGCCTGGTCTGCACCTGCAATAAAAAGGCTTCAACTGCCTGTGTGCTCCAGTACTCCTTATCCGGCATTCTGTATTCATAAAGTATATAGGCCTACTCGCAATGTCCCATATATTGACAGGACATTCTTCACACATAATCAACGCAATAAGCTGATTCTTCTGCCTAGACATTTCAGGACATGGTCTGCGCCATTTTTAAATATGGCTAAACAGTCAGTTGAAACCAATGGGAACCAGTGCAGAACTATTTTTTGTCGATTTGGCCACGCCGGACTACGGTTAGTGGTGTTATGAGCCCAAATATGGACATGCACAACTTCAGAACAAATCAGCACGTCACATGCCCTAACGTGGAGATACCAGTGTGTTTGTGTGCTCAGATTATGCCCACATTGCCATCAGGCATCAGCGCAAGTCCTTGTTATTGTTAACGCTTTTATGCGCATGTATGGAGATGTCCCCTGACATGTGCATTAACTCTGTCAATGGCATGCAGGCTTCACGCTGCATTTCCACATTTTCTGTGTGTTTAGGAAGTGGAGTGATTTGTGTAACATTTCATACTAGTGGCAATAAGGTGTGGTATTGGCTACCTCAACGATAATTGGTTATATCTTTTGGAATGTAAATGTGTTTATCTTTTTCACCCAGATGAGCAGTACAAGTTGAACAGCAAACCTACAGGTCTCTGTGTGATCATGCACAATGAGAACTTTAAGGATCCCAAACATATACGAAATGGAACAGACAAGGATGCTGGTATGAATGTTTTTTGGATACTATCCCTCATCGTTTCTTACATGTTTACAAATTGAAGATCGCTCAATGGCTGCACTTGTTGTTAACTGCTCTTGACAAGGGTGTCAACTTAACATCTAAAATGTATACTGTATGTGAAAAGTAAACACTATGCTCTGAATGTTTGGTGCTTGAAGCCTTTGAATCAAGGTTGTTTGTTTCCACCCCTGCAGGTGATTTGGCACGTACATTCAGCTCGCTGGGTTTCAGGGTGTTGATGTGTAAAGACCAAACCAAGGGCCAAATGGAGGAGTCACTGAAACGCTTCTCTTCGAAGGACCTCACTGGGCTGCAGCGGTCCAGTGTTAAGGAATGGTCCGGCTGGGCGTTCACTGACCTAAATGTTAATGATGTTCCACAGCACGGAGATGCCTTTGTTTGCTGCATTATGAGTCACGGAAATGAGGGTTGTGTTAAAGGAACAGATATGGGGTCCGTCTACATTAAAGACATAACTGAGACTTTCAATGGACAGAACTGCAATGTCCTTGTGGGTAAGCCCAAAGTGTTCTTCATTCAGGCCTGCCAGGGTAACCGCATTCAGTCTCGCAGTCTCGCTGCAGACAACATCCCAGAACTTCAAGAGGACGCTCCAGTGGTCAAGCTGCTGCTCATTCCTGTAGATGCAGATTTCCTGGTCGCCATGTCCACCGTGGAGAATTGTATGTCATTTAGAAACACAAACGGGACCTGGTTCATGCAGTCTGTGTGTAAACAGCTAAAAGAAGGCTGTCACAGGTATCTCTCAAAATACTAATTAAAATTATGAATAAAATATAAGATGATATATGAATATATTATTAATTAAGGAATGCTAAGTAAAACTTTGTCCACAATATCTTTTAGACCTTACCATATTTGACAATTGCTGCATACATTGTTTAATTGACCGCAATTCAGTCAAGTGCCTGTGGCAGTGGTGGTGACTTGTTAGCGTGTTCTAAATGTTGTGTGTTTGTTACAGCGGTGATGACCTCTGTACCATTCTACTTCGGGTCAACAATGAGGTGAGCCAGAAGGTGGGAGAACTGGTAATTCTAAAGAAAACGGAGGACGCAATTCAGATGCCCGAGTTTAAGAAGGTCACACTGAGGAAAAGGCTGGTGTTTTCACCAATGTCCAAATGATTCCAAAATACCCCAAACACTACATAAGCAGAAAACATATATTTGGCTAATAATGAATGTCCTGTGTAAAAATGATGCTGTTAAACAGGCATTTTTATATATCAGCCCTAAAGATACATTTAAATAAATATCAAACTGTATTATGTACTAATAAATGGGAATGGGATAAATCTTGGTTAGAGCATGTATTGTGAAACTATGATTGGGTTCTGGATCAAGAGCGTCTGCTAAATGCCTAAATTGTACTTTTTTTAAAAATAGGGTAGTATTTGGTGTATTTGTAGTAATCTAGTGTTGATGGTGTTTTCTCTTAGTGTATTCATTTTGAAATGCAAAGGATGTAATCTGTATGCTTTTATTGGCGGAACCAGTGTATATGAATAGTTTTTGTCATACAAGTACAAAGGGCACAGACCTCTTTTGTATTTGTGAGTTGTTTGTTTATTTTAAAGGTGATGATTCTGATGCCTTTTATTGATGCTTACTATATGATCAATATAATATGTAAGAAAAGCATATAATTCAATAAAGGTTATACAATTATAATTATTGTCTTTGCAACTACATACATAATTGTGTCCAACCTCTCTGAAGGATGACGGTTACATTTCACTAGATGATTCGAGAGGACTCTTTGTGAACCCAGAATGTTAAGTAAAGTTCTGCAATCCATTCTGAAGATACTGGAAGGTTTGGTCTAGCAATTTGATCATTTCTTTGGAAATGTAGTACATGTAAACATATTACATACAGTACATGTCATTTTTATATAGTAGGCTCTAAGCTAAGGCTATGTTTAGTCAATACTTCTTGAAAAGATGATGTAATGTAATGTAATGTAAAAAATAGCACTTAACCGATTTAAATAAATATTATTAGTATAGGCTATATATAATGTTTTTGATCAGTCACAGAATATTGATGAAGTTCTAATAATAATCATTCAACATTGTGTACAAATATTCTCATTTTATTTGGCATTGATCTTAGCGAAGCAAACAAAACTGAACACTGAAATGTTTGAACATACTGTAAATACTAGGTTGATACAAATTCAGCACCATCAAAGAGGTGTAGATTCCAGAGTTCTTCAGCATAAAACATTTGAAATATTATAATGTACTTGTGAATGTGTCCATGGCAACTACCATTTGTGATGGCCAGCACAAGACCGATATTTATTAACACAATTAAAAGCGAAGGCAAGTATACTAGATACTACTAGATACTAGAACACAACTGGCCAAATGTGCCAGATTATGACACAACATAGCAGGGATATTCATTTCTCTTAGGCACACGTTTTCAAATGGCATCCCTTTATCAACAACAGTCTTATTACAGTAGCTTACATAAAAGTATCTTACGTTTTTTTCTATTAATAATTTACTTTAAATCCATCAATCTTAGAGTTAACTATTACAGTATATCCCACACAAGGCATCTGCTTAAGCAAAAACTTAAGCACATGAAAGGACAACTTCACCCATTTAAAACCCAGGCTTGTGGAGCTTTTCCAGCACTGAGAGCCATAATTGACTGGGAAGTGTTATTAACGTGTTTACTTCCCCCATGTTTAAAAGTTAGCGAATTTGCCTTTTAAAGTATTTTTTAACAAATCAGTAATCACTGCGAGATAGCAAGGTGTGTGGTATCAACAATAAATAAGGTAGCGTGTGGTACTGCATACAATCATTACAACTTTATAAAGTAGATTAGCAGCGTTTTTATTCAAGTTCACATGTCAGGGAATGTAGGAGTCTCCTGTTAGCCCAGAGAGTGCTGCTTCTTCAGGCTGTCTGACCGCCTCACTCTCTCCTCTGGGGTCTTCCTGTACCAGCTCCTGACGGAGAAACAGTGACACCACACTTTAAACCAACGGTTCCCAAACGTTTTAGCCCGTAATCCAAAAGAGAAATTAGACGTTTGCCTGGGATCCAAACTAGTGAAAATAGCAGATCTACAATCTCACAAAGTATGAGCTTGTACAGTAGATCTATTTTCACTACTTCTTAAACATTTATTTTCTTATTCATGGAATTTCTTGGATTTTTATTAATTTTTTCCTGAAATTATTGAATTTTGTTTTCAATCGTTGAATGTTGCTTCTTTTTGGGAATGTTTGTTGTAAATATTTTTGAAATAATAATAATAATTAAAAACCAAATGTAGGAAACAAAACATAAGGGACCCATACAAGTGGTGCTCAAACTTTTTCATGTAAAAATTATTATGTATTTGGCCGCAGACACCCCCCCCCCCCCATCTCAAAATAGTTTGTTCCAGAGACCCCGATAAGCAAAATGTTAAAAAAATTCACTTTAAATAAAATAATTTTCAGATATTTGCAAAAATGTTCACAATTTCTCAAAGATTGCACGAAAATATAGCTCAAATCTAAAATGACACAGATGCTTTGCCAGTTTTAATAGAGAACCCAAACCAAAAAGCATTGTTTAAACTAACACTTGAGACATTTGAATTAAACATCACAGAGCCAGAGATGTGTGTAAAGAAGGGGTCTACTGACCCCTGGCGGTTTAGCTGTCCTGGGGAGGGAGAGTTCTGTACTTGTCCTGGGGAGGGAGAGTTCTGTCCTTGGCTTGGTTTCAGAATCCTAGGAGAGAGAGAGAGAGAGAGAGATAGAGAGAGAGAGAGGGGGGGGGGGGGGGGGGGGGGGGCAATGTACATCAGTGACATTTAGATGACAGAGGGAGAACAAACCCTGAATAAGACTTGACAATGGTTCTGTTTAATAGAACATAGAACTCCAGAGGTCTACGTATGGTACCTGTTGGTAGTAGGACTCTTTGATTTCTGTTGTATAATCTTCCTGACCTGGGCTGGAGATTCACCAACTCTGGAAAAAAAACAAATAAAAAGAACATAGCTGATTACATCAACCACTGTAATCACTTATAACTTATAAGCATAGAAGGACAACATAAGCAAAACTATTTGTAATTATTATTTGTTTTGAAACCATGTCACTAAGACGGGCACAATGTTTCAATGGTGTTGAAGTGTATATGTGACTCAGATATATAGAGTCAGGATTCAATTCAATTATTTCAGTTTGTTGGCACATTTAGCAATAATTGTGGATCTACTGATGAGGTGATGTCTGCTCATTTTATGCAACATACATCGGCACTTTATGGAGTTTGAACAAAAAACAGGACATTTTAAATCTATTAAAGAATCAAGAAAATATAAAGAATAAGAGCAGAAAATGTGCTGAAAATCTGTTCATGACTATACTGTATATAGTACAGTATACACCCTGCAACAGTGCACCCCATCCCATTCCCAGTGGTTCTTCTGAAACCATCTGTTTTTCTGTTCTTTCACATTTCACTGCATCCAGCCATCACCAATGTTTCTATTTGTCCCAATGAATGCAGTGCTTATGAACCAATGTTTGTATTTGTCCCTATGAATGCAGTGCTTATTGACTAATGATTCTATTTGTCCCTATGAATGCAGTGTTTATTAACTAATGTTTCTATTTGTCCCTGTCAGAAAGCCTGTCAGTGCCGCCTAGTGGTCTGACCTGGTATTGGCTGGTAAATTTCCACAGGCAGTCAAATTAGGCAGTTTAGCATGGTCAGTCAGTCCAACCTGTTGAGAGCTGTGTATTGTATTTGTTTTCTCCAATTGTATCTTCTGTGCGTTCTTTAATCAAAGTAAGTACTACGTTTGGGTCATAAGTGTTACTTTAGTAGTTAAATAATATCTGTGACTCTGTATATTAGGTTTTGATAGTTTGTTTGGTTAATTGACAGCACATGGTTGTTTGGTTTGTTTAGCTCCCTACTGCCTGTAGTCCGTTTGTATGCTGTTTATGTTACTCTGTGTTACAGTATTTAATTATTTATGTGTTTATCAACATTTGGACCGTTTTGGCCTTAATGTGTTATATTATATACCACATGGAGTGTTGATTTCCTTGTAGAACTATACAACTCGTATTGTTAGAGTTTAACATGCATAGTTTGGGTTTAATAATTGTGTAGCCTACCAATGTTTGATGGCCTTTCAATATAATTGTGCATACGGCATATCTGTTGTTTTGTGATTGCATCAATCTTGCTGTGGCTATTTAAGTGGATATTTCAGTTAATATTCAAGTTCATGTTACTGATACTATTCTTTATTTCTGTTTATTGTTTATTCCAGACCACACACACACATACATCATTGTAGAAAATAAATCTGCTGAAGATATCCCTTCTCCGGAACCTAATTCTTTGATCAGAATTAAGTCCATATTGTCCGCCTCAACCAGTGTTTAATTTAAGTAACCGGAGGTGTCCCCCTCAGTTACAGTCCCTATGAATGCAGTGCTTATGAACTAATGTTTCTATTTGTCTCTATGAATGCAGTGCTTATGAACTAATGTTTCTATTTGTCCCTGTGTGACGTTGTCTGGAAATGCGTCTATGGGGTACCTGAGGTGGGGTTCCCACCTCTGAAGAAGAGCAAAATTACTGCTGTGCAAATATAGTTCAACATTCAAGCTATGAAACACTTAACCGTGCTCATCTCACCTCTTTTTTCTGTCCATTGACCTCTGAGTAGCAGCAGACAGTGTCACCTTCTCCTTGGGGCATTTGGCTTTCTCCTGTGGATGAAACAAACAGATCATCAGCAAAACAATGATTATGGCGTGTAATTTCCAATGATGAAACTGACTTATTTTCCCCTGTAGTGTACCTGTAGACTGTGATTGGTTTAAATTACAACCACTTAATTTGTGGTTATTATTATACTTTGTTAACCAGGGTCCCCCAAGACTTTATATTAGTGGTTCTCAAACTTTGTGAATTCAAGGACTCCCACAACTTTGGGATAACTTTGTAATAATATTATGCTATTGGCTGTTTGTATTCTTTTTGGAAAAATATAAAAAGATACTCCTGTGGAAAGGCTATATTATTTTACTTATATTGACCCTATAAACTATTTAGTATATGTAAGGTTTTGCCCACTCAAATGGTACCTTGTCAGATAATCCCCACATATCCTACAACAACTTCTGTGAACTGACTTCACTGTAGTAGCTTTTCATAAATTATATTTGTACTTAGGCTGTCTGCTGTCATGAAAGTTTATAGTTAGAGATATTCAAAGTCCAGCCATCTGTTGTCCAGCCTCTCCCACCCCTCACTGGGGAAGATTCTGGGAGGAAAACAGAAACGGGGTGAGTTGTCTTGTTACCACACTGACGTGGGTCAACGTGCAACAAGACATCACACCGCAAGGACAACGCTAAAACCGTCTTACTCTTGACCCTTTGGTGTGGTTAGGGCTTAAGTCTTCAAGTATTTTCCCCCTTGTAGATCTGTTATTTTTGCAGAATGTTCACCCCAGAATAGGGACGTTCATGTGGTTAACAGCAAGCTGGTTACCATCTCTCGTAGCCTCCTCTCTGCACAGAGCTCCCTGTCTTGCTGCAGCAGTGCTAGTCGCTCCTCCAGAGGCATCTCAAAGAAGATGTCATGGACGTCATAAAGGGCTGCGCGTAACTGAGGGACAAGAAATAAACACCTGTTGCTGCTCTGGTCTTTTGGTCACACTATTACAACTATTGAAAACATGTAGCTATAATCGCCCGCAGAGTTCAACAAGGCGCGTGTGTTTACCTGGGCTCTAACTCTTTCCTGTAGGGAGAGGTCCTGTGATGAGACTTTGTGTCTCCTCTGTGGATGTTCAGTCTTGAATGTGTGGATGAACTCCTGCGTGTCCTGAGCAGACAAACATATATACCGGTAAGTACATAAACATAGCAGTTTCAACAGGTTACTTGACCCACCATTACTATAGTAGATGGGGAGTAAGTAGCTTATCTGAGAAAGGTGCTTCTCTTACAGAGCTATTGAAAGGCAGTGCTCAGCTTCAATTGGTAATGTTGAAAACAACAACCCCAAGCCAGAACTCTTGGTTTACTAATGGACTCAGAGCTGAATTTCCACAGCCACATTAAGACAATTACAAACCAAGTCAGCTACTAATTAGGAATATATCAAGGATTAAAGTACTGTCTCAGCAGGAAAACCCCATCCATGCATTTATCGTGATTCTTCAGCAGACTTAACTACTGTAATTAAATGGTGTCTCTACAGGTCTCCCTAAAAACATCAGACAGCTGCAGTTGATTCAGAATGCTATTGTTCAGGTCTTCAACTCTTCACTAGTAAGGCCAAAAAAGTATCATATCACTCAATTTCTTAGATATTTACACTGGCTTTCTGTCTGACAAATAATTGATTTAAAAATACTATGGTTGGTTTATAAAGATGGATGGCATACAGCCAGAATACATATCTGATCTTCTGCTAATATGTTATGAACCGTCCAGACCTCTCCGATCGTCTGGGACAGGTCTGCTTTGGATGTGCACACTGGTGAGTTTGTGTGTACATGTGTGTGTATGTGTGTGCACTGCACTCACCAGCACAGTCTGGCGGAGGTGTTTGACTTTCTCTGTCTTGAGCAGTCTGCGGGTGAGGAAGCCACGGGTGATAGCACCTAGTCGACATAGCGCCCTCTGCTGTTCAGCAGTAAGTACCTGGTGAATGCAAGAAAATAGAATGAAAATGTTATGAGAGACTATGGGATATATATCTTTTACAATTTTACTATTTAAAAAAAACTTAAAAAATTGTTCAAATAGCTGCTCTATAAGCTCACAGCGTGTAGATGTAGATCGGCTAGTTGAACTATTTTAAAATGATTTTCAAAATGGTAAGAAATGGCAAATAAGTTTAGGGATAAGGTGGCGCAAGATGGAGCCCTATATGTATGCAAGTGGAGATAAAGACTAAAGAGTGCAGGGATGTGAGCTAAAGCTGTCAAAATGTCCCTCACCTGGCTGAGCCTCGCCCGGGGCTTGTTAGCACCCCAGGTGGGTCCCCACAGGTAGACAGGAGACTGGAGACAGGGGGAGGGAACAGTGGAGCTGAGAGGAGAAGGGAAACCTGAGGAGGATAATAAAAGAGACTATGAGCTTTCACATACATGTTAGAACTTAGAAGTGTATAAAAAATAGAGGGTTACTTTACTGGTTTGTACAGTACAGTACAGTTCATCTAACACTGTTTTTGTCATCTAACAAACCCAACAGAGAGTTGATTTATGAAAACATAAACCATAGCTTTTTGTCAATGCTGATGTACTAACATAAAGGCTCATGTCTCATATGGAAGAATACGTTCTATCAACTTGGTCCCTTGTTAGGAACATTCCTTACTGAGTTCTCATTTTGTCAGAAATGTTGAATTTAAAACGAGGTAGGAAGTTTGCGTCAAGTGACTTAACGTAAAGTTGAATGCAAGTGCGGTGCCTATGGTAATCAAGAGGCCATGGTTCCAATCTACCTAGGAAGCATCCCTGCAAACAAGAAACAGCCAAAATAAAAGATTAGATTAGACTGTACCTACCTATATGACCTGGTGAGCGCTCAGCCGGGGTGTGGGCAGGACTTAAAGCAGGATAGTCACTCACAGACCTACGATCCCACCCACCTGCATCCCCACTCAGAAGTCGGTCACATCCATTCTCCTAAAACACGTGTATACGCCAAATGTCAAAATCTCACTTCTTTGGGCCAGCTACAAAAATGTGAATGCCTTGAGCACTGCACCATCCATGTTCAGGCCAATAAATAGTGTTCTTTTAGTGTATGTGACATAACTTGTATAGCTCCAATAGGAAAAAGACTTCAAACTAATACTGTAGTGTTATATCCTTTGTTGTACTACATGTTTTGAGCCGATAAGGTGTAATATCCCATCCTGACCTGTCTGAGGCGGTGTTGTTCTTTCTCCTGCTCAGCCAAGAGCAGAGACATCTGCAGGACATGCTCTTCCTCCAGCCTCCTCTGCATGTCTTCCAGAGCCTGAACTCGCTGGTGTGTCTCCACTGAAGATGATGACACACACACACACACACACACACACACACACAGTTAGACTTCAGTTCATCCAAAGGAAACGTTTTTAAGAGAAACTGATTGTAAGCAAAGCAGTCACCTGACTGGTGCTCAGTGGGATTTCTGAGGGAGGCTGGAGTGATCCTGCCATTGTTTGGCCCTTGAGGGCCATTGGTCTCCATCTTGAATTGGACCTGATACAGCTCAGTGGTCACATGGGGCCTCAGCAGGGAGGGCGAGGGATTCTCCACCTCATATGACTGGTTCAGGGGCGCTGCTGGACTCCAACGGCTCGGGGGCAAGCGTGTGACTCCTGCCATGAAGCGCGGGGCCCTCTCCTGGCTGCGGTCCACGTGGTCGACTCCAAAGAGGGGGTTGAAGGGATGCAGCTGACTGTCAAGGGTATGACAGCGCCGACGAAACCCCGGAGCCATATAATCACAGGGTCCCACTGGACTGGGTGAGGGGCCTGAAGCACTGAGGGGGCTACACATCTCACCAAGCGGACTGGAAGTGCAATGACTGGATCGACGACTGCTACTTCTGCCGCCAAGCCCACCTCCTCCGCCCCCCACCGCCACGCCCCAGTGATCAGTCGACCTCATTCCTGCTGACAACCCCTCTCCCCAGGCCGCCACACCGGCACTTTCTCCTGACCTTACTGGACTTCTGGGGATGAGGTCTGCCGGGTCAATGGGGAAGGAAATGTGGATGTTACCCGCAGAGACCGGGCGGGGCCGGCGCCTGTGTTCACGAGGACTGAGGCTGGGTTCTGGACTGGGGAGGTGAGTGTAAGACTCCGGCAGACTAGGTGAGAGGCTTCCAGACGGGTGGGTCTTGGTCTGAGGTGGGCCGACAGGGCTGTGACACAGGCTGAATCCAAACTCTATGCCGGTGTCTCCCAGTGGACTACAGGTGTCATTCTCCTTGTCAGAGAGGCTCTCAGGCAGTGGTGTATGGCTGACCTTGTTGAGGACCTTCGGCCCTTGTCGGCTCTGCTCTCTCTCCACATAGTCTCTGGATCTTTTCAGCAGGCTGTCGAGACTCATGTCCTCCTCTTCTTCACTCTTCTCATCATTCTCCTTCACTTCCTCCTCTCCTCTGTAGCCGTTGGTGAAAGAGGGGGACTTAGGATGAGGGTTGATGGCATGGTCACTTGTTTGATGCTCAAACGCAGGGTTCCTCTGCAGTCCAGGTGTGTCAGTGACCAAGGTGTAGCTATTCACTATCTCAGTTTTAGGAGAGGGACAACATGGAGGAGTTGGCTGTTTGTCGCTCTCCTTATTTGGCACTCTGTGTACCTGTTTAAGGACAGTTAAGTAATCATTACATCAATCACATTTTAGCACTTCCTACTGCCTGATCTGATGCCAAATCTAATCATATTATTGTAAATCAAATAATTTTAATTAAATAGTTTTGCCAGCTAGACTTATCTTCCTCATTACTAGCTAAATGAGCTCATTTGTGATGTTTTGTGCTGAACTTTCCTAAGATGCTTTGTGTGTGGTGCAAACATGGCAAGGCAAGTGATTTCAAAACCTGAAAATATTTTCTTGTGGATAATATTTCAACAATTTGAGGTGACAAGGCCAGGCTGTCGTCAGGTTAAAATAGTTGTCTAGTAAGTAGAATGTAGGAAGGGTTGAGAGTGAGACAGACAACAGTAATCAACACTGAAGTGCCACAAGAGATTGCAAGTCAGACTGTCATTCAACTTTTGAGCTATATTTGGGGCCTGACACACAGACCTAATTAATAGAAAAGGGCACACTGAAAGCCACACCCCTGAGTCGGGAAAACAATATGGTGAAGCCAAAAAACAAAAACAGACTACATGGAACCTTTCAACTGTATTTAATGATTATGTCTAACTTAAGGATTATTTCAATAGTCTCTTCTCTCAAAAGAGAGCTCAGTACAACTAAACAGTGTTAACTTGAAACATTGTCCTTCATTACCTGTCTCAAGCAAACTAGGCTTTTTCTGCATACAGTACAGACCCGTACAGACCCGTTCTGGACTATCACAAACCATTGCATGGCTGAATGGGGCTTACTAATATGTAACTTAAGCTCAAAAAAAAAAAAAAAAAAAGAATTACTGTTTACTGTATGGAAACATAGCAGTGACTCCCATAGCATCCCTAACATCTAATTGCCTGAATATTTTTTTTCCCCCTCCTCATAGGCTTTTGTCTTTTTGTTCATGAGAACATAATACTTGAAATCTGTGTAATTAGATCTGTTATTAACATAAAACAACCAATAGTAACAACATGGAGCACAATCGATTGGGAACAGATATCATATATAATTATATATTGAGGCATGAGATAACTTTTGAGTACTTAGAAAAGCGTTATATACTGTAAACATAGTATTATTATTATTAATATTAACAAGTCCTCCCATTCAACCATGTCCATGTCTGTGACTAGGGTTTGAACCCTCTGCTAACCTGAGTTTGGTGGAGAATGTCCTGGACCCTGGTCAACAGACTGTTCCTCTGCTGGGTCTGTTTCTCCATCTCTAGCTGGATAGCCCTCTGTCTATAGTCGCACATCTCCCTGCGTTGCTCCACGTTCAACTGGAAACACAATACACACAAACGCAAAAGAAAAGTTGAGTGACTTTGTAACACATCTTACCTCAGGTTTCATTTCTGGCATGAGGAGAGGTTTTGCATTTCTTTCATAGACACCCTTCAACTTTCACTGGCCTCTGTGAGAGCCTGTCACTGATCCAGCTCATTCATCTGGTCTGTTCCTGTAAACTCATTTAGTCAGCAGTCAGAAGCAGGCCATGCTCCTCCTGACTGACATGAATCAGCCTGGTTGTTCCTCAGCAGTTATCCTCTCTCTTGCGCATCTAAGCTCACATGCTTCAGAGCACAGTACAGTACATCAGAGCACAGTTACTTACAGTAGTACATCGGTTTTTTTCAACATGCAACCTTAAATCAAATTAACCACTTTCAACCTAACATCCCTATTTTGGGCATGTGATATTTTCTTCTTTTTTTTTTGTGTGTGATATGCAGAAGCTACATATTTTCACGATATACACATGCAGCTTTAACTTCAGTGTATCTCTAGCAGTGGTGACGGTGATTTTCGAAAGGAACATGCAAAGTGTGTGCAAGACGTTCAGACCTAACCTAGAAATCATTAAATTCATCAGTCATTATGGTATATCAGATTAAATAGACAGCTTTTCTTCACCAAGATTGGTGTAAAATGTGAACTTTGGTAGTTTTTGGTAGCAGTAAGGTTTGCCTTATTTCATCCCTTGCAGTGTGACTGACTATTGCACATGCATTACATCACAACGTTGAAACGATATATATTTCAGCCCTAGTCTGTGTTACTGTTCAGATGCAACTGCCAATTTTATAAGCTACCAGTTAAGCTGTATTCGCCTGATATCTCAAATGTAACTACTTCCTGTTTGGACAGATAGAATGACAAGAATCAATGTGAGTTAACAGGTTCTGGGTAGTAGGGTAGGATACGAACAGCCCAAAATCTGGAATGGGAACCAATTATCTAAATCACAACTGTTGTAAAGGGAATGGCCATCAAATAAATATTACGTTATATCCATTTACTCAACTTGCAGGTCTCTATTATTTCAGTTCCTTACCAGAGGTGAAAGCACAGCCCTTCCATGGAAATGGATGAAAGTAGAGACAGGTTTAAAGGGACAGCATGACACCATCTTCTTGGATTTCTCCTCCTGCAGTATGGTGAGATTTCGTAGACAGAAGTCCTCATAGCTGTCCATCGCTGAGTGTCTACACCTTCACACTCTGTTTGGGAACAGGAAACACACGTCGTGTAGCCTCGTCATGCAAATGTGATGTTTACTGGAGATACATTTATATGTCGCTGGAATGTGAACACACTTGAATGCAAAGCAACGGCCGTGTTTGTGGTGCGGGAGCCATGAGGAGGATGCAGGTTACTATAGACAACACTATCTGTGATTGTTAAACTATGAGCAACTGGCAGAGCAAGATAAGCACAACAAAAGAGGGTCTGTCTGCCCCATAACAACAGAATCACACACATTCCAGCCATTCTATTCTGTGAGGCGAGGTTCTGTGTTTACTCCCATTTCCAGACTAATGGCAGGCAATGAGGGATCACATATCTAATCAATAAGTGTACTGTAGCTATTTCTGAAATGCTTGTCAGCAAAGGCAATGGGATAGCATCCATGCATATCCTTTCTACGAGACCATGCCATTTCTAAACTGATTAATACAAAATATAAGCTATATTTAAGGACATATTTTTACACAAGATTTGTGCACAAAATACATCTCAAGAAATACAATATACAGATGCATCACATAGCTAAATCTTATATAGTATTATAATAGCATACTAGCCTAATATAATAGCAGTATCTGTTTGCTTCAGCGTCAGAGATTTCATATTTGATCTTTCCTCCCAACATATTAAATGTGATATTAATGGATTTCAAGCTTCTCATTTCAAAGAGGTTTATATAGCCTAATTAGCCTGCAGTAGGTGCAATCACTCAGCCTAGGCTACAATACAACGATATAGGATATAGCCAGCTATGCCTACAGTAGCTACTCTGTTATAATAAACAGCATTGATATAGCTTCGATCTTAAAGGTAGTCATTTGACAAACATATAAGGCCACGCTAGGAACAACATTTGAATCTAAAATAGATATACCAACCATCCTGTATTGCTGCAGATGTGCCAAAGCAGAATGACATTTCATGATTCACAGCTGCCTTTTTGTCTTACCTTGGTTTCAACGTCGCATTAGCAAATGGGAAAAAGCGCCGCGTTTCTCCTTTTATTCAGATAAGCATGTACTCTTTTTATCAACGTTAGTCGCCACTGATGATTTATGTTTTCTTCTGTCTTCTCCTTTCCATCGAGTTGAGTGGGTTCCTTCCCATCTTCATCTGTCTGTCTGCCACTCTTCCGGGCCACAACAGCGCCTCCTAGCAACAGCACATGGGCTCCGTTCCATTTCAGCCCTAAGGCCATCTCCATGTTACCTTTACAGGAGCTTATATTAACCTCGCGTGTCGAGTGACTCGCGACTCGCGTCCAACTTGATTGAATCCATACAATACATACAATCAACATCAACAAGAATTGGCTTGATGCTCGATTTATTACCAATTGCCATTATTATAATTACGAGTTTTGACCTATGGTTTTGACAGAGTACAGTACTGACTGTCTGACTCTCTGACTCGTGTCCAAAACGTAAGGAAACTAGGATGCTATGTGAAGGTTGGACCAACCAACGGTGAGAAATAAATGGTAGGCTACTGTGCCTTCAGTGCCTACCACCATAAAATAATTGCAATCGTGGTGCAATTAACGTGGTCAATTTGATCGTTTAGTTAGATCAAAATTAAGCATAAACATGCAGCTGAAATTCTGCAATTAATTGTGGAGATTGTAAAAACAGTTCCAAATTATATTCACTTTTTTTTCAAGACCTTCATTTAAACAGTTTACAATTTTCCAAAATGAAGACAGGAATCTTTTTCCAGAACTCATTGTTTATTCATTTCAGCAAAGATGTATCCACGGGAACATGTTACACTTTATAGCAAACAATATCATAAATTATATGATGAAAGCAGCTGCCAACTTATTTTGTGGAGTGACTGACTGTCTGTCTGTCTGTGTGTGTGTGTGTGTGTGTGTGTGTGTGTGTGTGTGCGTGCGTGTGCGCGTGCGTGTTCCACTCCTGCATGGGATGAATGCCCTATAACTTAATATTTTACAACTCTTCATGTTTGGGTAAATTCTGACGTGTAGGTTTGGCAATGCGCACGTTTGCCTCATTGTGCCGGAGTAATGTTTCAATGTCGCTTTCCTTGAAAGGGGCCTTGGAATTCTGTAATAAAAAAAAAATGAAATGAAGTTTCAATCTAACAAACACATGGATATGAATGGTTTAATACGTTCAAAATGGATACTACATCCATCCTACCTCGAAAGACATGCGTTTCACACCCGTGCATGCTGTGGACTGCTCATAACATAGGACCACTTTCAGATGCTCTGGCTCTTTATTCAACAAAGCTGCACGGAATTGCTCATAGTGAGCATCTGAATAGAGAGAACCAATAACAAATATTAGACATTTAAAACACAAACACACACACACACACACACACACACACACACACACACACACACACACACACACACACACACACACACACACACACAGTCACACACACACACACACACACACACACACACACACACACACACACACACACACACACACACACACAACCACTGTCACATACACACGCACGCGTGTACGCACACACACACACACACACACACACACACACACACACACACACACACACACACACACACACACACACACACACACCTGTGTAGTGAATGTACAAGACTTCATATACCATACCTAGCAGGTGTTTGCAGGAGGATATCATTTTATCGTTGTTTGTAGACCCGCCACCATGCTTGTAGAACAGAGGTCTCTCACATACACTCCCACTGATGAGTCTTTCAACCTCTTGCTGTCTGCTCTCAACTGGGGATTCCTTCAGTATGTTTTCCATTTCTAGAAAGCAGCATATCAGTATTTCAGTATTTCAGGTCTTGAAAATAAATAAAAATGGCAGATCAAATGAGCTTTAGCCCTAAATGTAAAGTGTTGATAAGGTGTTTCATGAAATTAGGGAACTTTAGTAGTCACTCCGTTTTGTGATATGAAATGGCAACTAAACAGACTCATATAGGCTACTATGTCCTACAGTTGTCAATAACTCCATACTTGTTCAGCAATCCACAGACAACTCCAAACAGATTGGCTATCCATCCTACCTTGTGCTGTTGCAAGACAGCTTTCACAATAGATGTCTGTAAAAAGAGAGAAAATTAAGTTAAAGTTAACTTAACTGAAAATGTATACAATTTGTATAAAATACTGTGTACAAAAATCATTCTGACCAACTACTGCTAAGTGTAGCCTATACTTACAGCGGTCCTTGTCTTGAGATTGTGCTACAAGCAGCTGAAATGAACATATTGTGAAAAATAAGATTTTCATATTCAGAACTACACAGGAAACTAGTATCAGTTTGTTTAAATGCACAAAGGAGTAAGGTAGGTGTGCAGAGTGGAATGACACCTTCACTGGGCTCAGTCATATTCCCTTTCAGACATTGAAGTCACATGATCTTGGGGACAATAGCATGACATCACTGGCATTTTCCATCCTGTTTTGCAGGTTTTCACTGACAATTTCAAGATAATCCACTAGCCCTATTATTGTATAACTTCCCAAAATGTTTCACATACCTTAATGAGCCCAAATACACAAGGAAGGTAAGGAATGTGAACTTTGATGAAGCAAGGCCTGGGGGGAGGGTCTGTCCATCTGATCGTGGACAAAGATACCAGTGACAGGGCCTAGGTGCAGTGTTGTCCCATGAGCGGGAGAACGGACACAGCTGCTTCTTAAACTGGAAGGGAACTATTGTGCGACCAGACAGAACTGTTCAGGCTGTCATGCACTTCCTTCCGTACCTACAGTATTATGGACACAGGTTCCTGCTCCGGAGCGATTATTCCTGACCTGGATTCTCAAAGGACAGCTAGCTGGCTCAGTGGTTTGAAAAGTTGAGATCTACCGTCTCTATGGCAATGCCGACAAGCAATCCCAATGACCATGTGGGGACTGAAGGGATCACACCAGTACCGCTGGTATAGCTGTTCTAGTGATGGTAACCACAACAGCCCCACAACAGTGCCCACAAATCCCGAGGTCACACAACCTGCAATGAGAGCAGGACAGCAATGCGGTCTAGCTGATGGTGATGTTGGGTAGCCAGACCTGCAATGCTCTGAGGGGTCTGCAGTGTCACCTTTGGACAAAGAAGGTGTATTATCCTGTATCCTAGGGTTTGCCCCAGTTCACCGCAGCCCGTCCAGCTATATTATGTGGCAAACTGTATGGTGCCAACTGCCAAAAGACCCTACCTGTAACCTGACATTCACACAACCTGCCGCAACTGTACAATGTGCATTCTTGGCCCTTTCCCTGTCAACGATGATATACCGTATATCACTATGTTTTAGTCACTATCTGGAGACTATTTCAGGAAGTGGCCATGCAGTTTCCAGACCAGAGCTCAGCTACAATGGCAGCAAAAATGATGTATAGTATGTTCTTCTGGTTTGATGCACTAGAAGAGTGAAGTACTCTCACAGCAACCCAGAGCGCAACTTAAAGGCTTTCCAAGATGTCTGTCAATGGCTGGGGCAAAGCAAGGCCCACACGTCCTGTTTACCCTAGTTTACCCCCAGAGCAACAAATTGGTAGACGGTTTAATCAGTATACCTGACAAAGGCCCCTGAGGCTGGGGTGTGGGTGTTTGACCAGACCATACTGGGCTGACTGCATGGGGGGTTCCAGAAGAGTCCAAGGGGTCCCAAGCAAAATGAGAAATACTATTATCTCACCCACAACAAGTAAGCCCAATGGGAGAATAAGTATTAGGAATAACTATTCACTCTCTCTAGTTTAGAAAAGCTAAATTGTAAATTGTTTTCTCCCCACCTGCTTAAAGACTGTTGTTGCAAATTGTAGGATTATACGAAATCGAATCAAAAGCGCTCTCAAAGGGCACCTACGGACGGCTGCAATTCGAAACTGGCCCCCGTAATATCTGATTCCCCACCCACCCCTTTTTCCCCTTCTTCCAATCAATCAATCAATCAATAAATCAATCAAACAAACAAACAAACAAACAAACAAACAAACAAACAAGAAAGCTAGTCTTCTCTCATGTCCCTTCCTGGCACAAAATATTTTCAAATGCGGGTATGCAGCCTAATAGGTATCAATTTGGAGGTCCTTGATTATATGAAAATACTGTTTCAAGTTGCAGTGCCAGTGATCGACTGTTTCTCATCTAAACCAATCGACTGTGCAATACTGTACATCAGCCACAAGATGGTGCAGAATGACAATCTGGCATCCAACTTGAAGGGACGTTCAAGTTTCTCACAGAAGCCATATTTGGACCGTTTTACCAAATAAGGAGTGGATACCATGTCACGTGACGTTACTGTCAACGGAAAATATTAGCTTGCTTTCTGTGTGCGGGAAAGGCGAGCGTTAAGAGACAGCATAGAGCATAGCAAGACTGCTTTTTGAAAACAGACTTCCAAATCCATGCAAAGATTTAACCCGGGAATCTATCTTCAGAATAAAGCCATTTTGTCCATCAGTCCCATCATCATTACGCGCTGTTTGGATTTGACAGGTAAAGTCGACACGCCTAAAACGTTTGTATTCATTCATATGTAAATGTACATGTGTGCCTCAGTCGCGTTGTGTGGTTGTAATGGTAAAAGCTGAATGGGGGTATGGCAACGTCTAACTTGCAGCGTTGTTCAGATATATGTTGTTCTTGTTCCGAATCGGAAGCACTGGCAGAATCAAACTTCCTTTTCTATAGCCTACTGGCGGCCTGGCACATTAGCACACGTTGTATCTTTATGCGGCTTAATTTGTGCGACTTAATATTTAGCCCATTCGGATTCGGAACCCTGTATTTGGCAATTGGATAGGCTTGAAAGGGGCTATTGTTGTGTGTAGTGTAGCTAGCTATACTTATCTGAGCAAGTGAGCAGGCTTGTTTTCTATGTTTTTCTGACCAGAGCTGTTTGCCCACGTTCTAATAGTAATAGTGCACAGTATACGTTTGAAATGAGTTGCCTACATGGGAACAAATATAACTTTTATTCTAATTTCAAAAGTCGGATCTCTCCTGCGTGTCAAATTTCCTTTATTGTTACTTCCAAGGAAGGCTAGCCTTGCTTGGTGTCAAAAGTCCGCCATTATAGCCTATTAGTGTTGACTCAACTTGACTGTGATTGGTGTCAAAGTTTGTTCAAATTCAAACTCAAAGATGGTAGACTACTTTTGGGCTACGATGATTTGGCCGCCAGTAGATGGCGCATCGTCCCGTCCCCGAGTTCGAGCTTCTCATCTTGGCAGTTATGTAAATGAAACCTTTTTCTTAAGTTTAAACAAAAACAATTCTGGTTTTGTTTCTGACAATGTTTATCTATTTACGGGACAATTTTGTCATTGAATTATCTTAATCATGCTTATATATTGTCACCTTCCCTTTTCTTTTATGAATTGTGTTGTAAATGTTACAACAAATATCTGGCAGGAGAAATCGTTTTTCATTGATCCTCCACACTTTGTAGTTTTCAAGGTCTCATAAATGTTGGTGAATGGAATAGTTTTTCTCCTGACAATGAGTGTATTAAGCCAAATAAACCGTTAATAGGGCTTTACTGCTGTGATTACTGTTGATCCGGATTTGATTGTAAAGTAGATCATTGTCGATTTGTCAAATCAACTAAAGACAGGCGGCAGCTCAAGTGTGACTGCATGGCATGACTCTGTTATGTATTTTTCTGTCTGTCTAATTTGGTGAAAATTTGTGTTTTTTTATTAATTAGTAGTAGTAGTAGTAGTAGTAGTATAGTAGTAGTAGCAGCAGCAGACAACACAATAATAATACTTAGTAGGCTTATTATTATATTGCTTGTATCCATTAACAGTTTTATGTGATTCTTTATTGGATTTGGATTAAAATAAAAGCATGTGTAGGCTAATGCTGTAATGCACACATTAGCTACTGAGCAGATGTGTTATATTATTTTATTTAGTAATTTATCTGGGGGAACATCTTGAACAGTTGTTCTTGTGAATATGTCATGATCCATCTGCGTGGTGAAGTCAGGTCAGGCCATATGGACTGGTGATTTCTTCGTCCAGGCTACCGCTCCAGTTAATTACAGTAATTGGTCTAACTATGCACGTTTATTACGCAGTAGTAACAGTAGCAATAATGCTTGTCTTGCTTAAATAGTGTTTTCATGATCAAATAGATTTGAAGTGTGCGCCTTGGTGTTGCCACAAACACGTTGTTAGCTTGGAGATCTGTTCTTTTTGTGGCGACACTGTCACACGACGCAGTATCTGCCCCTAGACTGACAATAGCAGAGGCCTGGAAGTGGGAGGATCAGCGATGCCTTCAGGCTCGGCTTTGTTGCGTTTGGGAAGCCATTTTGGAATTCTGCTTGTTGTGTGTATGAGCATAACACACTGCAGGAGCTTATTTCAAACTTTTCTGTCTGTCCCAGCAGGGAAATTGTTATTGTTGTCCGGGGATCGATCTCTCGTTTGCAGAATCGTGAAATTGCGCACGCCGGGAATATCGAGCCGTCTCGGGATGCGAGAGACGTGGAGCGTTGCGCGTCCAGTTTCTGTGGATTAACGCTCCTATAAAGAATAACATGGACTCTCACTACACCGGCAAGTGGATGCGATGAGGATGGAGTGACCATACGTTATCTTGTGGATTTTATTTTATAGACAAAATATCCTTTTAATTTGATTTCAGAATGCTGAGGCTCCTTTACCTTGAACACAGTTTGGACAGCAAATGCAAGACAAGGCGATTATCACGAAAATAATTATGTTTATTGTTTAGTGCTTTCAGTAGCCCATAGGTTGGTGTATTCACAACAAAACGACCAATAGCCCTGTTTGATTTGATAACAACGATGGGAACAGACAGTGCGTCGTCGCACCGGCTGCATTCAGTGCATTCATGAGTGACTGCGTTGTCGTCTAAATTTAGCATTAAGCAATGTGAGAGTGCAACGGGGTTTATATGTAATTCAGAGCCACACAGCAGCCATTCGTATATGGTATTACTATATTTGTGGCCGCTATGCATTATCTGAGTATTACATTAGTATTACATTGGACCCTCAGAATGGTTGTTTTGACAGTGAGAGGGCCAACCAGTTTGTTTTGAACACACTATTGTTCTGCGTAAAGGAGCCAAAGTGTAGTAGAATTGAGAAGCATGTGTGCAGTGCATAGAAAATATCTCACTGTATCCATCATTCCTTGTTGACTGTGTGGGTGTGTTTGAGCCTGATATTGTTCAGCCTGTGTTCCTCTGTCTTAAATGGTCAGTCTTGTTAAAAAAAGAAGAAGAAAAAGAGATCCATTCATTCAAACGTGTCTTTGTCCTCACCAAGGTTTTATTTAGACCTAGTGTGTGTGTGTGTGTGTGTGTGTGTGTGTGTGTGTGTGTTGGCTTTATTGCATTATATCTGGTGTAATTCTAGTCCAACTATGGTCCATGGAACAGAAGGGATATTTGTATCTGTAAAATGTACTCATTCAGTGATCATGATGGAATGCAATCACTGTTGGTGATCCAAAAAAACAATCCTGGCAGAATTATATAGCCGTTGTGGCCTTTTGCTATTTATTTATCCCTCCTTTTTGCATACATTTGTAGCTTAGGAGAGGATTTAGACTCTAATATTACGGCTCTTCAGATTTTGGAGATGGAATTTGAGGCAAGCCATCTGTTATTGTACACTCTTAGAGTCCTTTCATCATCTGTTTGGCACGTTTGTTTGAAAGCTGAATGAACGGTAGTCATCATCAGGACGTCACTTCTTCAGGCTGAAGCCTCGGGCTGCGGGAGGAAAACGCATGCATCTGAGCTTTGCTTTCAAACGTTTACATTTCAAGGACCCCCAGATTGGCATGCAATGCATTAGTACCACACACCCGTATGACTGAGTTAAAGACTGTTTGGTTCCGAACTATCAATAATAATAATTTAGCTAGCCTGGGACCCACCCCCTTTCCATGCAAGTTTGTGGCATGGCAAGTGAACTGGTTGAATGTACTCTAATCACCTCAACTTGAGGCAAATGCATTTCTATTCTTTAGCTGGCTGCATTTGTGATCTCCCTGGCTGGGCGGAAACGGAGAACTTACTCCATATAACTGCTATACCTGCCCCCTATTTAAACTGGAATTTTGGTTAAATGTCTTCATTGGTTTGTAGAAAAGGGAATCCGAACAACATTTTCACTCTGTCTAGGCAGTCAGCTTCACTCCTGAAAAGCCCAGCCCTGTGGGTGAGGAGTTTCCCTTCCATTACATAAAATTGGCCCCACCTCTGGCTTTTCCAGCCAGCATTCGCTGTCATTATTGAACTGGACTACTTGGAGTGAGCTTTGCTGTGTGGAATGAGGGAGAAGAGAGGATCCCCATTGTTTCAAGTCCTGTCTCCACCAGCCAAATCTGTCGCCTTCTGGTTGCAGACAGGGAAAGAGAAGAGGCGATTGATTCATTCCAGCCCTACTAGCATTCACATTTCACAGCCTTCGTCGACAACTAGACTGAACCAGGATGCAGCAGGAGGTTAGCCAATTCTTGTCCACAGGCAGCCTTTAGTCTGTAGCATTGTTGTCTTCTGCTCCTGGGGAAAGGGTCCGCATTAGTAACTGCTGGAGCCGTACTTTCTGTTCTGATGGCAGCACAGAGTAGCAGCCAGTAACTGTAGTGTGGGTTGTTGCGTTGGAGTGCAGCCCAGGGAACGGGACCAGAATTGATTTAATAGGGTAGCAGAGGGTTTAGCAGCATAGCATTGTGTTGCTATACAACATTATATTTTGCTTTACTCTGCTCTTCTTAAATAGAAACAGAGATCATTAATATAGAATAGGACTAATCAAAGTGAACACCTCAAACTGAGAGAAACAGGCTGAACAAGGCATCGTATGCATGTGATTTTGAATGTGTTTGTTTGCGCTGTTGGGTGGCATGACTAACTGTCTGAGTAACTGTTTTGGTAATCGCTTGTCCTGGCCATGGCCTAAAGAGCCTTCTCCTCCCTTGCGTCCTGACTCTAGCAGTTTAAACCAAGAATGACCATGGATTTCTCCCAACTGCACACATACACGCCGCCACAGTGTGCCCCAGAGAACACCGGATATACCTACTCCCTCAGGTGAGACCTCACTGCTGCCAGCATCAAAAACTCAAGTCCATATACAGTACACAGCATATCTGTCTGTTGGCTGACAGGTAAACAAAACGCCTGCAGTCTCCGAGGCTAGCTGACGGGAGACATGGAGTGAACTAAGAGTGAATATTGTTCTCGACTCTTGACTTGCTGCTGCTGTAGGAAAAAATATATATATTCAAAGAAATCTGCTCAGCCAGAAATTATGCGTTTCATATTTAAAATGGTCTCTCCAGATGTGTTATTGGTCTGCCCCTTTTTCCTAAACCCAGTCTGTTATGCCTGTAAAACAACTAACAAGCATGCTGCTGAGCCCCGTCAGCCAAGCCATAATGTGGTGCAGTATTGTCAGAACACTCGGCTCATTAGCACAGTGCTGCAGAATGAAAGGCTTTGAGTGTGATGAATTACCCCCCCAATGGTTGGGTGACATTCACTGCTGCTTGTGCTCCGTTTCTCCTTGATGCGTTTTCTCTCCAGGTCTCTTACGTGACAAGACCTTTTTAACAGCGATGACGTGATATTAACTTTAGGAAATCGGCGTGCATCGACAGCACAGACCTGTTTCCCTCACCTGAGTGAATGCTTTGATCATGAGATGTTTCATCAGCTTGCCACATAAAAGTTGTGTGAGTAATTGCTACAAGCTAAATGACATCATAAAATAAATAAAATCTCTTCATGACATTTGTGTGGATAGCGGATACATTGTTGTGGATTTTTGAGGCAGACTTATTTAGCTATTCTGATCATCTCAAGGTTCAAGGTTGTACTTTATTGTTACATCTTGTGTACAGGTACATAAGAGTAATTTTTTTTTACTTTGGCTTCCTTACAGACAATGCAGCAGCATATAGATAGCATACGATTCAAACAACAAAACACAGCAAGCACAGCAAACGAAGGGATAGAATAATGAGTGCAAGAAAGAGCATTGAAAGAGCAAAAATGTAATAGTAATATACGTACATGTGCATGTTGTGCCTGTAGTAGCAAAAGTTAGGAAAACTTTGTGAACAGCTTCACAGTAGGTAATGTTCCATATATACAACACAATTGAGTTCATTTTATATCCGTTTGCCCTGCTCCTGATAACCAGAGCAGAAGTGCATGCTCTACTTTCCTTATTTTCCAATTCAATTAGTCCCTTCCCTTCCTTGTTTAATCAGCCCCATGATTCAGTGTGACAGTGTGTGTTGGTGTGAGTGTGTGGTTGCCTGGTTTGTTATAGGGGAATGACCAGTATTATGTATTGTAGAGCAAAGAATGCCAACAACAACAAGCTGTTGTTAGAAGCAAGATGCACTTAACCATGCTTCACTTAAAGGAGCACTAAACATTTCCGCCTGAAATGTAGGTTCTTCCTGGCAAAATAGCCATTCTTTGACTTGATACTGAGCCTTCTACCAGGTAGTGGACACAAATCATGATGGCCTTGATGTTGAGCATATGACTATTATACACATACTAAGCATATGAAATTAATTTAATTTGAAACATTTGTTCTTTAAATGCCTTTAAAAAAGTAAGGCCTCATTCATACTTAGGTCAGGTGTACGAAGGTACGCCGGAAAACTATTTGTGCATATACTGTATACACAGTTATACGTAGTCCATGTACCCTTGACATAACACTAGCCTATGTCATAGTTTATGTCCTCCTCTAGCCCTGGTCTTCAGCGCTCTATCTCAGCGTTGGTGTGGTTTGCACTCCTCCAGGGTGTGACATGATGGAATGCTGCTGTCCTCTTCTCCAGAACTGTCAGCATTTGGTGCTGCAGGCTAAACAAGTGAACCAACGTATTTGGGTGTGGCTAGACCAAGAGGTAAAATACCTTGCCATGAAATGACCGTGTAGCAGTGGTTCTCAGTCTGATTGGGAATGTGATGGTGCTTGCTGCATGACCTTTTAGCAGAACTTTTGGTGGCTTGCCATCACTTAAGTGATAGTAGTAAACTATACTGCTATACTGCTCGTTGAAGGTGCACACAGGCACGTTCCAACAAACAGCCAGTCGATTTACTGCCACATCTTAGTTCTTACACAAATGGAGAATGCATTCCACTGTCAAAGAAAGCCTCAGTCAGCAGATGTGAAGGATCCCATACTGAAAAACAGTTACAGACTGCTGTCTCTCAGTGACTACAATAGATTATCAGGCTACGATTATATTGGCTTTTAATGTCAGCTGCACTTATCCCTTTAATAGGGGGTGGGAGGAGTGGCAGTAACTGACTTTTTGCCTGTAGGGTCAGGGTGTCGACATGCTATGGATGAAGAATGGTAAAGAAAGATATAATTAGTGCGTGAAAGAATAAGAGAGGGGTGTTCCTAACATCCAGATTCTGGCACGGCCACTTTCTAATAGCAAGTCTAACACAACAGAGGTGTTTTTACAGCGTGTCTCTGCAGGTATCTAATATCTATCCATCTCTAACGGGGTCGGTCTGCATATCCACTAATCTCACAAACCGCGGGACCAATCAGTGGCACATTTCATGTGAACACTGCTGCCAGTAGGCCTCATAATTATATATATATTTTTGCCATTAAGCAAGAATGTGAACCCAAGCATGTTGAGTACACCAAAGTTTTATGTTAGAAATGTTGAGTACGGGTCCCCAGCATGTAGAAACTGCCGTGTGTCTGCCTTGTAGAAACTGCCAAAACTAATGCTTGGAATGGATTCAGCATCATGAAAACCCCATAGTTTGATATGTCACATGCTACATAAAGCATGATGAATTTCTCTTCTTTTTTTGCCTTCTATAGGTTGTTAATGGTATTGGTCACATATTATGCCAATTCTGAAAATTGCTCAACATATGCAAGTTGCCATCCGGTAGTTTCTACAATGCTGGGGAGTCGGGACCCATACTCAACATTTATAACACAAAACCTTGGTGTACTGTAACTCAACACACAATGGGGCTCTATGTGCTGGCAAGTACAGTAGACTACAAGAGAGTAAGAGGACTGCATATTACACAACATTACACAACAAAGCAACACAAGTCTTATTAAAAACGAGGCCGATCTTTCACTTGTGAATAAAGGCATCAATCTTTTATGTATGAGGCATCAGCTGATGTTGATTTTTGTATGATTTATTGGTCGGGCCCCTGGTGTGTAAAGATCTTAAGCCTGTAATGGGGAGACAACTAGTGGAAATGGACCTTGTGTCAGCTGGTGAAAGTAAGTAAGAAAGCTCTGTCCGAACACCGCTGGGATGTCGCATAATGTGACAACATGGGCAGGAACAAGTTAATCATGCTCCTTTGTATGCGGTCAGCTGAGACCCTATTAATGAACCTTTCTGTCAGTCTCTAGTGTAGCAGCACTGATCCTAGGATTAGACTAATAGTTACTTTCTGCTTGCTACTTTAAAGATCAATGATCTTATGGTCAGCAAAAGACCAATGGCTCCCCTGAGACGAGACCAGACAAACTAGCATATTACATATACATGCATAGTCCCTATGTATGTATGTATGTATTTGGTTAAAATGGGTAGGGTTTAAAAAAAAGGCAAGAGTTTGCTCTGGTGCACTGGCCTAAAAGTGGGTCCTTAAAAACCCTATGTATGTATGTATGTATGTATGTATGTATGTATGAGTACAAACAGCTGCAATACCGCTGGGTGATCTAAAGTGGCACTGTTGAGTAGCGTATGTGTGTGTCTGTGTCTATGTCTCTATGTGTGACCCTAATAACTATGTACCGGTATGTCTGTTTAGCCAACACACACATACTCTGCACCATTCAGTTCACACGTTGGTGTGATTTTTCATCTCATTTGGCAGCCGAAAAAGTATATAAAATTATATTGGGAACAGTTAATTTAGAATGTCAGTGGATGCAATGTTATGCCAACCAAATGATAGATTTTACCCTCTCCTTTCATTTCCCCCCCAAAACCGGCAGGTGAAACCTTCCTTTACTACATCGCCGTCGTAAAATTGATCTCTCAAGATGCATGATCAGAAATTAGTACATTGCCATTATGATCAATCTGCGTGGAGGCAGCGTAGATTCAGAGTAACGAAGGAAGTTTGTTGGCCCGTAAACAAAGAACTGAATAGCTGTGTGCGCAGCAAAACGGCTCCGGGAGCACTGAGCAAGGCATTGCCTAGCAACGGCCGCTGTAAAAAATGTTTTTTAGCCATCCCGTTTTATTTGATAGGACGTGTGGATACGTCTTTAGCATAAGTGTTAATTGTTAATGTGTGTGTGTTGAGTGCTCGCATGTGTGTGTGAGAGCGCGGGTGGGGGGTACTTCATGAACGTGAGAGCAGGGGTGAGAGAGACGGGGTCAGGTGACAGAAACCGTTGGCCCATCTGTTGTCAGAAGTCAAAAGACCTCTAGACAAGTTGCATTCAGAGTGGGAGACAGAGAGAGGAGGGGCCAATAAAAAGCTTAGTTTAATTTCCACCCCACACCCAGAGCTACTATTAGTAGCCCCTAGTGCAGAATTGGCCATCAACAGTGCCAGTGTGAGACTGCTGTCATTTCACAGATTTATAACAAAACATTATTTTGTTATTGGGTTAACTGACATCCGACATTGAAGCTCATTGTTGACCCAATGATTTCCGTTAAAGGATTGTGCAACTGTTGGTCGTGTTGAGGGAGGCCTTCTTGCATCTAATACTGTTTGACAAATAGTAAGAGTAACCTCAGGGCCCTCAGTCAGGAGGGCCCTCAGGAGGGCCCGGACGGTTAGCTCAACCGTCCGGGCACCCACGCTGTCGAGCCAGCCTGACGGCATGCCGCGGGTTCGACTCCCTATCCCAACGGCCTTTGCCGTGTCTCCTCCCCCATCTCTCTCCCCATTTCCTGTCAGTCTACTTTCAACCTATCAATAAAGGCAGAAAAGAAAATAGACTGAGGCAGGCCGGTCTACTTTGAAATATCCAAATGCCTCAGGGGTGTGCAATATTCTCTTATTGGATTTATTTACAATTCTAGTTAATTATAATATCGTTAAGAATACTTACAGGGGAAATTCATATAGTCTTCTACTAAGAGTAAGGTTGCATCTGTAATCCAAAACCATGATTGCACTATATTCATTTGTGATAACCAAAACCTGGCTGGGTTTATTTTATTTATCTCTGCATGAAATTCTCTCTTGCTTTCTTCAATCATTTCTGGCTATAAACAATATGAATTAATTCATGAAAACGTATCATTTGAACTAGAATCCATTTGAAATGCAATCATGATTAACTTACTCTTTTAAGAATAGTTAACAATTCCTTCTGCCATTATGAATATGAAAATATGTTTTCATACATTCCTGCTGCCCTTAACTAACTATACTGTAAAGCAACATGATACCTACTTGTAGACATGTATCATGTTGCTTTACAGTATCTAGATCTATGCTTGAGCAATGGTCTATAGACTGTACTGAGTTGTGTCATACAGAGACACCTGGTCTTTGCAGCTCTGCAGCATCTGTGTTCAGTTACTAGGTCCCTCCATATTTTATGATCAGTCAGTGGGGCCTAAGGTCATAGTGTTTTCCCTCATGTGAGATTTGATATGTAATGCTAGTATGTAATTACTAGAGCAGTAAATGATAAGAGAGTCAGTTGTAGCTTAAAAAGGCAAGCGTAATAATAATGACATGATGTATGTGAATGACAACTTATTTCACTATAGTTTAAGATTCAGGCCTGACAGCCCAGCCAAACTTTAACCATCTTCTGTTCTGTCCAAATAGCTGCATCCATCCAACTGAAGGAATGAGGTTTAGTCATGGCTGTCAAGTTCTTTCAGACAAGAACCACGGTGCGTTCCAGTAGGCTACAGGTGTTTCTGAGTATATACTTGACAGTTGTTGTCACACAGTACAGTAGTCTGTTGTCACAGTTGCTGGGACATCTGTTGTGAGAGTCAGTTCTTGGACCATTGGCCTAGTGGAAAACTGTTGTTTGTGTGTGACCCATTGTGACCATTTCCTACTTTGAGATCCTATAGTAATTATAGGCTACCGTATTTCAATATTTTATACTGGAAACCTCTGTATTGATATACATTTACCGGTATTCCACATTGTCATTGACCATGTTATTTTGAATGCAAAGTTCTCCTCTTGAAACGATACATACAGGCTTTAAACTTCAGCATATCACCCACTTGGGAATGGACCAAGTCCGCCTGGTTGCCATAGTGGCATTTCCATAATTGAAATATTCCAAGACATTGCTGTCTTGTGTTTGTTTTGGTGCAAGCTTTGCAGCCAGCTATTTGCTGATGCAATGATAGACTTCACTTCCTGCATCTTGCATACGGAGTACACAATGTTTCGCACTAAAGTGAAACATTTGGTTACTTATAATTTAATAATTTAATACTGATTGAGAAGTTTAAGTTAGGAGAATTAGGTCCAGGTCAAATTAATTTGGAATTCCCATCCACAATATCTCCACTGCAGACATTTTAACCATTGCCACACGTTGTGGCGCCCAGTGGGGTAAATATAGGATAAAGGATTTGGATTTGATCAAACTTATTGTAGTCGACACCAAATGGCTCAGATAGTTGTGATATCTGCACAACTATCTTAACATCCCTGCATGCATTTGTCTATTTGTCCTTAGTTAACTTCATAATATATACACCACTCACTTACTCTGGGGCCCAGGGAGCTGTTTGGATCAGTCTCCATGGCAACCACGGAAACGTGAAACGGCTGACTGAAGAGTATGTACTGTAGAGTGAAGGCCGTTAACTGAAAAAGAGCGGGGGGAAAAGTGTAGGGCAGTCTGTGGGAGGGAAAATGAGGTTGGCAATCATAATCACAGAGCCAGCTTGTTCCCACCCGGAGATAGACGGATGGAAATATGAGTGCTTTCTGTATGAGTCCCTGGCCTGGTCTCTGATAAATATAGGCCTCAGGGGGGGGGGGAGACCACTGTCGCTGCTCACTTAATGGTTTTAGGAAACAGGAAGGTGGGACCTGCCCTTCTGTGCTTGTGTAATATACTGTACAGCCCTCTGCTTTTATGTTCCCCATAGAGCAGGAGTGGGCGCTCTTTTGGGGCATAAGATGCTCAATATAGTCTAATTTGTGTAAAACACTGAGTGTGGTACTAGCAGTGTTGAACGGGAGTGGCTCCTATATACTGTATATACGATATGCTTTGTCCTATGACAAATAGCTTTGTAGATCTGTTTTCCAACTTCTGCTACTTTTGGACATTTAAAAGTATTTATTTTGAAGAATTATTAAACATTTTGTAACAAATTTTAAATTTGTGTGCAGTGTGTTGACCAATTAATCAAAAATCAAATGACATGAGGTTTTCTATTATGTTTTTAATGGGTGATTGTCCCTCTATTTCAGGGGTGCCCTAGATCACAATGGCTGTGCAGGTAGATCACATGGCATGGTCCTAAAAATATATTTAATTTGAATATAAAAAATGGCATCTGACACTCACACAATTAAGGTGACTTACTTGATTGACAAAAATTCATTGTCTTATGTCTTACTGTATGTAATGCTAGCCAAAGCCCCAAAGCCCCCTCAGGTACATTTTTAAACACATTTCAGCAATGGGATCATTTTTTTGGTGGGTAGATCTTATTGAGCTGGTCATTTTGAAAGTGACTCTCGTGTCAAAAAAGTGTGGGCACCCCTGCTCTATTTCTTCCTCCATCTCACCTAAACTTTAACCTGCCAACTAACGCTTTTATTTGAAGTGCTTTCTGATCTGCCTCCTCACTCCCAATTTTCAATCCATGTGTTTGCACTAAAACAGCCGAACCATTTTCTTTTCATGTTGATACCTGACAGATGGTTGACTTGACCCCTTCATCCATCCATCAAACACTAGGAATGTTCCATTGGTTATATAATGGACAGTAGTAGGCATACATGTTGTGACTGCTAGATTCTTGCTCTGCCTCTGTGGTTTATTGAAAACCATGTGTGTGTGTGTGTGTGTGTGTGTGTGTGTGTGTGCTGTGTGGTGTACGCAGACATGCATGATGCACACAAACGCACACTGTGGTGCATTTGTGTGTATGCATGTCTGTGCACACTTTCCTCAGGCCTTGTGTAACCACACCTGCGGTTTGTGGTTGAGATTTACAACCCACGTGGTTTCTATAATCTCTGTGTGTGTGTGTGTGTGTGTGTGTGTGTGAGCACTGTAGAGCAGACAGTCATGGATTTAGAGTGTGTGTGTGTGTGTGTGTGTGTGTGTGTGTGTGTGTGGGGGGGGCGTCAAGTTCTCTAGGCTCTGACTCGACTTGTTTTGCCGATTCTAAACCCCTCCTCCATCACATTGTTTTTTCAGGTCTAATTTAAATATTAGCAAAGAGAGATCTCTGCCATGTCTGATTTCGTCATCCACTATTTGACTCCAGATTTGATTATATTTCAACATTTAACCAAATGTCCTTATTGCAGTCAATGCAGTGGGGTTGTCGGGCTCTTTTTTGTTGGAATGTCTTGTGGGCCGACTGGACAGCTAAACTGTTGCGTAAGGATAGATTCCAGGCACCGGATTATGTGTGTGTGTGTCTCTCTATAGCAGTGTGTCTCTATTTATATCACTGACGTGGGAGCTGCAGGGAGAAAGAGGCACATGGATCGATAGTCTTGAAAAACAAAACAACCTTACAGAGCCCGTTAGCCCGACTGTTTTATTGGTCAGCCGATGATATTGGCCTATCATAGCTATTTTGGTGTCGGGCTATGCAAACTACTATTTTACAGAACATAGGCGCATGCAAAAAGTGGGTAATTATTAGGGATGCACCGAAAAGGAAATTCTTGGCCGAAACCGAATATAGGAAACAGTTAGCCGAAAACCGAATATCCGAATATGATTCATATTATATATCTTTTTTCCTACCATTGCTGTCATGGCTGTACTTTAAAGCTACCTGATTTATGGCAAAAGTAATGGTTAACTTAACTTATATAATAATCACTATTATGGGTCCATAAAAAAAAAATCAGCTCTTTTGAATGCATTAATTGCATACACTATTCGGTGATATATTTTCTGCCTATTCGGGCCGAAACCGAATGGGCCGAAAATGCATTTTTAGCCATTTTCTGCCGAATATTTTCTGCAGCTGAATATTCGGTGCATCACTAGTAATTATCCTCTTTTGGTGATTTTTTTATTATATAGTTATTGAATCAGCATGCTTTCCTGTTTCATTGTACCGATTTTGACTATAAAATATCCTGCCTCTATATAGTACAGTTATTTACAGACTCTGTCGCGGTTGCGTTAGTTTGATAAGCACTTGTGCTTCAAGGCGACGTGATATCATTGCCAGCTGTGTTCAGTTGAAGAGCAGTGGGCCAAAGTACCCATCAAACATGTAGAGCAGGGGGTTGAGTTGTGTCTGTCACTAGTACATCGGATGGCCTGGCTGGATGTCTAGGCTCTATTACAAACGGTACTGCCTACTTCTCACACACACACACACACACACACACACACACACACACACACACACACACACACACACACTCTGCCCTGCTTAGTGATGTGAAGCCACAGGCGCCGTCTCGGGGTCATTACCAACGCATGCTTGCGTCATTGTGTACTGGCAAGACACACTACAACATAGATGCAACTGTGGAAGAGGAGTGCACTGGCTCAGCGTGCAGACAGGAGGGTGGCTAATAACACTGCAGTATTATGTGCTGCGGCAGTAGCTTCAGTGTAAGACACGTGTGTGTGTGTGTGTGTGTGTGTGTGTGTGTCCACTGCATGTCACAGTGCATGTGCGCCACAGCTGCTGTTTGCATCGTCAATAACACAGCTGTTGGAGAGGGCTGCTGACCGTGTAACGAGTTACTTTGTGAGGGGGGGCATACCAGGTTTAATATATGTTTTTCTTCTTGTTTTCCACCTTCATAGTCTAAATATATGCATGCCAAATGTGAATATTTGACATGATGAGTTGCCTCAGGTGTGTGTTCAAGCATGCAGTGCCTTTTTAGGCCGGCTGAAAGCAATTTTAATAGGCTTGAGTCAAAAGTGCCAACCCAGCGTTTCAGGTGTTTCCGCACACGTCGAAATCTTCCTGAATTGAATTGAATTTTACTACACACAGACATCATCATGGCTGTGTGTAGTCTATAGAACTGGAAGCTGGGAAGTGTGCTGTCGCAGTGTATGCATGCGCACTCACAGTAATGGAGAAGTGATTATGCCAACATGTTCTTATCTCACCCTCCTGCACAGACTGTTAGCTCTCTGGGGAGTCAGAGTAACCTTGGCATGGCAGACACTAGACAGTAGCCCTATAACCCTCCACCCTGTTGGTAAATCTGTCCTCTATTTCCACATACCAGTGTGATGTTTGAGTAAACTGTACGCGCACGCGCGCGTGTGCACACACACACACACACACACACACACACACACACACAGTATCAAACCTCGCAGATGACTGTCACGTTGCTACGCTCAACTTAACCCTCATTAATGGTGGCCAGTAGTGGTTGTCAAATTCTGTCAAACGGTACCGAGGGGACTGTGTGTGTTGCATTGGTTCTGTGGTAGGAGGCACGGGGAAAAGGAAAGCCCATAATTGGCTCTTGGTGTGGAGGTGTAATCCTGGAGGCTTAGTGCCAGGTGTAGGGACGGAGAACAACATCTACTCTATGCTTTGCTAGTCTTTCCCAGGATGGCTGGGGAAGATGAGCCGAGCCACTTGTTTTTGTTAATTCAATATTCTGGATATGTCACAAAAGCATGACTTTTTTTTAATCACTTTACAACAACCCAGGTGTGCTGTGCCTACAGTGAGGCCTTGAGGCTCGTGAAAGAGGATGCCTGAGCGAGCCGTAGGGCCAGTACAGAGTAGACTGAGCTTTCTGTACAAGTTGGCAAGTCGTTGTAGACGTAATAAGTTATCAGGCGCTCCCTTAGTCCCTTCAATTTCGGCCAATCATGGGTCGGCTCAGCTGAAGTCTAGCCATTCTGGGAGAATTCTATAATTCATACTGTACAACGCATGTGTTTATTGCGCGCGCGCGCGCATGCGCGCGCACACACACACACACACACACACAGAACACAACACATAATCATGTTGAGCACAATGGGAGTGGTTGAATGGCTTCGTCGTCACATGTGTTCCATTAGGCTGTTTTCTCATAATAGGTCCTTCGACGCTCGCTGTTGCAGCATGCAGCATTTGACTGTGTCACCAGATGTTTGTCCTTAATGTCCTCCAAAACAGCTCTTGTTTATGGAAGGGACAGGGAGGTCACTTCCACTCCAGTGTGTGTCACTGTGTTTAAAAGCAGGAAGTGGACGGCCTGTTCTCGGAGTTGGTGATAAGAAGGATGCATCGCTCCTCCTTATCACTGTCCTGTCTTTTTAGTCGTTTTAGGGGATATATGTCACTGTTAGGTAAGGGAATTATCGATTAAGTCATTAGTTGATAATACGTTTTGTACGATTAACCGGTTAGTTGATAAGCGCCGTTTTATATCTGACAATCTTAATTTCCCTCAATCTACACTTTGCTGATATACAGAAAGAATACAAAAGGCATATTATATTCCTTAACCCATTTTCGGCGGGAACCCCTTTTGGTGTTAGCATTATGTTTTGCTTTAGCTATTGAAAAATAGCAGATCTACAAGCTCATAGTGCGCCACAGAGTGCCGCGCTACGAGCTTGTAGGTCTGCTATTTTTTGAAAAATCGAATAACCACTGACATAGAAACATACTTTTTCAGAAAACTGTCAGGATGCAGAAGTCAGAAGACATTTTTAGGTCAATGGGTTAATCAAATATTTATTTGACCATTTGTGATACAGAGCCAGGCAATGGCCTCTTTGTATGAGGAATGAAATGAAAAGTGCACGGTCTTGTCTGTCACATCACAGCAGAGACGTTTCTGAGGCTACCAAGGTTTTCTTACCGGCCCACATATGCGTTCCTCGGCCACGTGCCACGCGCAGACAGCACAGAAAACCACCCAATGATAGAACTGCAGAATTTTTGATTAATTATTAACTGTTAACCCATTTTGACCTGAGATCAGATTCTAAAATTGTCTTCTAAATCCTGACAGTTTTCTGAAAAAGCTATGTTTCTATGTCAGTCGTTCTTCGATTTTTCAAAAATAGCAGACCTACAAGCTCATAGCTAGATCTGCTATTTTTCAATAGCTAAAGCATAGCCTAATGCTGACACCAAAAGAGGTTCCCGCCCAAAATGGGTTAAGTTTAATTAATTATTTCTTAACAGCGATTAACTATTAACATGTCCTCTGCTTGGAACCCATCTTTAATGGGGGCAGTGGATGGCATTAATAAATAGGATGCTCAGTGGAACTTTGACAGATAGACTGGGTACTGGGTAGGCTGGAGGGTGAACCAGTGACCTTATTGGTGGCTGATAAACAGATAAACGTGTAGCAACTCATAATGTAATAACTTTTCATATTGTAATAACGGTTCATAATGTTTCTACAAGACGTCCATCTACCCACTCAGCGTTTGCCCTGTCTGTCCTGTCTGTCCTGTTCTGCTCGTCTATTGAGAGAACTTGAGACTCAAAAATATTTTCTTATATGTCTGCATAGCAGGCAGCAGTCTTTATTCAAAAACATTTTGGCAAGAGGCAGAGATGGAGAAAACATGTATTTTAGTGTTAAAAAATATTTCCCTACTGTACAATGCTGGAATAATCAAAACAGCATCTTGGAAATATCCTTGCCAAAAATCTCTTAATCTTCAATGGCAGTGCTGATATTATGAGTGTCATCAGTTTCCGCTAGGATGCTGTTTCATACTTTTTGCTATCTGACCAGAACTCTTAGCTTTCAGTGTATAGTTAAAGGTAGGGTAAGTGATCATCTTTGGTTAAAACAAAAAGTATTTGCACTATATTCTCTACGAGTCTAAAAACACGATCCAGCAAGTTCAAAGGTGAATTCTCAGATTCATCTGCGTGTTCGTTTATAGGACAATTAATTACCGCGCTCATTAGAAGCATTTCCTGTGATATTATTACATTTTGAACAGCAGACAACTTACTTTTCAGGCTCACGATATTGATATGCACGGCCCGATAAGATTTAAGAAGGTTTCTTACATCCCTACTCGATGTAGAAAGGATATATTTGGAATAGGCTAGTTGAGTGCAGGCACAGGCAGAGCTAACCGCCCTCATCCAAGTCTCTCTTGGTTGGAATGTTGGCCTCTTGACTTTGTACTGACTCTGCCAAGAGGGGCGTTGCCATAGTGAGTCAGCTTCTCTAGCCTAGTAGTATACAAGTCAATATTTATTAATTACTATTCATCATTTCTTGTACTTTTTCATACATTGCGGTTATGTTAATCGGATTATTGTTCCTATGGGGGCTTGCCTGTTGTCACAGAGATCCCATTATTCTTCTCCGTTTTTTTCTCATGTGTATTGCGGAGTGAGTCATTTCCTGTCAGGCCCCTTTGGCGAGTTACGAGGAACGACCGCCTCGCAGCTATTTTGTGTTCCCCCTCAGTGCTGCCTCTCTGCTTGTTTTGGTTACTAGTACTACCGTTCATATGTTGAGGCAGGTCAACGTGTGTGTGTGTGTGTGTGTGTGTGTGTGTGTGTCAAGTTGATTTCCCTACAGCAGTCATGAGTACCTCCTGTTGGCTGACTCATGTTTGAGGTTACCTCCATTCACTACACCTCTCTCACTCTCCACACCTTCATCTCTCTCTGTCTCTCTTTCACTTGTCATTTCCCATGTCATCTCTCTGGTGTCAATATCTCTTGACTGTTCACACACTCATTTTGTAACCATTCCTCCCTCAGCTCCAGCTACTCGACGGCAGCCCTAGAGTTCGAGAAGGAGCACGAGATCGCGCCCGTATTCGACTCGCCCAGGATGTCACGGCGGAGCTTGCGTCTTCAGACCAGTGGCGGTCTCCATGGCAACGACAGCCTGCAGGCCGACTACTCCCAGTCCCAGCAGCAGAGCAGCAGCGTCGGCTACAGCAGCAGCAGAAGAGAGGCCCGGTAAGGCTGTCACAGCACGTCTCAGAAACACACACGCACGCACGCACGCACGCACGCACGCACGCACGCACGCACGCACGCACGCACGCACGCACGCACGCACGCACGCACGCACGCACACACACACACACACACACACACACACACACACACACACACACACACACACACACACACACACACACACACACACACACACACACACACACACACACACACACACACACACACACAGTGTGCTTATGTACTCGCAGCGGCAGCTCGCACCACACCAGCCTGTCTGTTGTATGTGTAAGACTGTCTGCCAGTGGGTCTGTTCAAATGTCCTCACCTCTGTCTTCATCACACGTGTACATCACATCTAGGGCTGCAACTATCGATTATTTTCTTGGCAAATGTAACTTTTTCACTTAATCAAATTATTGAGAAGCATGTTTTTTGATCTAATATCAACGATTCAATGCTGAGAAAATTCAAATTGATTTGTAATTGGTTACATTAATTAGTCCATTTAACGTTTGCAGCCCTATTAAACGTTGCAGTCCATGTATGAATTGTTTTGTGTTTTTTCCCCCGTCTCTCAGGACGGTACGAAGCAGAAGGCAGCAGTCCAGTTCCAGCAGCCAGTCTCTGTCCTCGAGCCAGACAATCACTCCGAGGAAAACCCTGTCCTTCTCCGCCACCAACACACCAATCGGCAGCATCGTAGAGCAAAGTGACGCAGCCGCAGATGCCTCCCTATGCACATCCTCTCAGAACCAGTCCAGCCTGAGACAGCGAACCACCACAACCACAACCACCACTGTCGATGGATACTGGGGTTAGTGCTGTAACTGCGCCGTCATGTACTTTATCATTTATATGACTTTTTGGTACATCCTTTTTTTTATTTATTATCCCAATATTTTTGTAACCCAATATCAATTATCTAATGTAATCCTGGGCACTACACTCCCTCTGCCAACCTGGGGAGAGCAATGGACTGACCTCATGTTTCCTTCAATGCATGAGGATTCCAATCCTCTTCTTTTCACCTGACAGGAGGGAGGAGCGTGGAAGGAAGGAACACGTTATTCCAACCAGTTTCTGGTTGGAATAACGTGGCGCCTGATGAAATTATTGGAGACCAGGATTACTGCATGTTTTTTGTGAGGGTACCAACCCTAGGGGACACATGCAAACTCCACACAGAAAGGCCCTTTTTTTCAACCCCACCTAGGGTACTGACGCGCCCACACCTATTTTATGTATATTTTCCCTAAAGGGTTTGAGAGATGGGGAATTCCAGAATCTACGATTGCATCAATCAGAACAGAACAGTTCAAATGAAACAATGTTTCAGCAATTTTGATCCATATGAGTCTACAATGTTGTTTATTTTCTTAATTCTTTTATTATCGACAATATCAACATTTCAATTGCCTACTACAGTATTTTTACAGTATTTAGAATATGAGTAAAGAGTGAAACGTATACTGTGGGGGCAGCATGCCATCTGATGTTTACAATGCATCACGTGATGGTATGTAGCATTGCCGCCAGTCAGGAAACACATGTTGGCCAATGAATCTGCTTGACTGAGATGAGGTGAGATCTCGCCAGCCCGGTCGACGGAAAAGTAAACCTCGTGTCAGAAAAGAAAATAGTGTCCCACCCCAGTGAGTCACTCCACAGCACAGCTGCATTCCAAAGGGAACTGAATTGTAGCTCAACTCCTCTTGTTGGCTGTATCCATTTAAAGCTGCAGTGTTAAATGTAGGGATTAATGAGTTGTGTTATACGCTTACCAATGGGATGATGAGGCAGGGTTAATCGATGTATGTAAAACTCCTGTGATGGTTGCGCCGGTGATTAGCTACAGAACGAACTGGGACTCCCTCAAATTGATTTATGAGTGAAGTCAATGAGCTCTAACAGGCCATAACTGACAACTGCTTTTATGTCTTTACAGGGTCAGGTCACGGTGCTGAACTCACAGGTCAGTAATGGTTAGCTTTCTAGTATCCAATATATCTCCAATCGATTATAATAAAGTCTGAAATAAGTTTTAATTTAGCAATTGTTCTCCTGAGTACGGCAAGCGAGCTTGTCGATCGGCTATTTTCAGCGAATATATTAATGTATAGAGCAAAAGAGGAAAAGACTCTAGACTAGCATAGAGCCCTGAGGGACTCCGGTCAACCACTTAGGGTTTTAATGGTGTGTTTGTAATGTTTCTCCAGCGAGGAGTTCCAGCGCTGACCACAGGTCGTCGAGTTCCAACGGGGGTGTGTGCGCCAGCGCACACAAGTCCCGCACTGAAGTCCACAACGGCTACATCTGTAAAGACTGCTCTATCCACTCTCCCAGGACGGAGGCCCTCACCACCCACTCTGCATTCTCCTCCTCCTCATCATCATCATCTCAGGCTGCTGCTGATGCTGCTGCCGCCGCCTACAAACTCTCCTCTTCCTCGGCGGCAGCATTATCATCATCATCATCATTCTCCTCGTCCTCCAATATATATTCCAGAGACAAGAGCCGGAGCAGCAAGACAGGTGAGATGTTGATTAAAGGCATGATTCTGTGATGGATGACTGTCGCCGTGGTGTTTGCTCTTATGTATTTATTTTAGGAACCGCACATTGTGTATTCTATATGATTTTGATTTCTGGCACAGGAATCCAGTTTCTCTTCAGCGGTAGAGAGGTGTTATGGTCGGGCAGTAACCATCATTGGTGTTTCTCTCCAGGTGTCCTGGTGTCTATGTCTCACACGTGCGTGCACTACAGCAGACGAGCCCTGGCTCCCATAGTGTCCTTAGTCACCCTTCTCTTCAACAGTGTGCTCTGGCTGGGCTCAAGGGCCAAGAGCCCCCCTGGAAAAGGTATATATACATAACACAGTATACCACTGGGTGTTTCTCCACCCAGCATCAAGTTCCTGTCCTCTGATTTCTCTCTTCTCTGTTTGATGTGGCTGCATTTTGTATGGCGTGGCTCTGTAGCCGGTAGGGTCTGTCCATCGACGTCTGTCTGTTGTCTGCAGCTAATGTTACACATTTCCGGACTGATCTGTGCCAAATGTCTTGTGCATACAGCCAGCAGGCAAAGTTATATACCTCCACACGTATTTTATATTTAACTTAAATGTTATAATGGAAGTCACAGTATCCTTCAGTATTGTGAAGTGCACTGGAATCTTCAGCAGTCTCTGTGAAAAGAACTTGACAATACACTAATATTATAATGGTCTTCTACTTAATTTATTATACGCCATCATAAAAGAGTGTCGTACACCGAAAATAGCTGACCTAGAGGCTCACAGTGTGAGCTTGTAGAAAATCTATTTTCGGTGTACGGTGAAGTGTAATACAGGCTACAGTTGGTTTCTCTTCCCCATGTTAGTTTTCACCTGAGCTGCCTCCTTGTCCTCGGTGACTGGTCTATTCATATCTCCCATCTAACCCCTTTTATCAGACTCATGCAGGCTTGTCTCCTAAGGTTTTCTTCCTCGGATCTCTGTACTTAGAGACCTGCTTCACTACCTGAACCGTTCCTCCAGCCTGTCTCTCTAGCCAGCACCCCGGTATGGAATCGTGGCTGTTTGACTAACAAGCAATGTGTGGTTGTGGGTTTGGGTGTGTCGCCACCAGGTGCCCTGGCCTCATTCTCGGGGTCCGTGAGACGGTCTGTGAGCTCCGGCGTGTCCCACCTGTGGCTGTTTAAGCAGAGCACGCTCCACAGGATGATTGGCCACAGGGCCAATGGCTACGAAGGAAAAGGTACCCACCTCAGAGGGGGTAAAAGTTCAGGGGGTGGCAGTCCCTGGACCCCACTGCCCTTCTATTTCTTATTAACTGCTATTCTTATACTTCTTTATTTCTCTCCCTCATTTACATGTTGTGTTGAAAGATGTTTGTGATGAGGATAATGGTTTTTATATTGTGAGAGGAAATGCACATCTGTCTCTCTGTTTTCTTTTCTCTCTCAGCCAATCTGTTCTTCTCCATTACTATGCTCCTTTCTGTTCCACAGCTCATGGAAGTGTTTCCTACATCTTAACTCTCACTGTTTCTAATAGGTCTGTCTTCTGTCTAGTACTGATAACTCAAAGTTGCATGCATTTCTGTTCCTATACTTCTTCATATGGAAATGGACCTTGTGTTGTTTGTCACCTTGGCGACATGCAAATTCTTTCTTTCTCTTTGGGACCAGTGGTTTCTCGTGGAATCTAGAATTGCATTGTTGCTTTGCAATTAAATGTGTTGTTGTCTGTTTCAGCTCACTCCAGTTTCTGTGGAAGCATGAATGTGAAAGACCTGGTGACTGCAGATTCAGCACATCTCAATTTAAACGGCTCCTTGTGTAAGTAGACAAACACACACACACACACACACACACACACACACACACACACACACACACACACACACACGCACACACTATCTATACTTGGCATTGAGACTCATCGTAACCCTGACTGACAGAGTTAATGCTATGCGTGACCTGCGTTAGGACGAGTGGGCAGAGGTTGTGTGAACCTCTATTGACCACTGTGACCCGCTGGAAAACAGATGCTGGTCCAGCGCTGCCTTCCGTTTTTTGAAGACCAGTTTATGAATTAGGCTTACTGTTCAATGACATTTATTCTGTACTTTAGTTAGAAGTAGACCATTGGGTGTGTACATTTCGGACCTCCCAACGCAGAAATGATTCATCAAAATCATAATTCATGAAATCCAATATTATTTTTATGTAATTCATCCATTTCCTATGGGCCTCATGGCTCGGCAAGGCTTACTTACTTACCTACCGTCCATCCATCCATTTCAACATGTAAAACATTATTTATTTTTTAATAAACATTATTAATAATAAGGAATAAAAATAATTGTTTTCACAAATTTGACTGGATGACCTGATCTACTTGCCATTAGTAGAATATGGACAAATGGATAGATCAAAGTTCCAAGCAAAGTTATTGTTAGTGTGGTTGCCCTAAAGGGGCAACCAGACTCTTGTATCTCTAACACTTTATTATTAGTGTGGTTGCCCCAAGGGGCAACCAGACTCTTGTAAGTGTAACACTTTATTATTATTCTCTCCACTACTGGAGTAAGACAAAGTTGTAAGACAAAGTTTGGCGCCCTACAACAACAAGAAGTTTTGACTGTACGCACTTCAGCCATATGTCAAATTGACCGGAAAAATCGGGAATCGAGCGCTTGTACTGTGCGAAGATAAATGTTGTATATTTTATTTGATATGAATTTATTAGTGAATTAAATTTCCCCATTGACATGAATGGGGAAATGAAAAAAAACACATTCAAGTATTTTTCCCTCTGAGACTGTAAGCACTATAGTTACAAAACTTTCAGGGATATTTCCTAATTATCACTAAAATTAATTAAAAATATATTTTTTTAGGTCGGCCTCATGGTGGCGCTATAACAGCCCACTTTACCTTTTGGCTCATAACTCTTGAACCGTAGGTCGTAAAATCAAAAATAATTTTACCCTGGATTCCTTGGGTCATGACGCATCTCCCCATATAGGCCACGCCCTTTTCCGCCATGATGGATTTTCCGCCATTTTGAATTTTGTCCAAAACACACTTTTTGCTTTCCCCACTACAGATTTTGTCCAAATGTCACAGAAATCGGCACACGTGACCTCTGGACCCACCCGATTAAAAAAACAACTTCAGAATTTCGGTAGTGCGGATCGTTCGGCCGTAACCGTCGTCCGAAGGGCAACCAGACTCTTGTTTTACAAAGACAAAGTTCGTAAGACAAAGTTTGGCGCCCTACAACAACAAGAAGTTTTGACTGTACGCACTTGAGCCATATGTCAAATTGACCGGAAAAATCGGGAATCGAGCGCTTGTACTGTGCGAAGAGAAATGTTGTATATTTTATTTGATATGAATTTATTAGTGAATTAAATTTCCCCATTGACATGAATGGGGAAATGCAAAAAAACACATTCAAGTATTTTTCCCTCTGAGACTGTAAGCACTATAGTTACAAAACTTTCAGGGATATTTCCTAATTATCACTAAAATTAATTAAAAATATAATTTTTTAGGTCGGCCTCATGGTGGCGCTATAACATCCCACTTTACCTTTTGGCTCATAACTCTTGAACCGTAGGTCGTAAAATCAAAATTATTTTTACCCTGGATTCCTTGGGTCATGACGCATCTCCCCACATAGGCCACGCCCTTATCCGCCATGATGGATTTTCGGCCATTTTGAATTTTGTCCAAAACACACTTTTTGCTTTTCCCACTACAGATTTTGTCCAAATGTCACAGAAATCGGCACACGTGATCTCTGGACCCATCCGATTAAAAAACCAACTTCGGAATTTCGGTAGTGCGTGTCGTTCGGCCGTAACCGTCGTCCGAAGTTAGTAGGAGGGGCCTATATCACGAAAAACGCCATAATTCACGAACGGAATGTCCAATCCATCTGAAATTCGAATCGCACGTCCGGGGTGGTTCGTTCGACCGAGTTCCAAAAGCAAATCCATTTTGATCCACAGGGGGCGCCGCAAACGCGATAAATGTAACTGTCTGTCGGGAAAACATGAATTTCGGGGGTCGAATCCCCTCCGAATTACTTACACGCGACCTGAGACGTGACTCGAAACCGTAGCAGGCCGGCGATATCAGCGGGAGGGGTATACATGTAAGCCGCCGCGGCAACCACACTCTGCAATTTTTCAAAATTGCGACCTTTCTAGTTATTATTCCACACCTGGAGTAAGACAAAGTTTGGCGCCCTACAACAACAAGAAGTTTTGACTGTACGCACTTGAGCCATATGTCAAATTGACCGGAAAAATCGGGAATCGACCGCTTGTACTGTGCGAAGAGAAATGTTGTATATTTTATTTGATATGAATTTATTAGTGAATTAAATTTCCCCATTGACATGAATGGGGAAATGCAAAAAAACACATTCAAGTATTTTTCCCTCTGAGACTGTAAGCACTATAGTTACAAAACTTTCAGGGATATTTCCTAATTATCACTAAAATTAATTAAAAATATAATTTTTTAGGTCGGCCTCATGGTGGCGCTATAACATCCCACTTTACCTTTTGGCTCATAACTCTTGAACCGTAGGTCGTAAAATCACAATTATTTTCACCCTGGATTCCTTGGGTCATGACGCATCTCCCCATATAGGCCACGCCCTTTTCCGCCATGATGGATTTTCCGCCATTTTGAATTTTGTCCAAAACACACTTTTTGCTTTTCCCACTACAGATTTTGTCCAAATTTCACAGAAATCGGCACACGTGACCTCTGGACCCACACGATTAAAAAAACGACTTCGGAATTTAGATAGTGCGTATCGTTCGGCCGTAACCGTCGTCCGAAGTCAGTAGGAGGGGCCTATATCACGAAAAACACCATAAATCACGAACGGAACGTCCAATCCATCCGGAATTCGAATCGCACGTCCGGGGTGGTTCGTTCGACCGAGTTCCGAAAGCAATTCCATTTTCATCCACAGGGGGCGCCGCAAACGCGATATATGTAACCGTCTGTCGGGAAAACATGAATTTCGGGGGTCACATCCCCTCAGAATTACTTACACGCGACCTGAGACGTGACTCGAAACCGTAGCAGGCCGGCGAGATCAGCGGGAGGGGTATACATGTAAGCCGCCGCGGCAACCACACTCTGCAATTTTTCAAAATTGCGACCTTTCTAGTTATTCCACTACTGGAGTAAGACAAAGTTTGGCGCCCTACAACAACAAGAAGTTTTGACTGTACGCACTTGAGCCATGTGTCAAATTGACCGGAAAAATCGGGAATCGACCGCTTGTACTTTGCTAAGAGAAATGTTGTATATTTTATTTGATATGAATTTATTAGTGAATTAAATTTCCCCATTGACATGAATGGGGAAATGCAAAAAAACACATTCAAGTATTTTTCCCTCTGAGACTGTAAGCACTATAGTTACAAAACTTTCAGGGATATTTCCTAATTATCACTAAAATTAATTAAAAATATTATTTTTTAGGTCGGCCTCATGGTGGCGCTATAACATCCCACTTTACCTTTTGGCTCATAACTCTTGAACCGTAGATCGTAAAATCAAAATTATTTTTACCCTGGATTCCTTGGGTCATGACGCATCTCCCCATATAGGCCACGCCCTTTTCCGCCATGATGGATTTTCCGCCATTTTGAATTTTGACCAAAACACACTTTTTGCTTTTCCCCCTACAGATTTTGTCCAAATGTCACAGAAATCGGCACACGTGACCTCTGGACCCATACGATTAAAAAAACAACTTCAGAATTTCGTTAGTGCGTATCGTTCGGCCGTAACCGTCGTCCGAAGTTAGTAGGAGGGGCCTATATCACGAAAAACGCCATAAATCACGAACGGAATGTCCAATCCATCCGAAATTTGAATCGCATGTCCGGGGTGGTTCGTTCGACCGAGTTCCGAAAGCAATTCCATTTTCATCCACAGGGGGCGCCGCAAACGCGATAAATGTAACCGTCTGTCGCGAAAACATGAATTTCGGGGGTCAAATCCCCTCCGAATGACTTACACGCGATCTGAGGCGTGACTTGAAACCGTAACAGGCTGGCGATATCAGCGGGAGGGGTATATATGTGAGCCGCCGCGGCAACCACACTCTGCAATTTTTTAAAATTGCGACCTTTCTAGTTGCCTTTGTTATTATCATTCAGTTTGACTTTTTACACACACACACACACACACACACACACACGCACACACACACACACACACACACACACACACACACTGGAATTGTGCGTTGCTTTTGTCTGTTTACGTTTGCCCTATTTTTCCATGGATTTGTATTATTTGTTTTTGTGGCTTTCATTGGATCTGCTGATGTTTGTAGTTGCTGTCCATGTTAATTTATGATTTGATTCATTGTGTGTGTTCTGTCTGTTTGCTTCCATCCTGTCATTGGACTGATACAGGTGATGACTGTAAAGGCCGGCAGTACACTGAGACTCACTCGGCCCTCGTCCACACTAAAAAGTCCTCGAGGTCTCGGCGCCTGGTGGGGGCGCTGTGGAGCCTCCTGGCTTACACAGGTTAAACATCAATTACCATTGTCCCGCTAGACAGAGACACATCATACTAAATGGATGGGGGTTAATCGACCTACTTCTCATTGTTCTAAAGATAATTTTTTCCCCTATGTTGTCCTGCAGGTTATTGCCTCCTCCAGCCAGGCTACTGTGTGGTGAGAGCAGGCAAAGCGCTTGGTTCTGGAGCTGGGACAGTGGTTCAGAGACTTGGTTCAGGAGCTGGGACAGTGGTTCAGTGTCTTGGTTCGGGAGCTGGGACAGTGGTTCAGAGACTTGGTTCAGGAGCTGGGACAGTGGTTCAGTGTCTTGGTTCGGGAGCTGGGACAGTGGTTCAGTGTCTTGGTTCGGGAGCTGGGACAGTGGTTCAGAGGCTTGGTTCGGGGACTGGGACAGTGGTTCAGAGGCTTGGTTCGGGGACTGGGACAGTGGTTCAGAGGCTTGGTTCGGGGACTGGGACAGTGGTTCAGAGGCTGCTGTCACTGCTGTGGATGCTCCTGGCGGCTCCAGGTTAGTTCTACTGATACACAGCAAAAAGTGATAAGAATATAACTGAGAGACACTTAAGGGTCATTTTACACTCAATCCATTTTCTAAGATGTTTCCCTCTTTCCTGTCCAGTGAAGGCAGGCAGAGGTTTGCTGTGGTTCCTTGCAACAGGATGGTACCAGCTGGTCTCTCTTGTGTCTCTGCTCAACGTCTTCTTCTTGACGCGGTAAGAAGCTGGCCCTCATCTCAACTTTTAGTAAAGTAAATGTTTGCCTTTGTTGCTACGGTCATAGAGAGACTGAATTGCTGAATTACAATTATGCTATGCTACTTACTAAACAACTTAAAATGCAAGATTGAAGTCAATGACATGAACTCTTGTCAAACAACGGGTTAAAAGTCAAGCGAATAGAGTGCCAAGACATAAAACCTAGCATATGTAAATACTTGGCATATTTGAACCAGTCACAAAATAGCAGTGAATTTAAATGGCTTTCATATAATCTTAATCTTTTTGAGCACTGCTCAAGAGCCAAGCCTTTGCAGTGAATTCTGGGTATTACAGGATCAGACGGTGAAGCGCTGTGTTCAGATTGGGACAGAAAATTAATCTCAATGGGAATCTCATTTAATCAAAAGGCTGTGCACCAATCAACAAATTGATTAACCAGCCACACATTTCATAGTTGAGTATTCTTTTTGGTTCTTCAGTTGGAGGCTCCCGGTGACCGTAAATGGTTGAATTATTTATTTGAACCTTTTCAAATTTTCATCTTGATTTAATAATGCAGTGTTCTCTCAGTGGTGGGGAAGAAAGGTTGCTGTGTCAGTTTCCCTTTGAGGCGTTGTGAAAGTTTTGATTTGTGAGGATCTTGGAGTGTTTATATCAACATCACATGTCTGCCTCCAACTTGGACGATTGTCTGAAATGTGTTTGTGGATCTGTGTTCCAGATGTCTCCCCAAACTTTGGAAACTCCTGCTGTTCCTCCTGCCTCTCCTGCTACTCCTGGGTGAGTTTGTTAGAGCTCAGACTTATAGCACTATGCCACTGTAGTGCAGCTGTAACCCACTTACCCTCGTACACATACACTCGCACATACACAGATGTACAGATCTGTCAGCAATCAGACGCTTGGAGTCCAAACCAGCACACGTCCCTAGAGAGCATGCTTGGAATCCAGTACCAGAATCAGGCCACCCTCTCTGGGCTCCCAGTGACAGAACTACCCATCACTGTGTATCGGTCTATATCCTTGCATATTGTTGCACAGCCAGAGTTTGTTAGCCGGTACAAACTCTCCCAGCCGGAATGTTTTTAATCTCTTCAGACACAATGAAATTAAGAGTGAAATCTTTATTTAAAGTACGTTTTCGGCCAAGTGACTTTTCAAAATTTGTACCAACATGTATACCAATAAATATATTTGCCACTAGTCAGCAACTCTGGGATGTTTTGGGTAAGACTGTTTTCTTCCCTAGTGCATCTCTTATGGGTGGCCGTGGTGCTATAGGACCGAGACCGCTAGAAGAATACAGCTTTAGAATATTCCCAATTATCTGAAAAATGTCCTGGACCATATCGACCAGCAGCAAATCTTTTTAGTGGAGTTTCCACTGCTTGTACATGTACTGTGTATTTCCATTCCTTAACTCGGTCCCAACGTCTCTGTCCTCAGCTTTATGGTGGTGGTGTCCGTCCACTGCTGTCCTCCTGGCCTACCTCCCAGCCATAAACCTGACTGAGTGGATGCCTGTGAATCCTCTCAGCCTCCTGCCTGACCTCGCCCCAGCCTCGGTACCAGTACCTGCTGCCTCTGTCCCCACACCGGAGGCTCCACTAGTGCAGACCCCAGAAACCCCAGTCTCACAGGCACCGGTGAGAGAGACAGAGTACATGTGGTGTTTGTGTGTCCGTAGTATATTTGACTTCATTACGTTTTGGGGGGAATGCCACTATTGAATGAATTGAGTATTTAGATTTTTATTATCATGAGAACAATGGCTTCCATTTCGCATTGCAACTTTTTAGTACTAGAAAGTCTGTTTCTATTAGCTTGGATTCCCCATCGATGATGTCACTGGTGGACGGGTTTCTGAACTGCCCACAGCCCTCCTATGAGACACAGACTCACGAGTAGAAAGAAAATTGTGCCATTTTACCACGATTATTAGTGAGGACATATTATATCAAGATAGGTTGAAAAGTGGTGAAGTGGTCCTTTTAAGTAAGTAAAGTACAGACACCTTAAAAGTACAGTACTTAAGTAAATGTACTATCTGCCAATACAACGATATCATAACCGATGTGTCCCATGGTGTCCCTCCTTCTGTCTTCCCCTCCATGTGTCCCATGTGTCCCTCCTTCTGTCTTCCCCTCCATGTGTCCCTCCTTCTGTCTTCCCCTCCATGTGTCCCTCCTTCTGTCTTCCCCTCCATGGTGTCCCTCCTTCTGTCTTCCCCTCCATGCAGCCCGTCGTCCTTCCTCCCGTGGTGGTGTCCAGCCTGGACTTGGAGCGTCTGGAGCAGGTGGAGCGGCAGCTGGCTCTGCTGTGGGGAACGATGCAGGAGGGAGACCAGAAGCAGGAGCAACGCTATGGGAACATGCTGACCCTCTACAACGCCCTGGAGGAGCATCTCCACCAGCAGACTGACAGGGAGAGTCTGGGACTCTGGGTCTCCTCGCTGTTGGAGCAAAGACTCCTTGTGCTGAGAGGAGAGCTGCAGCAGGAAGACACGCGCAGGGCTCAGGTACAAGCCTGACGTTTATTATTTTAGAGATGATGTCTTGATATTGACATTTTCTTGTTGGTTTGAGTGTGTTTTTTTATTTTAATTACACAGCATTGTCTAATGCTCGATTGTGATGGGTGAATCTGAATCACAGCATTCTGCCTCAGTTTACGTGGCTTTGGAAGCACAAGATTGCAAGCTAATGTCAAGTTGTTGCTTGTAAATTGTCATGTCAATTGTTTTATTATTGGAAAATAAGCGTGTCTCACTGTACATTATCATTAAGTATCCTTTGACTGTATATGGAGAAAAGCACTTGACAAAATGCTTCTTCTCTGTCACATTTGAAAACTGTGCTAGAAAAGTACATTTGAAAGTCAAATAACACCTTTCAGTCAAACGAGCCAGCTCTAAACCCAGCCCACCTTTCTCCTTCTCCTGTTCATGTTGTTTGTTTGTGGTGGTGTGCACTGCAGAGTGACGAGCAGCAGCGGCAGGAGCAACAGAGCCAGAAGCTGCAACTGACAGAAATTGAGGGGCTGCTCATACTTCTTTCTGCCAAGACTGAGGTACAAATCAGTGTCACAAAATATAAAATTCTGTAACTAGGGGTGCGTGCGGGCGCATATTCCGTTAAACCAGGGGTTTTCAACTGATTATGAACCAGGGACCACCACGCTGACTAATAATCAACCTGGGGACCACCACCCTAACTAAGAATCAACCTGGGGACCACTGTTGAGTTGGGTGAGGGGATATAAAAAATAATAAGCCCTTAACAGTCAGTATAATTTAACTGGCATATGCTAGTCGTCCGGAGCTATTCCTTTCCCATGGTTGCCCTTACTCTGTTCTCTTAACCTTCCACATTAAACTCATAGATGGCAGACGCATGCGATTGCATGATTATATGGGCACATTTGACATTTCCTAATAGACTCAACCAGTCAATCCGGTTCACTTTCCCTTGAAATTCAAACTCCCTTTCTGTGGAAGTTCTTGACATCCGACTTCCCAGTAACTGACATTGATGTCATCATACATCACCAGGTCACTTAATGAACTAGTTCATTTCCCAACTAGTGGTCGATAAAAAAACATACTAAATGCATGGCCAGGGACCACATGCAATACCTTCACGGACCACCAGTGGTCCACGGACCACCAGTTGAAAACCTCTGCGTTAAACAGGGCTTCCTCTACTAACTGCTTTCAAATATTTGGTTATTCTATGAAATGTATTTTTTAATTGAGATATTTTCATATTTTATCCATATTTCTGTCATAATAGAATTATGCTTTTAACAAGCAAAATATCAGGCGCCGATCACCCAGGGCTGCCTCGAGCACCCATGAGAGACCTCTATTTTAATGATATTTAGAAGCAGAGTACAGAGGTGCTGACCACGGGAGACAAACTTTAAAATAGAAAGGGGAGGTTGCACAGCTGCCAAAAATACTTTTTATTGTTACCAACGTTTAGACAAACAAGTTCGCCTTCAGGGTATGAAGAAGGCAACTTGCTTGTCTAAACGTTGGTAACAATAAATAAAAAATTGGCATCGGGACTACGAGCTGTGCGACCTCGCCTTTCTATTTTAATGATATTTAGTGTGTTTTTAGATATTTTGGTCATGGCGCCATGTTCATGTCCAAGATTTGTCATGAAAATGTGGTCTCACTTCCTTCCTGGACCAAGTCCCACCTCCATGAAACCTCCATAGGGTGTACATTTCAAATTGTGCTATTGTTATCTACTACAAATGCTATTAACATTGAGTGACTGCAGTTTCTTCCACCGGTGAAATGTATTTTTTAAGGGGAATTGGTCAGCTTCGTTCAGACCGGCTCTGACTTGCTGGAGTATATTGATTTTACCTACTTTTGCGCTACTTTTGCGCTGCGCACTGGGAGCAGGAGCAGGTGTATATGATTTGAATATTATTTTCAACATTTTAAATGGCTTTCATATATTAATATGTTTTGTTTTAAACTGAGATTTGGCCTTGTATATGAAATGTGGTCAGTTTTGGCTATTGTCTGGGGCTTAATTTAAATTAATTAATTTTCAACTATTCGAATAAACTATTTTACAAAGGTCGTGTACATGTCAGTGATATTAACCGCTGGGAACATCCCTATCTGTAACTTCCCACGAGACAGTACATGCTCCAGGGCAGAGGTCAGGCCCCGAAGTGCGGTTGAGGGAAAGTGATTCTGGCATACTTTATTTTAGTATTTTGATTACGGTGTTTGCAACAGATTTAAGCTACTACTGTATGCTTCCATTTACAAATGTGTACTGTACATAATGTGCTTTATTTAAATTTTGAAATTGCACTATAAATCAACTGTGGGGGCCCCACAAAAATAATTCCTGTAAAATGGGGTGCTGGTATAAAACACTTGAGAATCTCTGCTCTAGGGCATACACACCTATACCTACGAATAACAGGGTTATTATTTACTGCTCAGGCATGCAGGTTCTCGAACGTAAAAGGCCTTTGATGGAGGATGATTGCATGTTTCTTTTAAAATCCAGCCATGTTTCTAACCACTTTTAACTATGCATACCGCTACCACGACGTTGCCGTTAATTAAAAGGTTGTGGTCACGCAAATGAGACTGAGGTTTATGTTGATGTGCCGAAACATAACACGCTGCTGATCACTGTCAGTAAGCTGAATGGTTATGTAGCTCTGGGTGTGTTTCCACACTAATGCTGATTGCCTGACTTGCTTGTCTCACGTATTTATGGACCTGTGTTTATGTGCTTGTTTCATACTTGCCCTGATGAAGACTCGTTTAAGTCGAAACATGTTGAGTCGAAACAGGCGTTTTAAACTTTAATAAAGTAACGTGATTTTATAGCCGCCCTCTTTTTTCTTTTTAACTTTTTTGGGTGCTCGGATTGCCCCTCTTTCTTGTGCTATATAGTCGCTTTGATCCTTGAAGCACCATTCGTACCTTTTTTACTTTTTGCACCTCCACTGAGCACCTAGTTGATTTATTTTTTCGCTTAATGGTTATGTGTTTCAGGAGATGCGGCAGAAGCAGCAACAGTATAAACTGGAGAAAGAGGAGAAAGAAAAAGAGGCAGCCATTCCAACACCAGCTCCAGCGCCTGTCAGGTATACAAGGCTTTAATTAATGGGTTCATCATAACTTTATTCTCCGTTATACTTGTTATATTTTTTGTTTAGTTTGTTTACACTGTTGCCAGAGGCAAATCCATCTAGAATACTGTGTGTGTGTGTGTGTGTGTGTGTGTGTGTGTTGTATGAATGCCGTTTGTATGCATGTGTGTCAGCTCAAAATCATCAAATCATTGTGATATGTGTGGATTCGTTCACAGACTGCACACAGGGACAGGAGCATTGTCTTGTTTCTTGAAAGCTGACTTCAAGGGGTAAATGTGGTCTGCAAATAACCTTCTCTTTCCCCATAGTGTGGGTGTGAAGCAGGAAGAGCATGATGCTTTGCTAGCGGAGGTGCAGAGGCTTGAAGCGGAGCTGGGCAGGATTAGACAGGACCTCCAGGGCGTTATGGGATGCAAGGGAAAGTGTGACCAACTGGACACACTCCAGGAGACGGTAAGTAACACAGGCGCTCTGTCGCAAATTTGGCAGGGAAGGCATTCAGCATTTTTTAGGAAATCACAAAGAGTTGGAAGCATCTGATGCATCCTAGTTGGGTTTTTCGGAGTCAGTTTGGCTGTTGCCTGAGAAGTTATTACTACAGAAACATGGTGCTACTTTTCTAGGTTTTGTCAAGTCATGGAATCTTTTCAAATCAAACTTTATTTATATAGCACATTTTAAACAACGATTACGTAATAAGAAACATTCCTAACTACGTCCTAAGGTGATGAGGAACACAGATAAGAGGTTTACTCTTAAGCAGTGTTGGGAGACTATTTTATAAAGACTACAACACAGCATGAACATAATACTATATACATTCATCTTTCCAAATTCATCTTTTCACAGATATCATCCCAAGTATCAGCCCAGGTGTCCTCCCAGGTGTCCTCCCAGGTGCGTAAGGAGTTGCAGGCTCTGTTCTTTGGCAGTGGGCAGGCCGGAGAGGAGCAGGGAGAGCTGCCCGAGGCACTGGTCCTCTGGTTGTCCCAGCGGTACGTGAGCGGAGCGGACCTGCAGGCCTCGCTGGCCTCCCTGGAGCTGAGCATTCTGAGGAACGTGTCCCAGCAGTTGGAGATGAGCAAAGTTCAGACTCTGGCCGAGGCACAAGTTCAGACTCTGGCCGAGGCACAGGTCCGTGCACAGGCCCACGCCGACACAATCACCCAAACTGTGTCCACCAGCGTCCAGCACACTGCCACCGCAGAGGGACTGTCTGAAGAGGTACTGGGCCTCGCCGTACTGCTGTTGTCCACGGCAATCATTAAACAATCTATAAATCGTGTGTGTTGACAACTTGACATGTCTACGAGCTCCTAATGTGACTCCTCTGTCTCTCACCTAGCAAGTGCAAGTGATTGTCCAGAACGCCTTGAAACTCTACTCCCAGGATCGGACAGGCCTGGTAGACTATGCCCTTGAGTCTGGAGGTAAGAATAATGTCTCTCTTCAAATGAGTTTTCAGCCACAAGCCACAATACTCTCAATGCAAGAAATTAGATAGCTGCGCAGCGCATAGCCAGGATCCGCCGGGAGAATCTAGACGCAGCTGCGTGACATGAGACTAATTCATTAGAGCGACAGAGAGATAGAGGAGTGTTTGTACGTGTGTGCGTCAATTTAACAAAAGTTAGATCAGGAATCAGCAGAGAGTGATCAACGTTTGGACTCGGTCCCAGACTTCTTTTTCTCCCTGGAAATAAAAACATCTGGGTTTCCGAGGCTACACACCACATAACCCGGCTATGCATGCTAATATTATTTACTGTAATGGACCATATAGGCATTAGCTGTGTCAGGTGATATTAGACTTTTAGAGCTCAAAGTTCAGGTTCTATAGTTAAGCCAGTGTGATGACTCACGTGACCAGTACCACTGTATGCTTCATAAAATGCAAAGATGAAAGCAATGGAGACCGTTTAATGTTGTTACAGATACAGTACATAGCAAAATCCATAACTCTTAAGAGTTATGAACGCTTACAGGTTAAATTGGTATTGGTACATTGATTTAACTCTGAGGATTTGTTGATTTATTTAAGGCAATATTGTTATATATTTATAGTGCCAGTGTTGATGTTCCCTGTCTTTAATCTCTGTGTTGTGTAGTTTCAAACCTGGCCCTGCCCTGTGGTTACCCGACTGTCTGTTGTTTTCCCAGGTGGCAGCATCCTGAGCACCCGCTGCTCAGAGACCTATGAAACCAAGACGGCTTTGATGAGTCTGTTTGGGCTTCCCCTGTGGTACTTCTCCCAGTCACCACGCGTTGTCATCCAGGTGAGGCTCACTGGTGTCCCACGTAATCCCGGGAAACAACCTGGGAACCTGCACACCGGTCAGATACCCAAAAGGGAGAAATACCTCACAATAACTTGGTATTGTTAGTCCTTTAAACACTGACTTAGCTTAGCTAACAGTGAACTAGCATTATAAATAGCCAGCCAATTCCCACCTCTAACCACTGTGATTCGCTGAGATGTGTGGACGGAGTGCTTGTTTTGTTTAATGTGTGTGTGTGTGTGTGTGTGTGTGTGTGTGTGTGTGTGTGTGTGTGTTCTCTTATTTATTTCTTATTGGAGATACCCAAGAGGCAATGGAACTCTACATTTTCTATCACCTTCTGGAAGGGATTCATATGTCAGGCTCTCAGATTTTGTTGTGTGACCGAATGATGAAAACCTGTGACTTCCATAAATCCACATGCCTGTGTCAAAACGTACTCATATGTCCTCCCTCACCCTCTTCACCCTGACAGCCTGACGTGTATCCAGGTAACTGCTGGGCGTTCAAGGGGTCCCAGGGCTACCTGGTGATTAGGCTGTCCCTGAGGATCCGCCCCACTGCTTTCTGCCTGGAGCACATTCCCAAGACGCTGTCACCGACCGGCAACATCACCAGTGCCCCGCGCAACTTTACCGTCTTTGTAAGAGACATTCCAGCACACAATTAAGGCCCATTGTGTATTGTTTAAGCCGGTACTGTGCATTTGTGAGGCTGTAGTAGTGATATAGTTTTTTGTATTTTATTTTTTCACATGCACAGGGTCTAGACGACGAGTACCAAGAGGAAGGGAAGCTGTTGGGTCAATATATCTACCAGGAGGATGGGGATTCAATGCAGTCCTTCCCTGTTACGGTAACTAAATCGCTTGTCCAGCTACTCTTTAAGCAAACATAAATCCACCAGACGTATGTTATTTGGGAATAACGTTTGTGTATTTTTTTTATATTTTTGCTAAAGTTAGCTGACACTGAACTGAAAAACGCTGTGTGTCCCCGTCAAAAGTTTTATTGTGAAAAGGGTCCATTGCAGGAGAGCAGACACATGGGATTGTTTGATGCCATATTTACTCTGTTCCAATAGGGCTGCGGTGATAATGACTTTAAATCAAAATCACAATTTTTCAAATGCTTGCCTCGGTTACTGTTAATGAATGAATGATTATTTATTTAGTGAAAATAGCACATCTATAAGTCCGCGTCGCGATGCTTGTAGTGATCTATTTTCAGTTATTTCTGTACACCATCATTGTACAGCTTATAATTACACTTGAGGTATATAAGAAATGTATATACAAAAGAAAATCATATAAAGAAAAACCTGCTTCTCGATTATTCGATTCGCTAGACTGGTTATTGGTTCTTTAAATGTCCGTTTTGATATATTTTCAGCCCATCCCCTATGCTTCAAAGATGTTTGTTGACTGATTAAATGTCGTATAATGTCGGAGTACAGTGTGATATTTGAAGCACTCGCCAGCATACAGCCCTGAGTGTGTCCTCTCTTTCTCAGGAGCAAAACGACAGGGCGTTCCAGATCATTGAAGTGCGGGTGCTGTCTAATTGGGGTCACCCAGAGTACACCTGCCTCTATCGTTTCCGAGTCCACGGAGAACCACGGCCTCAGTGAAGCAGCTCCGTCTAGAACACTCTCATACAGTACATATCACACTATCTGTACATATAGCTCTGTCTGGACTAATGGAAGGGGAATGGGGGGAAAATGCAGCGACGTCCTTACACGGAAGACTTGGACATGAAAAAGAAATGGAGTTGTGGATTTTTTTGAATGGAATGTGGCCAGAGAGAATCATGTTTGTGTTTTTTTGTTTTTTTTTGTACATGGTACCGAGTGGAATGTGGAACAGACTGTTTCGGAATGTCAGGGATCGCGGAGGAGGATTATGATGATGGAGGAAGCTTAAAAAAGCCCCAGTCCCTCTCCTTAAACCGCCTCTTGCACTGAATTGCTCTTCCAGGGGGGCGTCAGGCCCCCAGTGGGTGCAGCTGACAAATCCTTAACCCCTCTTGGCACCTATATACCACTTGGATGTGAGTTTGGAACATTGGACTGAGAGGACAACCGACTCGTCTCTCTCATTTACTCATACCATCCGATCATGGTTTGCATTTTTTAATCGCGTGTATTTAATTTAGACTCCTGTTGCGAGTCTATCAGACTTTCAGGATCAAAGCCACAGTACATGATCTTGCCTGTGAAGCTGTTGTCCAGGCAACGGCTTCCCTTGTGTTTGTCGAATTTCCCAAAGTGACTTGACTGCTGCTGCTGTTGTTTGGGCAGTCTGCAGGACCAGAAAACACGGCAACAGCTAAAGCCCGATTTCATACTTCAGTCCTTTGCCCGGAGTCGCTTAACGACAATAGCCGACCCACAAGCTCGCAACGCAGCGCAATGCGTTGTGAGCTTGTAGATCTGCTATTGTCGGTACGTGACACCACACGCAACAAAGTGTAAAATCAAGCCGAAGGATTGCTACCGTTCCCTGGATTCTAACCCATCATGTCTCATAGCACACAAGGCATCATGCACCCACCCACAGCCCGCCTACGCTGTTCTGGAACTGAACACATCGCATATGGACAGGCTTTGAATGTGTTTTCCGGTTGGGGGGGGAGGGTGGGGCTCTCATTTTAGCAACACTGCTAAGCTACACTAAAACCACTGACACGAAGCGCACCTGTCCAGAGTTGGCGTTAACAAGTCCAGTATACAGTATATACGTTTAGAAACGTAGGCAAACTTTGTGAGCGGTTATATAGATGGACTCCTAAGATTACATTTAGCCAGAGGCGTATGTACCTTTTACACACTACGGATGTGTAAACTCTTTCCTGCATGTGCCAGTTTGACATGTGAAAGCCCACGATCCATGTGTGCTCCATAGCACAATGGTGTCTATTGCCGACAAGATCAGCTCTTGTCAGCAGGCGGCTCTGTCTTACTACGGAGTACATTAGGCTACCGAATGGACTTTTCGTACACTCTCAGAGTTAACCCATTTAGACCTAAAACCAATCCTGCAAATGCCTTCTAAATCCTAACCTAAGTTTTCTGAAAAACTTAAATGACCTATTTTTATTTTTTAATGAATCATGTTGCTATATATCGTTGTCGGGTAGAAACCTTGTATGTCCAAAACTCTTCCTTTTTATTATTATTTTTATAAACTAATAAAAATAGTGAACAGAGGCGTTCCCAGCTTGAAACTTATAACAACATATTGGTGTAACACATCTAAATGGGTTAAATATACACTCGAGGAGTTTTTACGGCGTAGATTTGGGGTATCACTGGGTGTCCGTGGCCTAATGCATGTCAAACTGGTGGTCCTTGAAATGAAATCGTTGAGAATCATTGAATTAGGCTTTAGGCCTGGATCATCTCATCAGTGAAAGGTCAAAGTCTACAGCCAGCCCTGTAGATGCTGTAATTTTTAGATTGTCCTACGTCGTTCTGAAATGATGTGGGACGGCTTCTGTCCCTGTTCCTCTGCAGTCGTAAACGTCCTCGTCACTAGGACTCCCTCTGTTGTTCACACACACCCTGAAGGAATGTAATCTGTATATTTCATTGTTGATAGTTGGTCCTTTTTGATATTTGCTTCTATCAGTGTTGCTTTACAAAAAGGGTACATCCCGCCATTTGTTATCGTTTTTATTATATATTACTACCACCGTTCACTATGATTAATATTATTACTCATTGTATGCGTATTGGTTTTTGTTTTGTTGTATTTTTGTTTTTGGAGGCGGGATGAGAACATCAAAGGATGCACTGTAAAGACTTACTAAAGAGGTTTGTTGCACAAGTCTAAATCATTTGTGGTTTTAAAAATAAAGGTCTAGTTAACGATTTTGTTTGCAGAGACAAAGTAAAAAATGGAATGTAAAAAATATTTTGATCATGGTTGTATTTATTAATAGGACAATTAGTTACCACAATACAGGACTTGGTGCAATGTATATTTTGTCAAATGCTATTCAGTGCGTTTTGGAACCATCTTTGGACAGTAATTTGTATTATTTTATTTTGTCTTTAGATAAATTGTTATTTTTGTTCTGCTGTCATGAGATGGCTTAACTGCTTTGGAAATTATTCCAATAAAGAATTTAATTTTGAGAATTTAGATGAATGTCATATTTTCATAAAACTCTTCTGCCCTTTTTTATTTGAAGCCTTAATTGTTGGAATAACATCTGGCAGAGAGTCAAACAAGTGTCTTATATTTTATTCTAGTTAAAATAGTGGCAGCCGCACTTGATTTATAAAGCATTCCATTTGGGTGTAACCAAACTCCCTTAATTGTGAACACTGATATGCATTGTTTTCATCTTTAAGGCCCTAAATCATATCTTATGAAGAACTGTCTATTTCAAACACAGCATAGTGACTTTATGGCAGAAACTGTCACAATTCCACTCCCCTCCTATCTAAGTATTAAAACGGTTGATATTCATTGTGCGTTCATCTTTAAGGCTCTAAATCCCTATGAAGCTCTGTCTATTTCAAACAGCATGTTTTTACCTGGGAGTGACCCATCTGGTTTTTACCTGGGAGTGATCTCCCACCCACCAACCTATCTAATTATTTGATGTGTGTTCATCTTTAAGGTGTTATCTGTGACTGTGATATCTGGCTGGTGAGTGAACCAACAGCGACCTCTTCTGGTCATATTGCTCTCTGCTCTTCTAGCAAACCGTTGAATGTTGTCTTCCTGGGTAAGCAGTGCGTCCATGGCAACTTCAATTGAGCTGAAAATGGCAAAGATCATCGGCGCTAAGAAATCCTTGTGGCAAGAAGTGTGTGAAGGTAAGGCGAACAACTTATATTACCATAAATAAAACGGCTGAACATTGTGATAATGCTATTGCTGCTATCCTATCACTTTGAAGAGTATGAAGCCGAACAGCCAAGTCCTCCTCCAGACGATTCATGGACAGACTGTGGTTCTGTGAGCACTCAGGTTTCGCAGTACAGTGCCAGCAAACACACCCCAGTTTTCTATGGACTGACTACAGCTAAGGTAGGTTTATTATTGCATGATTACCGGTATACACAGTAAAACCTCAGTGTTCATGTAACTCTGAGATGGTTGGCTCTCAGAGACAGTAATTGATATCTTTATTGATCATTAAATAAAAACATGTCACATGTAACATACGTCAGACAAACCATAATCAAAAAGATTGCTGTAATTATCACAGAAGTCTATGGAGCGTCCATCTTGGTAATGGGCCCTGTTTACCATGGGAAGCACCCTATGATCCGAAGGAGCATTGGTCCGAGGTGCGCTGGGGGTCGGGAGAGGGTGGGTGGTTAGGTTTAGGTGTCTGCCCCGGGGGAGGTTAGGGTTAAGGTGAGGGTTTGAGGTAGGTTGTCGATCGGACCAATGGACCGTCGGCATATTGACGGACCTGTTTACCGCTATAGCATTAGCAACCACAAGCAAATCGCATAATAATACGTTTAGATGGCTTTCATAATGAATAATAAACTAATACCTCGTCAAAAGTCGTCCTTGGCAGTCTGAGTTGTTGGGGGGTGTCCCCCCAGGTATGGCACTTGGCCTTGGGGACCTCCAGGAGATTGGCTTCACTGGATCTGAGGGAAGCAGATTATAGAGTGTATGCGCATGCATGAAGTCAGTGGCAAAGTGAGTTTAAGGTCGTTTAATGTTGTTTAATGCAATCAGATAGGACTTTTCCGTTTGGTTGTATGGGCTGTCAAGGCCAGAAAGTAGTTTTTTTTGGCACTCAGTAGGCGAATTCCCGCATAACTTCCGGCCGGGTATGATGATGATGATGATGATGTCACACGCATACTCTCTATTCATTGAGTGCCTCGTAGGTTGTGTAATGGATTCTTTGTTTGATGGGGTGAAATCCAGTGAAATCCTCATGTGATGGTGTTTGATGAGGAGCCAGTGAAATCCTCATGTGATGGTCATTGGTCTCATCAGGTTTGTTTGATGGGGAGCCAGTGAAATCCTCATGTGATGGTCATTGGTCATGTGATGTTTGATGGGGAGCCAGTGAAATCCTCATGTGATGGTCATTGATCTCATCAGATTTGTTTGATGGGGAGCCAGTGAAATCCTCATGTGATGGTGTTTGATGGGGAGCCAGTGAAATCCTCATGTGATGGTGTTTGATGGGGAGCCAGTGAAATCCTCATGTGATGGTCATTTGTCTCATCAGGTCTTTGTGGATGATAACCCCTTGGAGAGCTTTGACCCTCTGCTTTGCCACCCTGCTCTGGCTGGCCACTCCATCTTGGAAAAACGCCCACCTACAGCAAGTCACAATCGCCCCCCTGTGGCGGCAGACATCATGACCCCACCACAACTCCAGGAACGTAAGTTTAATTACATCACCAAGGCTCTGTTGGATAGGCTACTTAACCTCAGCTGTGTATAAAAATGTTAAGAGATAACAAACATGAAAATGTTAATTTAACCACCAACACTGGCTTCACTATTTGGACATCGTCATCATAAGCACGTCATCATAAGCAAACATTTTCAGAATAATCCAAAATAGCCGATCTCTAAGCTCGCAACGTGTTGAGTCTGTAGATCGGCTGTTTTACTATTCCTTGTGTGATGACCAATGTATAACAATGGTTTCTTACTCTGCGTCCTAATAAATAATAATAGAGTGTGTGCAGCAGCACTCATATCATGGCCAAGGTGGCCAAGGTGCGGGCCCTGGGGGGCATGGTAATTTACAATTTAGGCATTTAGTAGACGCTCTTAATCCAGAGCGATTTACAGTAAGCAAGAACAACACAAGGCAATACATCAAATGCATAGAAATAGTCATCAAGGGTAATAAGTAGGCCTGGGCCATGGCTCAATGGTCCAGGCACCTTGGCTGTTAATCCAATCTGGTAGTGTGCCGCGGGTTCGACTCCCGATCCCGACGGCCTTTACTGCATGTCTTCCCCCCATCTCTCTCCCCATTCCCCATAGTCAGCCTACTGTCTGTCCCTCCATAAAAAATATAAAATAAAGGCGAAAGCCACAAAAAAAACATAAAAAAAGGATAATAAGTAAGCTAATAACCAACATCCGTATAACCGTTGAATATCTGTACAATGAGACTATACAGTAAGAACACTTCTAGAATGCTATGTCTGCATAATATTCTATCTAAATTACACGTGGATACATGAGCACACATGTAAAAACAAGAATGGTGACATACTGTAGTCATAATTACCGCTGCGTTATTATATCTGCAGGATTGTGGGTGAAGTAACTACTAGTGGCAGTAGTGGGTTGTTGCAACTTGCTGGCTGCAATGCAATGCTATCCCATTGGCTGAGAGGTCGGCTAGAGGCAAAAAGTGTCTGGTTGCCTAGAGATGCCAATCTCAGAAATCTCAGCCAATCAGAAAGATAGGTGACTACGGCAGCCAATTAATTGATAAGTTGCCACGTGTCTGTGTGTGCATTTTAGGTCCGATCACCAGGTATTTGGAGGAGAGTGTGTTTCCAGTGTTGCTGCCTGGGTTGGAAGCCATGTTGAAAGAGGCTGAGCTACAGCAGTGTTTCCAGGTCAGTACTGTCCCCTGTACACATATAGTATACTATGACCTGTCCAACTAACTGTTCCCTGACTGTGCACATGACCGGTCCAACTAACTGTTCCCTGACTGTGCACATGACCTGTCCAACTAACTGTTCCCTGACTGTGCACATGACTTGTCCAACAAACTGTTCCCTGACTGGGCACATGACCTGTCCAACTAACTGTTCCCTGACTGTGCACATGACTTGTCCAACAAACTGTTCCCTGACTGGGCACATGACCTGTCCAACAAACTGTTCCCTGACTGTGCACATGACCGGTCCAACTAACTGTTCCCTGACTGTGCACATGACCGGTCCAACTAACTGTTCCCTGACTGTGCACATGACCTGTCCAACTAACTGTTCCCTGACTGTGCACATGACTTGTCCAACAAACTGTTCCCTGACTGGGCACATGACCTGTCCAACAAACTGTTCCCTGACTGTGCACATGACCTGTTCAACTACGTAACTGTTCCCTGTGCACATGACCTGTTCAACTAACTGTTCCCTGACTGTGCACATGATCTGTCCAATTAACTAACTGACTGACCCACTGTGTTGCTGCAGAATAAAACACTCTTATTGTTTTGTATTACATTCAGATTATAATGCCTACTAATTGTTGGACATTTATCTGTTTGTTGTCTAGTCAATCACTTTTACTATTAGTAAAAGTAAGTAAAAAAAGAGAACAGTATACAGTAATCACAGTTAATCTCAGTTAACGCTGTAATTTGTACACTGAAGACTGTATTGAATAGTTGCATATGACAGTGCTTTGAATACTTTCCTTCTGGTTTCACTCAGAGGAGAAGAACAGCATTCAATCCATGTGATTTCCTTACCGAGTGGTTGTACAAGTAAGTCCTGCACTTCTTTTAAATCACCAATGTACCCGCGTGGGCCGATATCTGCTTATTGCTAAATCATTGTTTGAAATATGAAATTATTCATCCATGGAAGAAAACGTTATATTCCAGTTATATTCGTAATTTAACATTTTTCACAACCCAATATTGGAATCAATATCTGATCCAAAAACCTCTATTGTTGTGTTGTCTTTATTCATCCCATAGCCACAGCTCCCACAGGAAAGGGCAGAGCCCTGTGGAACTCCAGGACATCCCTTTTGTCAAGCACTGGCTCACTATACAGTAAGTGACAAGAATATGTATAGTATAGTATGTACAGTATGTCAGACAGACAGACAGACAGACAGATAGACAGACACACACGCTATTGACCATTGTGGCAGTTCACCCTGCCACTGAGACTGAAGATAACCAACAGAGTTTGAATTAGCAGAAAATGAGTTTAGTTTGACATTATTTATTGTGCATTTGTTGATTGATAATTGATTGTTGACTTCATTGAAGGGAGCTACTACTGTGGGGTATGGGGAACATGCCAACAGTGGGAGGGTTTGTTTAGAGAACTCTTTAATCATATTATGTGACACTAAAATATGTTATGAATTGTGATGTCTCTGGACATTGGGAATGCACTGGTATACTGGTATGATTGTGGAATCAATTGCACTGGTATGATTGTGGAATGAATCCAGGGTTGGTTTGGTCCATGGGAGGGGCCTAGCCTTTATAAGGAGCACCTGCCACTGCCCGGGCGATCAATGTAGGATTGCACAGGGTGCAGAGCAGACCTAGATAGAGCCAATCTGGCCAGTGGGCTGTATATACTTCTTTTTTTGTATGCTGTTTGTTGGAACGACTCTTTCATGTGAACTCTGCAAGGTGAATAAAAAAACATATTGATTGTTCATCAAAAGACTTGTTTTCAGTACCTTTCACTATTTTTGAGCTGGTTCAGTGCCTTTTTTGGGCCCACACTACCTTCACACTAGGACAAAGTGTGACAACCATATTCAAATGCCCACCAAGTACTCGGCAAGATATGATGTGAATATGGTCAGTGCCGCATGAGTTGGTTGACACTGGCTTGTTCCCTAAACTGCAGCTGTATTTTATGTCCTTATGAAGTCACGTATCGTCCATCTCTCTGGTCACATGTCTCTCCTTGTCTCTCCACAGTCCCAGGCCTCCCATCCCTCTATCTCTGTTACTGACAGAGGAGGAGGCTGCTCTTCTTATCCAGGCGTTCTGGAGGGGATACAAGGTAGGCTGGACATGGTCAATAACAAGAGTCAGACACTGGGTACAGATTTTGGTCATTAAAAAAAAAAAAAAAAGGAGCTGTTGCAGATCAGCTATTTTCAGTATTTGTGAAGGTCATAGGTCAGTGAAAACGATGATTAATCCTTTCCAATTCTTTGGGAGAATGACGCTAAAACATTATAACGACCTGTTTTCAGTTCACATAATTATACAATTTAGTCGGTCAAACTGTCCAGAATCTACTCATCCGATATGGAGTGTTACATTATGTGCAGGGGCTGACAGTTCACAGTACAATCAGTGATGCACGTTCAGTGTTGGCCAACAGTGACGTCTCTGTAACAGGCTCACTGCATAATCCCTGTTGGGTTGGAAAAGCTCTTTTTTCTCCCCCACTTGGCATGCATTTTAATTTGATGCTTTTTTTTATGTCATCAGTAATGCTGAGCTTAATTCCTTCCTGAGTGGGTGTTATGGAATGAAGCACTCTGTACTGTGATATAAGTATTATGTATACTGTACACGCACACACACACACACACACACACACACGCACACGCACACGCACACGCACACGCACACACACACACGTGACACACCCCAACAGGGGCTATATCATTGGCCTTTCCCACAGGCACACTTACAACAGATGCACCAAACCAAAATGTAGGGAAGGGTGTGGTGTTTTATCACAGAACAAATGTTTGTTGAATGTTTTCTATTCTCTATCATCTCCTATCCACCCTCCTCGAGGAAAATGTGCAGATCACACAAAGCCTCTTGCTGTGTAAGCTACTGAGCAAAGAACGCCTGCTGGAGCCACATGAAGGATGATGTTCCTTTCAACTGATCTGAAAAATTAAATAGTGTAGTATACAGTATGTGAGCTTAGTCTTCCAACAGGGGGCAACATTTCATCTTCATATAGGAGAATAGTGTAGAGGCAAAACGGTCCCAGCGTCTACCACGAGAGAGCAGTGTTGAGCCAGCTGTTTGGCTTCCCCACAGTGTTTACTCTGGACTGAGGTTCACAACATGATGACAACCATGGTGGCATCACAGCCTCACAACACTGGGGATTTGGGGGTGGGGGGGGATGGTGACTGGGAGGCTGCGGTTTCATAAACCTCAGAGTATGTTTGTACTATTTTTGGATGGACGGGTCGGGTGGATATAGAAGCATAGGTTAATGGAAGGGAAGCGGAAATGAATTGAGTGTAGAGAGAGAGAGAGAGAGGAGGCTTGGATTTTTAGGATGCAAGAGAAATACCACCTCATACTAACTGTTTGAGTGTCGAGGTAGAGGTGACTCTCTAGGGAGGGAGAGAAATACCGCCTTAACTCTGTTTGAATGCACTGTAGCTGTAGGGGTGACTCTACAGAGAGGGAGAGACATTGGGGAGGTTATGTATTCATCTGGGGCTCAGGAACACGGTCAGAGACCAGGGTTGAGGATCACTGATGCAGGGTACAGCCTGCATCAGTGGCCCGTCGTCATAAGAGGGTAGGCTGAAGGATATTTTGGATAGGGACTGAGTCACTGGGCTGTGTGTCACTGCTGCTCTGTTCTGTGCTGGCTGTAAACGCACACCGTAACAGTAACATCCCGCTGAGCCCAGGACAACAGACCCAGCAAAGACACAACTCTAGTCACACACACAGTCACACACACACACACACACACACACACACACACACACACACACACACACACACACACACACACACACACACACACACACACACACACACACACACACACACAGTCACACACACACAAACACACACTGCTCCCATTTCTCTCTCTGGTATGTATACGTAAACGTGTGGCTGTTTGTGACTCAACAGCTTGTGGATTGTGCGTTTACATCAATAAATGTTTTCCTCAGTCTGTTCCTACTCTCTCACCTCCTACTGTCAATCCATCCATCACACGCTCCCCATGTTCTCTTCTGTTAGCATTTTTATTTTTTTATTTTTACTGTTTCCTCTCTCCATCTCTCTCTTGTTCCGTCTCTGTTGTTATGTAACCTGCCTGACGCAGCGCCGACTGCAGTGTGTGTGTGTGTGTGTGTGTGTGTGTGTGTGTGTGTGTGTGTGTGTGTGTGTGTGTGTGTGTGTGTGTGTGTGTGTGTGTGTGTGTGTGTGTGTGTGTGTGTGTGTGTGTGTGTGTGTGTGTGTGTGTGTGTGTGTGTGTGTGTGTGTGTGTGTGTGTGTGTGTGTGTGTGTGCGAGAGAGAGAGAGAGTATAAGATAAATCGAGACCAAGAGGGATCAGAGGGAGGGAGTGTTTTGTAGCAAGGGGCTGTTTTTCTCCATGCCTCATTCAGCTCTGTCAGTGCAATGTGTTGTGGGCTAAAGATGAGCCAAAATGGAAACACAGGCTGCACCCGAGTCCACATCGCTGACCCAGACAACACTATTGTCTACTGCCTCACTATCATAGCAGAGAGAGAGACACACACACACACACTAGATACTAGATCTAAACATATTACATAATCTCCTTTACACTCCTTATCCTAGTTATAATCCATACACACGCACACACAGCACTGATCTCGAATCTCGATGCAACCATTCAGACTATTCTAGTCCAGTTGTGCTGAGGTATGGTAGTGCTGTAGCAGTGTAATAAATAGGGCATCCAATTAAGATATCGATGGGAGTTTTTAGACTTGCTGCTGGGAAGAGAGTGGGAGGCTTAGATTGAACTACAAACCCTGGTGCGCTTATTTTAACATTTTCTAAGCCTAAATCTTTTTAAATTTCTAACTCGTAAATGTGAGTTGTGAGATCTGCAGTTCTTCTGCCTACACATAAACCATGTATTAGAGAATAGGGGAAGGGAATCAACATCACGTGATTCCTTGTTTGACCCGGCAAAAACCTGGATGTGTTATTGTGTGGTTATTGGCATAAACGTGGAAAGTTTCGAATATTGTGCGGTCCGGTTTTCATTTTGCACAAGATTGGTGGTTGTTGCAATTACCTCCACTATAATAGTTCGCCATATTATGTTGCGCTATGCTGAAATAAACTCATAAAATATAACGACGTGTATGTTCCGTAATGCATTTCCAAAGGTAAGCTGTGTGTGTTGTTTACCCCATGAAGGATGGAATGGCGGATTCAGCCATGCCCCGAAATACCTGTACTGTATGTGTGTCTCAAAGATTAGGGATGCTAGGGTGCATATCTAACGAGGTTGCAAACAATTTATAGTTTTGCAGTTTGTTAGACAGCAGGGACTCTGGAAGACAAAGGTAGACGGTGAATCTCCAGTCTAGATGAGACTGGAGTGATGTGTTCACTTACCTTTCACCAGACGTTTTAAGTAGTCATGTAAAAAATGCATTGCAGTAGTGCTACTTGAGATGAAAGCTTGAATTTGTTTTTGGAGTGGTAGTTCTTTGGCAATATTAGATGAAATGATGCTATTTTGGACACTTTGTATGGGACGTCAAACTCAAATCAGAGTCTAAAATAACAACTAGGCTTGTTACCTCTGGTTTGATTTGTTACTTACTTGTTTTTTGTTTTCTTCTTCCTTTGAGTTTGAGCCCTTTGGGGCCAACTAATACGATTTTTGTCTTCCTCATTTAATTTGAGAAAGTTATTAGTCATCCATTTATTGTAACTACATCACCTAGTGGAAGCATTTAGTTAGAACAGTAAAGGCCCCAAAACATAATACTTTATGAGCATCGGCACTAAGTCTTACTAACTACAGTTATCTTAGTCAGGGCAAGTATCTTGCTTCGAAAGAGGAGGTTTGATAATATGGATCTGTAATTGCGTAGAACTCTAAATTAGACTTCTCCAGAAGATATATATATATATAATATATTCATGATGTTGTTGTTTGAAATACTATTGAAGAGCTTCTTAACGAGTAAAATTGGATCAAGACGGTGTGGAACATTTGCTCATAGCTACAACCCTGCAAAGTTTGAGATGCTGGTGAATTTTCTAATTGTTTCCTGTAGATGTACAGTATGGTCCGGAAGAAGACCAAGTGGGGAAGAAAGACATAGAAAATCTGTCTTGAGAGTTTACAGTAGGTCATAGTGCTGAAAATCTAGAAATAATTTATTGTTATTGGTGAAGCATGCATTCGTAAAGATTGCTATTTCCATTTGGCCGAAGGAAACATACATACAGTGTACTGTAGACCATCGGTGCACTAGACTAGTTTGGCTTCGTTCAGAAACTGCACACATTAACAATCGATAGCTAAACACTAAACAGTGGACTTATCTTATCTTATAGTTATCTTATCATAGTTTTTCAGAGTGGAGTCTCACAAGTCCTACCATGTCTGAGGAGGGATACTGGTACATTGTGTTGAGAGTATTCTCCAGCCTGTACAGAAGACAGAGAATTAAGGATTCAGACAGAGTTTATCAACATTCATTTGCCAGGAAATTTGACCCATTTCTGTACTATCCTGCCAACCGAGCCATATAAAATACAAGAGCATGTGAAAGTGCCCACACAATCTTTTACACACACGCGCGCGCCAACACACACACATACACACACACACACACACACACACACACATGTGTGCACAGAGAGCGAGCAGGGGAACTGGGTCTGTGATTCCAGCTGAATGGTCTTGGGAATGCCCTAGTTGGTCCCCTTTGTTGGCCGTGGTGTGATCTGAGATGATTTGACCACTGTACAGTCAGTGATGGACCATGTGCAGTGGCACCGATGTTGATGTAGCACAGACTCTCAGGAGTCAGGACATACAGTGGCCCAGGGCATTACTTAGATGTAGCACAGACTCTCAGGAGTCAGGACATGCAGTGGCCCAGGGCGTTACTTAGCCCTAATATCCCCTACCCATACCCCGATTCCTGGATTTGATATATTGCAGAGGACTGAGGCCTACACATGCAGGATAGCCATATAATATCCACTGCTACAGTATATGCCCATGCTCCTGAGAAGATCCACCCTATAAAGCAGAATGGATTTGTGCTATTACACCGTTGTACTGTTAAAGCAATATCTACAAACATACACACTGATGTCCCTACGCTGGAAATCACGTGTAGCATCATGACTTGTTTGAGATACTGCATCCAAATCTTTGTTTTCTTTTTAACCATATAGAACGCTATAGCATCCCTATTCTGTTCATGTCATAAAAGGCAAATATTCGGTGAACATAGGCCAGCACCAAAATAGCCAATTGGTCCAACACTTTGGATCTGCAAGCACATCACAATGTGTTCATGGGCTGTTTTGGTGTAGAGGTAAAAAGGAAAGGGCCAGTATACAATTTACAATTTAGCAGTTGTTCCTAATCCTGAGCAATGTACAGTAAGCCAGATAAACACAAGGTAATAGTAATACACAGTGATGTAATGGTGATTTTTCTTTCGGTGGTACGGCATTTTAATGACGTCACGTGCATGCAGTGACGTAGACTCTGTGGGGGGGGGGGGGGGGCGGCGGGGCTCGAGCCCCCATGAGGAATTAGACATGAATATATTCGCTTTAAACACGCTCTGTTTATAATCTAAACACTGACACGTTTATAAAGTGTTACAAATAAGTGTTTAGAACCTAAACCGCTTGGGTTTAGTGTGAAACGGAAAAAATAAAGACGTCCGGCATAAAAGGGACATAGACATAATATCTGGGTGGGGCATAATTTCCAACTTGCATCATTCCAAGTAGGCCAGTGCCCAACGGGCATCGCCGTAGAGGCCCCACGGGCACCTCTCTAGTTATTATCAAAGATGACTACAAACAGGTGAAGACTATAGCAAAACAACTACACTCTGCTCTCATAAGCACACAGGCGTGCGCGCACACATACAAACACACACACACACACACACATGAACCCGCACTCCCTGTGCTAGACTGTGCTCTCAGTCAGACAAAAGAAAAACGAAACTTCGCCCCCGCTAACTACCTGAGCTAATAGACATGCTTAAAAATGCTGGACGCTAATGTTTTTGTTATTTCTTTCTCCACTGTTATCCTTTTTGGACTGGAGGGGGGGGGGGGGGGATGGCATGTTAATGGCATCATGGTTTTTTGATGGTACGGTTGGTTTGATCCCTGGGTCATGGAGCGGTTTCCAAATGTAAATGCAGTAAGGAATATCAGATATCATTGATGGCGATAAAAATGCAAACAGGGACATAGGGTGACGTTTCTGCCTGACACGGACAAAATGCACATGCAGAAGGAAAAATGCACAAGGGGGAAAAGGCAACACACACACAAACGCACACATTTCGCAACCTTCATTTCCATCTCTATTGTATCTCCCGTCTGCACAAAGGCTGTTGCAGTGTTCCGACACCCGCTAAATTATCTATTGTGGCCCTGATCCAATAGCCTTATCCTCCCTACTCTTTAAAATACTGAGTGTTCATTTGACTCTGAGGGGGTTCAAACGGAATCAAATGGACCCATAAGGGTCCATTTGATTCGTTTGTCCATTTGATTCAGGACTTTAATGTGTACCACAGCCCCCTTTCAACAGGCTGCGCGTTATATAACGGCCCCACTTTTAGGCATAACACTAAACACTAGCGACAGTAAAGGCTAGCGCTGCTACCACAAAAGGAGGGACTGGGGGATGAAAAATAAGTTGGAGGCGAGCGGAGAGAATTAAGGAGGCGGAGGGGGGGGGAGGGGGGGGGGGGGGGGGGGGAGAGAGAACAGGAGAAGGAGGGGGTGAGAGGTGCAGAAGAATGGAGACCTGGAAAGGGAAGGAGGCAGGCGATGGGTCCTAGGGAAGGAAAGGAAGGAGAAGGCACACCTCCGCTTTGAGGGAGGACAATTTAAGATGAGAGGAACGAGAGAGAGTATTGTTGTTCTGCATGTATTCTATTCTATTCATTCACAACCTCTAGCCAACAGTGGCCCAACCCTTTCTCTCTCTCTCTCTCTCTCTCTCTCTCTCTCTCTCACACACACACACACGCACATGCACACACACACACACACACACACACACACACACACACACACACACACTTTATGTCCACACAGGGAAAGTACAAATATTTTAGGTGCAGTAAAGGTTACATTCACAAACTCATGCATACCTGTATGTCCTCATGATACAACACGCATATCACTCAGCACTCCCATGGGCACAAGTAGCGGCGGCTTCGCCATATATGGCAACAGAGACGGCACAATACTTTGCCAGCATTTCTGCTTCGTCTTTGGGCATTCCAAGTTGTCAAAACCCTCCACCAACCAGTCCGTGGACTGTGGGTATATGTCCTATACAGGCTGGGTCACCAGAGAGAACACAGTTCTTGGCCTTGCACTGCTGTTAAAGCAAGCAGTGACGGTTAACAACTGTCATTGTTCCCATGGGCTTGGAAGTCCATCCATTTCTATTCCGACAGCAGACGGACATACCACTAGAAGGCCGCCGGGGCTATTGCCTCACTTCCCAGTAGCTGTTCACAGGAGGGACCGTCAAGTATAGCGTTGGCTGTTGGTAGATTCCACCGGGGGATAGTGCCTTCTTGTACAGTATGCAAGCTATAGTCCACAGAGGTTGCACTGTACCTACTACATTGACTACCGGTATGTAATGGTAATGGTTGTAAACGTTACATCTGTCCTCTGTGGTACCTTTTCTGACACCTCCCGCTTAAAACCCCAAAAGCCAGAAGGATGGTGAGGCCGTGCTTTCACGGTCTGTACTCATACTGAAAGTCTATCAGGCGGGCTATTCTGCTCCACGGGAGGTTTCTGCCCTCCCTGAGCCCGTCTTAGGACACCTGCGTTACCGTTTGACAGGTGTACACCTGTAAGTACACACACACACACACACACACACACACACACACACACACACACCACACACACACAGAGGTAGGGCAGTCGATGGAAAGAGAGCAGGGCTTTCTTCCAAGAAACTAGAAAACAACAGAAACAACCCAGTGACTGGACAGATATAAAGTATTCAGACAGAGTTTATGAACATTCATCTGCCAGGAAATTTGACCCATTTATGTAGGCCTACTACCCTGCCAACTGAGCCATATAAAATACAAGAGCATGTGAAAGTGCTCACATGCACTTTTACACACGCACACGCACACACACACACAAACACACACACACACACACACACACACACACACACACACATGCGTGATTAAGCAATCTCCAGCCAGGTGTGGTATGTAGGTTTGTGCCCCATCTGCTCTACACAATAAACTCTACCCACAGTAAAATCCTCAGTCTTAATGTATCCATTTGTAACTCTAAAAGTGTACAAATATGGAACCAAATGGACCCGTAAACCTTGCGGGTCCATTTGGTTCCATATACGTCACAGATTGCGTGACTGTGTGTGCTCTTTGCCGCAGTGGGATTTGGACCACTGTTAATTAATTAGGACAGCAATTTAAAGGCAATACTGTTGACTATTGATTGACCTGCTGCACGATTACAGTATCGATGAATGTTTATTGGCATTTACTGTATGCACATCATGTGCTGCAGCTCGGGCACATGTAACATTGCCGCATATGCTGAATGGCTGCTATGTGTATAAGGTGATGTACATTGCTAGTCATAATAGTATTGTTAATTTGTCAGATAAGGCCATATAAATCCATATGTGTCATTGTCTGTCAAAATCTACAAGAATGCATGTGCTTTAACTACCGTGTTCAAACAGTGAAATATTGAATATGATGCCTTTTCAGATGTTCCAGCTAATGTGTTGTTGATGACGACAGTAGACAAGTCACCATTGTAGAAGTGGGACGCACGTTCAACCGTGTTCTGCCTTACCATTCAGTCCTATAGAGCGCCGAAGTCCTGACGTCACTCGCTCATCCCCACGTTCGTGCACGTGTGTTATGCAGGTCAGAGGTCGGATGTGCAAGAGTTGCGGCAGTGGCAGAGAGAGCTGAGAGAGGAGAACCGGGACATTAGCGAGAAGGACCAGGAGTTCTGGGCTCAACAAGATAGCAGAGGTACACACACACACACACACACACACACACACATGCTGGGGCCTCTTCCCATGGTTCACAAGTAGCTCCTGATACTGACAGGAATTCAGATTTTTGAGCGGTGCACACCGCTCCAATGACTGGCCTTGTGTGTCCCTATGTATGTATGTATGTATGTCTGTTTGGAGTAGGAACAGCTGCAATACCTATAACTTCAAGTAGCGCTGTTGAGCTTCACACTGTGCTCTATAACTATTACAATAGTACTGTACAGAACAGAAATGTACAGTACAGAACTGTACAGTGAGTACAGTACAGTTCAGTGGTGCTTACCGAACGGTCTATTATAGTTGCACCGCTCAGTTCACATGGGTGCAGCATCACATTTTCAAGGTAGGACCCATAACATGAATAACATAATACATATACAGTAGAAACATACAGCACGCAGATTCAGACACAGATAGTATAGGCTACATACTGTATATACACACAGATGACAGATATCTTGCTCATCCTCTTCCACCCACCTCACCAACCACCCCCGTCAGCTGTTAAACAACAGAGGAAAGAAGGGCACAGCGCAAATACATCAGTGTATATCACGTATTATGTCATTGCTGGTCAGTTTAGAAGCATAAACAAGGTGAGTCAAGATGTGAATGTACTGTAGGGACGTCCTAAAGCGACTGAAGGATGAAATAGATCTAAGAGATGGAGGAAGATTATTTCAATCGGATTGGACTTTGTAGCAGAAAGACCTCCGTCCAACCGCATTAGAGCTTTTTGGTATTTTAAACTAAGGATATTGTAGATGTCAGTCTCTAAGTGGATATGACGAAGTAGACTGGGCCAAATACAGCTGCTTTAAGTAAGAAGGGCACCTAAAGGATGACAATCATGACAGTATAGGCAGCAGCCGCGGCACACACACATGTACTGTATATATACACACACATGTACTATATACACACACATGGAACATGCATTCAACTAATACCCATGCCTGTGTGTGCAAAGAGCACACACACACACACACACACACACACACACATCCCCATACAGCTGCAGCATCAGTGTATTCATTCCACCCAGCAGGGCTTTGAAGTGAAGGGCTCTAGATGAGGATGCAGAGAGCCGACAGAGAGAGAGAGAATGAGAAGATGGCAAGTGAAGAAGAGAAAGGATATGTCTTCAGGGCTCAGGGTCTCTTATCGCAGATGTGTGTGTGTGTGTCGCGTGCGCTGTGCTCGCACGTGTGGGAGAGAGAGAGAGACGGATGGGGGGCAGTGGGCATATCTGAAGCAAAAGAGATGAAGGCC